>NW_020837950.1:28678222-28993543 GCF_003676395.1 Aethalodelphis obliquidens | reverse complement strand
GCCGCTCCGTGGCATGTGGGATCTTCCCGGACCGGGGCACGAACCCGCGTCCCCTGCATCGGCAGGTGGACTCTCAACAAGTGCGCCACCAGGGAAGCCCTGAAGGTGTTTTTTTACATATGTTTATGCATGATGTTTCTTATGTATAAAAAAACAGTAAGCTATAGAGGACAGTTTAGACATACTATAAAAATGGCTACCATGGGCATTATACTTGCTGGACTAAACATTCTAGTTTAACTAGGCTCAGTTACACTTACCTACTAAAAAAACTTCCATCTAATAAAACTTCCATTCTTTAAGCCCAGAATTCTAAGCAGAAAAAAAGTGTTCTAGTAGATACTTTTATTCCTAGGATTCTCGTTGTGAAAACATTGACTTTTATTATAGTCATGTTTTCATGTGTTTATCTTTAATATATTATTTAATATATAATCAAATATATATAATATATCTTTAACAAAATATACACATATATATTATTACATAACATAAAATATTTATTTAATATAACAATAAGATATATTATTTTTATATGTTTACATGTGTATCTTGTTATATATTCTAGTAAATCTACTAGAACTACTATGCATATTTTTTACCTATTGGTATCCATGCATTTTTAATTCTTGTGAATATTTTTGGGTAGCATTATTATACTCTGAGCCTCAGTTTCTACATCTGTAAGGTGATATCAGTAATGCACTTCTGAATTTGTTTTGGAAAATAATACTTATCAAGTACATGTAGCTTCCAACCAGACCCCTGTTCCTGTTAGTAACTGGTGCTTTAGCATTCAGTTACCACATACCAATATTGTTTGTAATGAATTACTACTGCAAAGAGTAAACCATGACACTGGCTGTGGGAATGTATTTTTCAGAATCATTCTTTTCCTTCTCATTAGAAGATAAAAGAACAAATGGTGAGACAGTCCTAAAAAATGTACTTCTCCATGTTGTGACTGATTCTCAACAAAAGGAAAAAGACGTTTACATAAAGGATTTCTGTTGGATTTCTAACTATAGAGAAGAAGCATTTTCTGAAATGCCGATATGTTATAATTTAATGATGTGTTCTTTGGGGAGATGGTCCACTTTTTGCACATTCATCATGGCTCTAAAAGTGAGTAAGGATGAAAAGCATGTAGTGCTTGCCTTGTTCTTACATCAGAAGAATTTTTTCTTTTGTCCATTTTATGCTTGTTTCCAAAGGCTTAAAATGAAAGCTTTGTTTCTGCAATAATGGCTTAGTGTAGGCTTACATTGTTGATCCCCTCAGTAGATGCAATGTAATCCACTTTGGTAATGTGAATTTTTAAACAATCATTCGCCTTTGCCATTAACCCTTCTCTACTAATGATAATACTCTACAAAAACTACAAAGGAACCCGGGCCCAGCTTAACATTAGACTTGGAGCGCACTTAGCTGAATTTGCATTTCTTATTTTAGTAGCAGTGAATTGCTGAGCATATGTTGAACTTCATCAATACCAAATGTAGAATAGGTGATTGTGAAACTAATGTTCAAGTGCAAGCATTCAAATACAAACACGGGAAACTAGAAGAAAATAATGATGAAATGAAGCAAAAGGGCTTTCCAGTCCAAAATTCCCCTTGAAGGGGCTTCGGCCGCTGTTGCTTTTTGCAATATTTTTTAACTTGACCTGTTGCTTTGCTTAGTTCATTGTAGTGCAAATGTCTCGAATAAAGCTGTACATGAGTCATTTTTTTTTTTTTCTCCTCAGTTCAGGCTACTTGGATAATAGCACACTTTGAACACAAGCATGGGAACCTATTGAATGTTTCCTGCATAAAGCTTAGAGCTTGGCTCAGCAGCTTGACATGTTTCTTTAGGAGAGAGAAATGGCAAATTAGCTAAAAGTAATTTTATTCCATGACATATTTCCAAACTAACTTTGAGAACACATTTCCACTTAGTGTTTGGATTCCACTTTGGGGACTTTGAAAAGGTTTCCTGCACTTGGTTAAGTAAAATAGTTGGTGGACGGCTAAATTAAGATGTTCTTCAGGGATTTGTAGATATTTAAAGTTTTACCTAAAGGAGAGAGGACTTCACTGCAATTCATATTGAAGCTGCAGTACTGTATGCCTTCAGGGCTGTGGATTTAATAAACAAAAGATCTGTCAGTGAGCTTGGTGCACGGTAGGGGGTAGATGTAATTATATACTTTAAAGGGGAAAAGACTGTTATTATTTTACGTTTATTGAGTGCCAACATTTTGCAATGTGCTGAACCTAATATAGAATTAGACACAGTCCTTGCCCAATGGACTATCTATTTAAATTAGACACAATCTAAATATTTCTCTTAAGTAGTTCCTGTGTTTTCAAATTTGTTACACAGTCCATTGTACCAGTGCAGAAATATAACTGTACTTGCAATTGTTATTTAAAACTATGAAGGCTGTCAAAGACAGGTGGTAAAATGAGATGTGATTCTTAGACTATAAAATCGCACGTTTTTTTCAGGTCTTTTCCTTTAACAATCATTATTAGATCTAACTTGAAATGGGAAGCAGGAGAGAGGTATTACATCTAGAAAAGGAGGGGGGATGTATCCTTTTGATTTTTACTTTGGAAAAAAAATGCTGTTTAAGAGTAATAATGCCACTGATTTACGTAACTAAGTTTGGAGTTACATTTATTTGTGTGCTTTTTATATTTATTTTAAATTTAATTAATAATTAATTTTTTGTGTGTGATTTTTAGCTAATTGCAGTCTGAAATTCCATGACAGCCAGCATCACACTGTCTAGCCCAGGGCTTTGCAAGTATTAGCCACTCACTAAAAATTGTTGAAGGGATGAATAAAATGGGTTTGCAAATGGAATTGCATGTAAGCCATCATTTTCTCATGACTCTCTTTTCTGATTTTAGAGACTGAGGAGTCGGTGCTGTACTGGCTTTGGGCCAGGCACTAAAAACAAAAAAAAGCAAACAAACAACAACAACAAAATCTGAAATAATTTTCTGCAGATCTCTTTAAAGAGCCCTGGTTTGGAATGACTTCCTCTGATAAAGATGTTTCTTGTCTCTCAGCAAGGCTCAGGCATGACGATCCAGCAGATCGTCCAGGGCTGTGAGAGTCCTCAGGGCTGTTGCGATCCCCACCAGTGATCAAAGGACCCTTTCACACCGGATGTCTGGTTTCAAGGGAGGTAGTCACCATATACAGTGGTCGGCTTATTGATCTGTTGTGTGGACACACACAGTTTCTCTTAACTCTATTGTGAGTCAGGCTGGTATTAGGAAAAATGTACAGATAAACATAGAGAAGAATATATAAGTTGGCCTGTTTATGTATTTATCCTGTATATTATGACTGTTTCACACCAACTGCTGCATCCCCAGCTCCAGCACCTTCACTCAGCTCCCTCCTGAGTTCGCATAGTACACATCAATTCTCAATTGCGAGATGTATCTATTCTCTCAGTGAGCAGAAATGAGGGTCCTTGATATCACAGTGGGATCATCTGGCCCTGGGTTTGCATCTCTGGCCTGCCATTTACTCTCCGTATAATCTAAATCAAGTCAACTTTTCTAAGCTCTGGGCTCTTTAGATGTAAAATGGGGGTAATAATGGCACTGAGCTCTTAGAATTTGGCTGAAAATTAGTCTAAGCTATGTACTTTGAGCGTACTACTTTGTTATTATTAATACTATTACCATTATTATGGATAATAATCTATTTACCATATAGTGTCCTTGTCAAGTACACATATCAAAAAGTCAGTTGCACATATACACATTATTTTAATTTAAAATACAAACTATTGATATTTCAAGGCAATTTTGTAAGCAGTTATCATTCTGATCTAACAGCAGTGTAAATGTAAAGCTTAGGAAATAGGGAGTTGGCCCAGTTTGGACTGCAGCATCCACCCTGCCCGATTCCTCGTGCTCACTCACCTGTTCCTTACGCTTGTTATGACTCTGTCTCTTCTGCCTGTTCTTCCTGTTCTAGTTCATTCCTGCCCTTCTGAGCCAGATGAACCCTAATGATTTTCCACTTAAGCCTTGACTTCTTACCCCTCAGCAATGGTCTTACTTTCTACTTTGGTGAGCATCTGACTTAATTTCCTGAAACATTTCTTCTGTTTTCCTCAAAATTTCTTCTGTTTTCCTCTCGACCTTTCTCCTCCCCTCCTGTTTCAGAGCACAAAGAGTTTCTATAACATTTGAGATCAGTGACTGCATCTTACCCTCCATCTTCTGTCAGTTGCTCCTCCAATCTTTGCATAGTCTCCATCTTTTTTCTCCTTTTTGCTGTTTTCTCTCTTTTGCCCTCAAGATTCCCTTGATCTACTTGTCTTCCATTCACTCAACACACACTCGCTCTCCTCCCTGCTTCCTGTCTGAGACTGTGTTCTGAAAATTCACTTGTTGTGTGTTCTTATCACTAAATCTGATGGTCTCTCTAATCACTTACCTTTCTTCTCTCTCCCTGCTCCCTTTTCCTCATCCCTGTTTTTGAAAGCTAATGAAAGCATTTTCTCCTTCTGTTTGAGCTTCTTATCACTCCCCACCCTTCCACTAACATGTAGGTCTTATGTTAGATATTACATTCTGTACATGATGTATAGATCTGTATATTCCACTTCAGCCTATATCTCATAGGCCTTTTATCTCTGACTGCTGGCTAGACACTCCCAGGCAACTCCAATCAACCAGCTAAAAACCCAACTTATCACCTTTCCTCTAAACTAGCCTCTCCTTGTGTTTTTCCTCTTTCTGTTAATGATCCCCCAATTCTCCTTAGATGCCCAGGCTACAAATCACTGAGACATTTGATAACCAATCACTTGCCAGAATTCTACTGATTTTTCCTCCATCTCTGTCCTTCAGACCTGCCACATCCCTTGCCTTCTCTGTGCCTGGCTTTTACTACCTCTTACCTCTTCTAGTAGCAGGAAATTCCTCCCTGGCCACACCATTTCTAGCCTTTGTAGAAAATGAGAAGCCACAAAATCCAAATGCCTTCAGCAGTCATTCAAGGTATTGGCTCTCAATGACTGGCTTCTGATCCAGTGGCCAAGAGACCTTAACACATAGAGATTTTTTCCTCACTCTAGGGCCCAATTAGGCTGCAAGAGATGAGATACTTTTCTGAGAGAATCCACGAAAAATACTGTTTAACACTTGTCCATTTGCTGGGTTGGAATCATGAGGGAAGAGTCACAAAGCATGAAGTAC
Organism: Aethalodelphis obliquidens; assembly: GCF_003676395.1. Lineage (NCBI taxonomy): Eukaryota > Metazoa > Chordata > Mammalia > Artiodactyla > Delphinidae > Aethalodelphis > Aethalodelphis obliquidens. The sequence goes on along the minus strand of NW_020837950.1, from coordinate 28,988,327 downwards.
CCAGGAGCATCCTCCTCTGTACAGGCCAATCAGATTCCAGCTTTATGTTTTCTGCTTTCTTCTCCCCGCAAACCTCTCCTTCACAGCTTAGCCCTTTATGATTACAGGGCCCTCTGTGCCTTTCATATTGTTCATCACATTTTTTTCTGTTTGTTTAAGCCAACCATTTCCTCACAGTCTAGGTTTATGTCTCACTTCCATGAAACTCCTCTGAAATGAAATCTTGAGGTGTTTATTTCAGTAGTGATGCTATTTCTTTAAGAGTGATCATGCATTATTCTCTTTAATCATTGTATTTCATGCCTTATGCCCGAAAATAAGCTCTAGGAAAATAAAGTCAATGTCCAAGACCCATTTTAATTCCCCATAGTGTTTAGCTTGGGGCTTCCTTATGGTCTTTGATGATGGACTTTCAGGACTACACACACTAATGTTATTGAACACTCTGAGCACTTTATTACCCATCAGTATGATGTCACCTTCTAACCACTTCTCTTAGGAACACTGTGTTAGACAGATCTTCTACATCACTGCATTAGGTAAATAAGTACCATTTAAAATATGCTTCAGAGCTTGAAGAGTACTTTCATAGAAACATGTCACTAGATCCTCATAAAAATTCTGTGATATAAGTACTTTTACTATCTCCATTTTGCAGATAAAAGGACTAAATATCTTTGTGTTTGAGAGTAGTACTCTCCACGTGAAAGACTGTGGAGATCAGAGCGGGAATCTCTCACACAGGCAAAGATACTAATAATTTAATTTTCTCTGTAGAAGATTTCAGCTGAAAAATATATTGTGACCTTGGATTTCTAGAGTATTTACTCATATCAAGACTCTGATGTCTTGCTTTCCAGGCAAGAGTAACCTAACCTTTTCAGTCAAATGTAGTTGAAGAGAGTAGCGTAGATGGAGAAGAGAATGGATTCTGTCTTTGAATGAAGACATTAACATTTAAAGGATTAGAAACAGTTTTCAGAATAAATGTTTATATATACACACGTTCATGTTTAAAATTAACATAAAGTAAGAGCTTTAGCTGTATACACTGAATAAACAAGATTAAAAACATTTTTTGTACATTATGGCAAATACGCAACAGAGATACATCTAAGTCTTAGTTTTTATTCTGAATTTTTCTGCAACAGAAGCAGAAGAGGGAAATAATCCAGTATATATGTAGATACCAGAGTTAGCCAAACTGGAACTTGCCCTTAATATTCCATGGAAAAGGAATATTCCAATTCCGTTAGCTCTAGAATCCTGCTGGTTCTAGAAAAAATACCTGGTTGGGCAGAGTCAAAATTGTCCTAGGAAAAGCAGGTAGACAGAAACTGCTATAAGCTAAATTCAGTTATCGTGTCACTTGAAGAATTACCATAAACAGAGTGTTGTTGATGTTTCCTCTTTAATTCTTCCCATGTGTCTTGTACATTATATTGTATATAGCGTGTATTCAATTTGTATCTACTGAATCGTTTACTATATACCTTAAACAATATATTTAATTTGTAAGTTCATACCATGACCCTTAGGCACTTTGGACAACTTTGGGTTAATGATAACTAAATTTTGAAAGAGAGGGGAAGAAGTAATAAGATGTGAGCAGTAGTGAGAAAAAAAACGGAAAGCAAGTCAGAAGCACAAGGGTAGCAAAATAGAGATTGCTAAAAATATCTAATGTTGGCCAGTCATCACGGCACAAGCAAAGCAATCTGAGGCCAAACCATGTGGCATTTGAGACCCCTGGAGTAGAAGACCAGGGCACCATCTAGGCATGACAGTGCTGGTTTTGCCATCTTCATGTTCCCAGTGGATCGCAGCAATTTGGATGAACTAGAATACTGTGTTGGTGAAATGCTGCTTACCCTGATCAGGCATTCCCTGCTCTTCTTCCAGTGGTGTTAAAGCAGAGGCAGTGATTATGAAGATATTCTTTTTAAAAGCTCCTTTAAAATAGTGAAAGACATAAAAAGGGCAAAAAAAAAAAAAGTCCTCAATAAGCTCTGAAAATAGAATCAAGTAATGAAAACCCATTGGAAGGAAAGCAGGCAGCCCACCTCTGTCTCTGTGTCTGTCTCTCTCTCTCTAGTGTTTCTTCCTCCTCTCTCTTTCCTCCTTTCCTTCTCCTCTTCCTAAGCTCTTTTTCCCTCCTACTTCCCTCACTCCTCTGCCCCTTTCTTCCCTTTCTTCCCCTCTTCCTCCACCTTATCTTTCACCAAATCCAAAGAGAAGCAGTAGTAGAAGATGGATTTTAACTGCTCTCTGGTTTATCTCCCTTCTGTTTAGAGGAATGGCTTAAACTCTGTAAAAGTATTTCAGAACAATGTTGTGGTAAAAAAGAATCTTACAAGACATCTTTAGTCTGCTTTCCAACTCTGATCCAATTAACTGTGGTCAATGGCACACGGTCATGAAGTCCAAACCTACCCCTATATGTTGGAGAAGGTAGGGGTAAGGTGAGACATTAAAAAAAAGGAGAAGAAGGGGAAGGAAAAGAAGAAAAAAGAGAAGGAAACATCAATTTTGGCTCAGCAAATATCCTGAAAAGTATCTGCTACACCAGTCATTCTTCCAAATTAGTACGTCAAATTGCCAAAACAGAGCTTACCTACATTATTTGCCTTTATGTATATATAACCAAATATTTTGTCCACAGCTTGATCAGGGTTTGTTATTACCCCTAGGTAGAAGAACATTTACTGTTGTAATTTTGCTAGAAAGGGCACCATTCATTCTTCCTAATTCCTATATCAGATTACTAAAATGGAGTATATCTGCATTGTTTAAAGCCTTGCCTTTACATAATATTTACAGGTATTTTGCCCTCAGTTTCATCAGCGTTTGTTTTAAGAAATAGACCTAAGTAGAACATTTGCAGTTTTTGTAATTTTGACAAAAGGGAACACCATTCCTTCCTTATTCTAATTGGTATCTCTCATTTAATTGTCAAAACAAAAAATTCCTTTTTGAATTAAAAACTAGAAAAAATTAGCTGCTGATGAACTGGGTTTCTTTAAAATATTTGACCATAATTTTATACATGTTATGTTGTCAATAAATATTTGCTTCATGATGAAATAAATAAAGGAATGAGAGAATTCATCTTATTTAGCTTTTGCTTTGGCTACCAGGAATTTAGTGCTCAGTTTTGTGTTTAATGGCTGTAGCTTTTCTTAGTTAAGTGTTCCTGCTATATTCTTGCTCACCCTCATTTACTATTTTAATGTTCCTTTATGATTTTACTCTGTGCCCTTCAAAAATCTGTTTTGGAAGTAGCTGGCGTATAAATAGCATAAAAAAATAAACTGCATATTCTGACATTTACAGTTGTAAGGATAATTCCATGTTAAGGATGATTCAGTCTGCAAGTAAAGTTATTGGATATATGTCTAAATATATTTTAGAATCATTTTGATCATCACAAAACTTTTCTAAGATGCTAATGTTTCTTGTTTTGTTGTTTTTCTTCCCATCAAAACATTTCTCTCTCTACCCCAAAATGCACAATGACTCAGTTTGGCTAATTTTATCAAACTGATGTGTTGAAGGGCATTTGACTCTCTTGAGTCCTCTCATAGGCCCTAATTTTCTTAATTGTACCAATCCCACTATGGATTTCTCTCCCCCAGAAAGCATAGCTGCCCATCTTGCTTATTTACATTCGTAAATTTTGTTCTCTCTTTTTCTTTGCTTTTCTTTTTTTTTTTTTTTTTTTTTTTTTCTGTTTGCTTTTCAACCGTTCCACTTGTCTTGTCTTTCAAAACCTGGCTTAGGTATAACTTCTTTTGGTAAGATTTACTTAATGAACTCCAAGTGACTCTTTTTCCATGTCTCCTTGGGATTATCTACTCAGTTTTTACTCTGTTAATTTGCCCTTATTTGTATGACATGTTGAAAGTGTTCTGAAGCCCTTTTTAAAGTACAAGAATGAGTTCTGGCTCTCCACTTAGAAAATTTGCTAATTGTTTCTCAGACTGTATCTTCTTTCCCTTTTTTATATTATCCCTGAACCACATAGTTCAATGTTCTATGGGATGAAGGAATGTTCATTAAATGATGTTGGCTCTTAGTCGCTCAGGTTAACACACACAATATTGATGATGTTTGTCTTAACAAACATTTTATCAGTAGTTAAGATAATCATTTCCAGGAAATTTAAATTTAAACTTAGAGAAGTGCAGCACAGTTTTTGACATAGTTGTACATTCATCCATTTCAGACAGGTTCCTAAGCTAGTTTCTTTGTTTCTCCCCCTTTATTCATATTCTTTCCAGACTGATGGAGGCATATGGCTTTAATTATCAAGTATATGCTAAGGACATGAAGAGCTACAGCTTTTTCCTGACTTTCATAATGAAGCTAGTTCCTAAACAGCAACATTTGCCAGATTATTTTATTGTATTATGACATTAAACATGGACCAGCAGAAATCTAGCTAATTGGGAATGATACCTTTTCCTTTAACTGCTTATTTATTTTCCAGGAAACTAATTTAGTTTGGTTATAAAATGAAACCTCATAACTCAGTATAAATGATTTTGGTCATATAATATCAATAGCTAGGTTGAGTAAATTCCTATAAGTAAATAAACAACACTTTTGAAAAAATTTATTTAAAAAATGAGTAAATGTAGCTTTAGTGCTGTTATTTACAACATTCAAGACTGGAAGGAACATTTAATACTTGTTTTTCTTCTGTCTTTTAATGATTTGGCAAGCATTATTTGTAATTAGTGAGTTAATTGTTTATAGTCAAAGACTGTTGCTAAAGTGCTTTAAGATTAAAAGCAGTTTATTTCATTTCACTGGAAAATAGGCAAAACTCCTTATGCTTAGGTGTTATAATGATAACGTTTTCTACGCATCTATAGTTTTTCATTATCACCTCTGACCAGGGAGAAAAATTATATTAAATATAATTCTACCTTGCTAGAGAAATTACATACTAAGGTAAAATATTTCATTGCATTTGCATTGAGCTTAGGAGAGACACAAAGCTTTGTAGTATCCAAGACTTCTTCAGCCCCCCAAACTCAATTATTGCCCCCTTGTGGGTGACATTACCCCCATTGAGTGTGCATGCCCTATATTATCTTTATGTAAAACCATCTATAAAACTTTTTTATTTAACCTCATCCAGACTTTACCTGAATTCTAAAGTTTGTTTATGTCACTTCTACTGACGCTTTTTTTTTAAAATTCACAAATATTCCAGAGTTAGAATAGAGGTAATATCATTTGTGTGTGTGTCTGTATGTGTACATACAAACAGACGTTGAGAAGCTCTCCTGTACCCAGAGTTGCCAAGTTCAATTAAAGATGTATTTTGTGCAGGGCTTCCCTTCCCTGGTGGCGCAGTGGTTGAGAGTCCGCCTGCTGAGGCAGGGGACACGGGTTCGTACCCCAGTCTGGGAAGATCCCACATGCCGCGGAGCGGCTGGGCCCGTGAGCCATGGCCGCTGAGCCTGCGCGTCCGGAGCCTGTGCTCCGCGACGGGAGAGGCCACAACAGTGAGAGGCCTGAGTACCGCAAAAAAAAAAAAAAAGATGTATTTTGTGCAAAATTTTATAATGGTTATTGAAATTAATCTTAAGAAAGTGCCAGTCCTCTTCCTGATTTTACCTGTCCCCAATTATATTCCATTTATTTTATTTTATAGTGCTATCAAAATATTGGTACCTTAAAAAGATTGTGTGAGAAATTTGTTAGGTTTTTAATTTTTTTTAATTCTTGTTTGATAATACAAGAAGCAAAAAATGCTTAGCTTTTATATAAAATACAATAGAATCAGCAATGATTAGGAAATTTGTATACAAAAAAATAGATGTTCTGAATTCTCAGAATCAGAGTATCTATTGGATATTTTCAAATAAAAAGAAAAAGCAACTTGGTATTCAACTAGTATGACATGGGCGCCTCTATATTAGACTTAGGATGTTGCCGATGAGAATGGTTGTACCTAGTGCATCACTATCATACAGCAACCCTGGATAACCATTGATGGTATATTCACATCTGGTATCTAGTTACATTTATAAGTACATAATCACAAGCAAAAGCAGTCAGCCATTTTAATATAATCTTCAGTTTATCAAAAGCTTACCGTACCAGACATGTTCTAAGCATGATAGAGAAAATGGAGTAAAACATGATCCCCTTCCCTCAAAAACTTACCCATTACAGTGCAACTGACACACGCAGTCACCGAAGTGAAGCTCATTTTGAGACAAAGAGAATCAGGAAAAAATATCTTGGCAAAAGTGATTATTTTAAAATAGTTTTGCAAGAAAGATCAGGAGTTGACAGGAGAAAAACCATAGCATATATCTCAGCTGAAAATTGCTAACTTAACATTCAATTTGTATAACTAATGGTTCCATCAGAGGATTCTGAATTTTTTTATTCATTTCCTAAAAGACACTTACTACTTTGTTTAAAAAAGTGTTGCTTCAGTGTGCTAGATTTTATGCCAATACATCACATATATTAGTTCATTTAATCTTCCCAACCACCCTGTGAGGTTTTATTATCCGAATTTTACACATGAGGAAACTGAGGCTCCTAGAGATTTAATTGACTTGCTACATTTTTCAGGATTCAAACCCAGGCAGTCTCATTCACTGGATACAACTCATACAAAGAAGAAGAGTGAACAGGACCACAAAGATGAATTCGACATAGACCTTTTCCTCAAGGATTTTCAGTGAATTCAAGGAAGATGACATTTGGTGGATAAAGCAGAAGTGATTTAGTGCCTAGGGAAGGATTATGTACTTTCTCTTAACTCAGAGCTTGTGCCAATTAGAACAGGAACAACTAAGTTAAGGTCAGATATCTCTCCTAAACAATTTTAAATTTAGTTTTATTTTATTCTTTATTGCTGCCCTTCCAAAGTACCTTTTGAGATAGAAGGGTGAGAAGAAGGAATTAAGCCACGAAATATCAAAAGTGGTTTATGAAAAAAAAAAAAAGTGGTTTATGTTCTCTTGTTCCCGCAATATCCAGACAATAACAGCCTCCATTCTCTTCAGATTAATCACTACGGCAAACAAGGAAGAAAGAAAGAGCCAGTATCAAAGGGCCTAGGAGACTTCTCTGTTTCTGATCCTAGTAGAATTAATATGACCAGTTAGAATGAGCACACAAGAGACTAATCTCACAGGGTCCTGGGATTCCTTTCTCTCCAGGTGTTGACAGAAATGGGAGAGTCTGGATTGGTAGGTTTACATTTACCAAAAAGTCTGCAAAAGACATAGGTGTTCTAAAACAGCTCATACAGGGAAAAAAAAAGTACATGGGTTCATTTATATGCACATTTTTTTCAATAGCAAATACTATAGTACTACATGATCCATGGTTGGTTGGTTGAATCTTCTGATATGGAGGAACCATGGATACAGTGGGCCAGCTATAAGTTATACTTGGATTTTCAACTGTGTAAAGAATCAGGGCCCCTGACCAATTTGTTGTTCAAGGGTCCACTATATATGCAAATGTAGGAAATTTAACCATTTTGGTAGATGATTACAAAATATAATTTTGATTTTATTTCATATATGTTTTGAAAGGTGCAGATGAAATCCATTAAAATGGTGTCCAGCCTTCGGAAAGGCCACATAGAATCTAGAAGTTTTCTGTATTTCTGTGTAGACAGCTAAAAGTTTATCTAGAGAGGTTTAAATATAGGAACATAGGACTTGAAAAGAATTGTGGGTAAAGGGAAGAATTTATAAAGAAGCTGGCTTTTGAGGTGGCCCCCTTAAGATGGATAGAATTTAGACATGTGAAGATGGGGGGATGGGGTGGGTAGGGCTTCAAGCAGAAGTTAAAGATGGAACAAAAGCATAGAGTTAGAAGAATGAATGTGTATGAAGTACTGGTTTATGTTGACTATTTTGACTTGACTAGTGTATATTAACTTAGAATCATAAAACAAAATCACTGGTATTAAGAATGGACTATTTTGTTGAGATAATTTAATGAAATTCCTTGAATATCAAGTTAAAGGATTTATGCATTATTATATACCTGGTAGTAATGTGTGAAATGGATCAAAGAGGTAAAATCTGGGAGAACCATTTTAGGTTATTATAATAGTTCAGGTGAGAGTCCTAGTTTAGGCCAGTGGCAGTGAAAATAGAGAAGAAGGAATGGAACCAGAAAGTGAAATGGATAAAGGCCCATGGAGGTGGCTGCTAATTTTGGGTGGGGAAAGGGAGAGAGAGTTCAGTCACTGGTGATGACCATGAGGTTTGATTCTCAGTATCCAGGAAGATTCAGTTTCCATTAATGGAAATAAGAGAAGCATATTTAGGATGCGAAATGTTAAGTTCAGTTTTTAATCTGAAGCCGTTAAAAATGCTTTAGCATTCATTTCTGGATATCTAAGAGTGGTTCTGAAACAAACAAAAAAGAGTTGTGCTGAAAATGCAGAGAGAGGCCAAGGCTGAAGGTACACCCACAGTAGGTATATTCATATAGAGGAAATATTACTATCAAGCCATTAATTTGCATGAAAGTTCCAGTTGAATGACTAATGAGAACAAGCTTAAGGCTTGTTTTCAGGGACTACCTACATTTGGAGAATAAAAAAAAAACAGGGAAATCCATAGCAAGAAGGAAAAAAGAGAGGATCCAGGAACAGTGTGTTCCAGAAAACAGAGTTAGGGAGGGTAAACACTGGAAAAATACCATTGAATTTGGTGACAATTAACCAATCATACCTAATCAAATTACATATACACTGTGTTCTATTTTTAGCAATTAGAGATGTTAGAATGCTTTAAGAACATTTTTAGGAGTCTGGAGTCAAAGAAATCAAAATGAGGGACTATGAAATAATCAAAGCATTTATTGTATATCTATTATGTACCAGGTTGAATATATGAATAAGTGATCCTACCTTAATTATGTTTGAAATATATGTTCTGTATAATATGTATAATGGCATTATATTAATCAAGTTCCCAACAGTCATGAGATGGAAGATTGAAATGTTTAATTGGGCAGCGATAAGAAACAGCAGGGAACAGTGACATACTTAGGGACTAGCAACAGCCAAAAGCCAAAGGACTAGAGGGCTTGGCTCAAAGGACTGAGAGAGAACAGTGTTACCAAAACCCAGGGAGAGTCAGTGCTGTAGGAGAGGCAGCACTACTGTCAGAATGGAACCTAGGCAAAGACACAGCCAAGACCTAGCAGTACCTCCCATTGGATGGACCAAACAGGAAAAGAAATGATTTGGGAGCTTGAGTGATTCTTCTCAAGAGTCAGACCCATAGTGCACAAATTAGGAGAATGGAGCTGAGGGAAGAGGACAGAAAGTATCACCAGCGTGCATAGTCAGTGCCCATACTCTTTATTTTAATAGCAGAAGTTGAATCAGTATAAAGATAAAATGACATGGTTTATTGTTTAATGAATGTGTGAAATGTGACAATACTATATCATGGATTACCTTTTTGATGTCGTGTATAAAAGGATATTGTAGTGGTTATTGAGATTTTCTTTTGAAACAGAGTGAGTAAAGAAATAAATATGAGTTGACATATTAGTGTATTTGCTGTGCCCCATCCCGCCAAAATGTTCTCAAGTTGGAGCACAAGGAAGAAAAACTGCGAGTTAAAACAAAATTCAGGAGTCCAAGAAGCAGCGTTGGCTCACCAAATTTCAGGTTAGAAGAAGAGTACAGATTATTTGTGGCTAAGTATACCAGAGAGGGACCTCAAAACTGCTTAAAAACTTCTAGTCTCAAGGCAAAATTGATTTGGACCTGTAGACTGAGATAAATCAGCAGATGGGAAAATCAAAAAATATTATTGTCTCAGGACTACTTCGTAGTAGTAGTAGTAGTATGGTAACAAAATTAGTAATAACTATCATTTATGGAGGGCTCACAACATACCAGCCATGATGCTAGATACTGTATAATTTAGTTATGTAATTTTCGATCCAGTTGTCATCCAATCTGGAAAAGAAATTATATCATTTCCCCCCATTTCATAGATTAGGAATCTGAGGCTCCGAATAGTTAAGTAACTTCTCCACAACCATACAGTTAATAAATGGATGTTGATAAGGCTGTCGTGCTTCGTCTTTGTATATTGTGTTCTCCCATGTTCTCCCAGATGTGCTGTACCTCCTTCCACCTCTTGCAGTCCAGGGAGCTATCAGCTTCCTCTTTTCCCTGTTGACTTATTTCACTTTTAGTGTCAAATCCTACTTGTCAACTTAACACCCCTACAGTTACTGATCCATTGTAGGTGGTCATGCTGTAACTGATATGCTAGATTGTGTTTACAATCTTGAGAAACTGTGTTGCCTATGATTAGATTTTGGCATTCATTAATTAATCCCAGTATTGATTCATCCCCTGGTATGCGCTAAGGACTGAAGCTCTGGGCACATTAGATACAGGATGTCCCAAGCAGAAAATTTCTTGCTGTTATGTAGAGGGGTCAGACAGTAAAAAGTAAACAAATATAAAACAATGTCAGGGTATGGTATGTGCTATTAAGAAAAAGAAAACAGGGAAGAAGACAGACTCATTGGAGATGCTGTTTTAGACGGATCGATGCTTTTCTAGGCAGGCAATCACCTTCTCAAGAAGTAATATTTGAGAAGAGAAAGTGTGACTGTCAGGGGAAAGAACGTTTGAGTGAGGGTGAACAGAAAATGCAAAGGCCTTACTTAATGTAGGATTTGCTTACTTTCTCTGCTCATCCTTCAAGATAGGGCCAGAACTGTTCTGCTACGTAGACGTCATGCCCCTAATAACTGACAGATGGAGAAAGAGATAGAAGACTGAGGTTAGCTAACAGCATGTTCTTTGTGATATATCTACGACGGAGATTATCATGTCAAAGGTCCATCCAGTTATAACGCAAGTGCATAGGGTGATAGTGTATAACATCTCATCCCATGGTGACATTTAGGCATGTCGAAGTTTGCACTTAGCTCAGGCACGTTCACCAGCATAATGCAGTTTTTTTTATTGTCTCTTTAGCCCCCAGTTCCCTCTGCCAACGAGCTGAAATTCATTTCTCCTTTAAAATGTGAAGATGTGGACTTATCTGTAGCAGTTATAAGCACAGTTGAAGAACAGTTTTCACAGAGTTGGAAAAGGGCTACCTGCATCTCATTAACCTTTCAACTACTTGCTGCCCCTCCCCACAAATTACTGCAGTTATTTGATCAACATCCACACCATCAGAGATGTTGCTATCATATAGGGCTTCCACGTTATTTTCTTCTTAAAAAATTTAGTGCTTTTTAAATATTTGTTTGTGGTTGGCTCCTGGTAAAGCAGTTTAGAATTATGCACAATTTTTTTCAGGGGTCTAATTGCTTCCCTAATTCTCTCATAAGAGTTTCGAAGTGTTTTATTACAGTTCTTTCAATAAGCTGCTACAATAGGATGTATAGGTATTATTATCACTTTTAAACAAAGGGCAGGTTAGCTAGCAAAGCTTTTAGGTAATAGCCACTAGATCAACTGGGTAGTTGTGGAGTCAGGACTGAAACTTAGACAACTTGACATTAATTTCAGTTATTTCTCTAGAGCTTAATGTTAAAAGATGATAATGATACCTCACCTAAACAAGTCAGAATTGGACTGCTGTACAAGTATTTTAAGGCTAATCTATACATGAGTGGATAAGAAGCAAAGAGGCTGATCTCCTCAGGCAACAAGTGGCTTCCATATTCTTTTCTCAACTGATCAAACTTTGATCTTTTCCTCTTTGCTTCTCCTGGGTTAAAAAGAACTAAAAACTGTAAAGGTACCAGTCAATTATATTTTAAAAGAAAAAAATGATGCCACTTAATATGCCAGGTTTTTCAGTGGATCAAAAACTTTAAGTTCAGAGTAATTTCTTGAAAGCTTGCTTAATAAATAGTTGTTAATCCAAGGGAAATACAAGAAAACCTTCCAAATGCCACTCATTTGAAAAGGGTTACTCATTTTGGATAAATAATTAGGTAATTTTTCAAGGATATCACTCACAAGTAAGGATTATTTGTATTTAAATGATTCATCTTTTGTCTCTTATAAATTAAAAAAATTTTCTCATTCACATTGTCACAGCTTGACAGGGTTGCTCCTAAGAATTTTTCTTCCTTTCTGTTAAACTTACAGAGGATGAAAGTATTTTTAAGTATCTATTGCTCAAGAGGGGCAGGTGCTATCCAGCCTACAATGGTCCATTTTACTCCCATCAATACATTGTTGGTCCCTGTGACTCCCTTTCTGATGGCAAAAATTACTTGCATATTATCAGAGTGAATTAAGGTGGTGCTGCAATCTGTCCCTAAAAGATTCAGAACATGATCCTTCGATGGCAGCTTTGGGGCAAGATAGTCCCAGCATCACATTTAGTCAGAAATATGGAGGGTATATGTTAATGTGATTTACATATCTCACTCCTGTGGAGTCTTGTGGTAAATAATAGAATTGGGCAAGGAGCCCTGCATCAAGGCAAATTCACATTATTTCCTGACACACACAGTGAAGCTTATTTTGGGATAATGGCTACATATGTTCAGGAAGATTGGGCTCATGAGCCCACTGTCTGAACATTTTCCAGAAAAAAAAAAAAAGAATGTATTATTAGAAGACATCGGGGAGGGGGGTCCTCTGTTACTTATATAATCCCTTTCTATGAAAACAAATAACCAATAATCTTTTGTTCCCTTGATCAATAAATGGACTATTGTGGTTAATTGAATATTTTGACAAAGTGACATACATTATATATTCCATATGGATTGCAAATGTTTATAATACTGAAAAAAATAATAACCAACTCTTTAACATGATAATGCAACTGAACCTGATTTACTTTTTTTTTTATTTTGGTGGGGGAAGGTGTTTTCTGACAAGGCAGTTAAGGATTTTTTTCTCAGAAGTCTACTTGCTTACTTATTCAAGAAATATTTGTTAAAAGCCATTGTATGCTAGAAAGAATCTTAGTACCAGGGCTGTAAATAATAATTGAACACACTCCCTGCTTTCTAGTGGCTCAGAATTTAAAATTTAATATCGAGACAGGCACACAAACAAGGATTTCAGGAGGAAAAGGGGGATGGATGTTCCTAATTATCCTTGGACTGTTTGAAGGAATCTTCAGAGAAAAGGTTGTTTAAAAGGAGTCTTAGCAAGTGAATTTATATGCATTTTTCATATGGACTCTGGGGCAAAGGACATTCTAAGAAGGAGCCACAACAAGTACATAATTAAAGAGGCATGAAATGTCATTATCCTTTTTCGGTACCGTAAGGGATTAGGTGTGGCTGGAGCACAGATGGTTTTGAAGGCAGTGATGTGATCTGAACCACTAGTCTGATGACAGACCAGGGCACTGTCCTAAAATGGCTTGTATGCGCCGCCAGGGTCTTGGGTTTTTATCCTGAAGGGTCCTAAGTCATTGGAAAACTTAGCAGTCAGTGTAAAAATACCTAATTAAGATTCAGAAATACCATTCTTGTTCTTACCACAATGTATAACATCGTTATGTGTCTTTCTAGGGCCCCAATATCTTTCTAGGATCCTGTTTATGTATCCTTCTAGGGCCCCAGTGATTGCTAACACATTGTCAAATGAATCTAAGCTCATTATAATTATACCTGTTTTCTGAATACCCTCCAATCTTGCCTCCTCCAAAAACTTTTCTTCTTTATCCTCTCTCTCTTAATCTAAGGTTGTCCCTTTCTTGCTACTTTCTTTCTTTCATAATCCTCCAATCCTGAGAGAATGGGAGGAAAGAATAACCACAAAACCCAAAATCCCTTGACACATTCAGTTGTGTCTCATAGTTATTCATTCATCTGTTATTATCTCTCTTAAGCCAAGGGAGTATCTGTGTCTTGTTCATTAAATATTTACTGAAAAATTTCCAGTGCTGCTTCTCTTCTGGGTGCTTAGGGTATAATAATGAACAGAAGAACAAAAAAATGCCCAAACTCATAGAACATACTTTCTGGCCAGAGAAGATAGAAAATAAGCAATACATAATTAATAAGTAAGTTGTATAATATATTAGAACTTAAGTTCTATGGAAAGAAAGAAAGGATAAGGAGGATTGGAATGGTTGTTTTCAATTTCAAATAGAGTGGCTGGATACCCCTACTTAGAAGGTGAGATAAGGACAGACACTTCAAGGTGTAGAGGGAGGTTGCTGTATAGATACCTGAGGGTGAACAAAGAAGCCAGCCAGTGCAGAGGCCTTATGGAGGGTCACCCATAGGACCCCAGGTGGTGAAGGTCTTGCACCTTGAAGATGTGTTCGCAGAGTATTGAAATAAAGAGCAAGGAAGACATTGCCCTTCTCAGAGGCATAGAGTTTAGCAAAGGGAAAGTAAAGGAATTGCTTTCCCCTTGGACGGCCATAGAGAATGTGTCCTCTGTTGGGTACAAAAGAATTGGATGAGACATTATACCGAGTCTGTGTTTGAACCTCAACAATTTCCATTCCCTCACGCTGACAGTAAACTAGCTGCTAGAGCTGCTTACACAGCTCCACCTCTTGTTTTGTTTACTGTAACTTTCAGTGTTTCATAACCACAATTTCATGTGCATTTTATTCAACTTGTTTTCAAATAGAGGGAAAGAAACTTTCCTTGAGGCATTTGTCATTCCTTATTCCACACGAACCTGGAGCAGTGGTGCAGGAGTGAGTGGATAAATCCATCTGCAAGTTAATCTAGTGGAACACCACTGAGCACGCTCATTTGACAGAAGTAATTAGAGCAAGGGAACGTGCTCAGGCCTTCCCTTTACCGTAAACACCGTGCCCTTTTAAAATTGTGTGAGTTGGAAAAATAACAACATCAACAAAAAATTCACTCCAGTCAGTAATTAACTCTTTATTGACAGATACATTTCTAAGAGATTAATTACTATTCAGTAATTATAGTGCATGCCCACACTAAGGATTTGAAATAGTTGTAGCTTCCTTTGGTGTAAAGTAGATTCTCTAATGTGTGCCTTTACTCCGAATTTTTAAATCTTCTTTGAAGGTACTGATTTTAGATTGTATTTTGCCTAATATTTGTCAAATAGGTTGTTGTAAATTTTTTGTGTAAAATTGCATTTTTGTCCAGATGGTTTACTTCATAGAACTTATTTTTGGGAGTCGTAATCAAAGATAAATTTATTAGTAATTATATTAGGTTAGAAAGGCCATAGAACATATTTTGTGTTCAATGGGTTGAATTCAGTTGCTAGATTTCTTTGTATAAATGGACAGATTGGAACATGACTTTTAGAAATGTGTACAATTTGTGATTACTAATGATTAATCACATTTAGGAAATTAGTATTTTCCCTTAAGTTTTCATCCCACGATGCTTTTAAATTATATGAACATCTGCTTAACACTGTGTGCCAAAGTCTACGGTTAATAATGTAGATTGCATAAGCACCTTTTTCTGATTAGTAGAAATGTATTAAAAACAATGGAAATTAAGGTAAATTTTACAGTATTTCAAAATCCACAACGCATGCTAACACAACAAAATGAAGAGTTACAGTGCTGTGTACTTCAGTGTTGATATCAGGAATAATCAAGACCCATCACACATGTTAACAGGGATGTACCACATCATTTTCCCTTCAGAGATTCTCTGTATGGCTTTAGAATTAAGGGGGGAGGTGGAGTTTGACCTATGCTATATCTAAATCTGAGCTATATTTCATAACAAAGTTTTACCAAGACTAGAACACTTAGCACCAGTCTAATAAACCTAGGACCAGCATCTAAATTTAAATACGCTGCTTTAAAATGAAACCATTGATTTAATTTATCTACTTGTTTCTTTTTGAACCTTTATTGAGTAGTAGTCACTGTTCCAGGTGCTGGATATACAGGCACTATCAACCACATGCCCGTCTAGCTATAGAAAGAGTGATTAATGATTAGAAGCTTAAATGTTTCTGTTAGGATACCAATCAACCCTCTATTTCTGATAATGATCTTGACCTTCAGAACCATAAAGCTTTTTCTACAATTTTTCATGGCCATTCATTCGGTAATCTTCTTTTGTTTGTTTAGAACCTAGTCTGTGTAAAATATCTTTTTAAAAATACAGTCAGGGCTTCCCTGGTGGCGCAGTGGTTGAGAGTTCGCCTGCCGATGCAGGGGACACGGGTTCGTGCCCCGGTCCAGGAAGATCCCGCAGAGCGGCTGGGCCCGTGAGCCATGGCCGCTGAGCCTGCGCGTTCGGAGCCTGTGCTCCGCAGCGGGAGAGGCCCCAACAGTGAGAGGCCCGCGTACCGCAAAAAAAAAAAAAAAGAAAAAAAATACAGTCAAAACCACAAAGATAGAAACATACGGTCTTTTTGCCGTCATAGCTTACAGTCTAGCAGGCAGAGTAGACAGACACACAGGGACACCCCTCTGATCAAGGTGACGGTGATATAAGTGCTATACAGGGAAAATAAACAACCTGCTATGGGATTGGAGGGACAGAAAATTCATTCTCATTGGGATGATCTGGGAAGAATTCCTAGAGAAATTTTCTTAAATATTATCCACCTTTTCCTTGTCTTCAATATTTTGATAATATTCTCCTTCCCACACTCCTACATTGCAATATTACTAGTAAAAAATTTGACTTTACCTGGGCATATGAGGGCTTAAATGAATAGAATAATCATCTGTTTCAGGCAGAGTGGATCCATTTCCTCTTTCTTTTCCTTTTCCTGCCAAACTCCCTGCACATGGTTTGTATCCTTCCCTTGTCTCCCTCCTTGACACCCTGGGGGTTTTAATTCCATTCATTCTAGTGACCCATTTTCTGAATGGTCGCCCTTGACCTCCATCCAACCAAAGAGAAGAATGTTTAATCTTACTAATCCTGGTTAACCTGTGGGGTAGGAAGCACTACTTATAACCCCTAGCTTCCTAAAATCCTTTTCTCTCTTAGGACAGTATCTTTCATATATCTTTTCTTTTCTTTAAACACAAGAGCTATTTTTCTTCTCTGCTATAATACATTTTTGGAAGGCAAGGAAACATGGTTAATTTTACTTCCTGTAATGCCTACCTTGCCAAGAATATAATAGATGCTCTATAAATACATGCAGATTCTTTTGGGGAGGATTTATATTGGTGGTACCCACCATTAGTTATTGCTTGTGGAATGCGTGACGGATGTAGATATTATTTCACTAATCTTTGTAAGAATTAACAATATCTTTTAAATCAAATTAAATTTGATTTTAAATCCATAGTCCACAAGGCGGGTGGGAACTTAAATCTCAGTCATGAATGGCATCCTTCAGGATCCTATAAGAATTGAGGGTATTAGGTACTACCCAGCAAATAATGACAGAACCTCTCTCTTTAGTTCATCTTGGTCAGTGCTGATATATTTTCTTCCAAAATCTCCATGGGTCCTTGAAAACCTGTGACTCTTTGGCTCTGTGCCTTAATTAGGCACAGGAATTTTCGCCAACGCTGAGATCTTGAGTGCCCTGGGCCAGCATCCTTTTACATACTTGGACCTTTTCCCTGCAGAGGTCCTGCTACTCCCTATGGGTGCTTTAAGGACCTTTGGCCCTTTCCTCATCTGGAATAAATTCTTCTTCCTATGTGGCTTCTCTTTATCCTGTTTCTCCTAGCTTGGTGGAACCAGCTTCCTGGAAAAAGACAAACCTAGTAGCAAGAAGTCTGCAAATTTTGCATTTGCTCCTGTAACTGAGGTTTCTCAACCTCAACACTATTGACATTTTGGACCAGATAATTCTTTGCTGTGAGTGGCTGTTCTGATTACTGTAGGAGGTTTAGCATCGCTGGCCTCTACCAAACAGATGCCAGAAGCATCTCCCACTTGTGACAGTCAAAAACATCTCCACACACTGCCAAATATCCCCTGGGGAGACAAAATCACCTTTGATTATGAGTCACTGTTATAATTCAAACTTACTGAGATATGAAAAACTCTATATAAATTATACAGTCACAAATATATAGTCAGGAGATATTAATTCTCCTTTAGAAAAAATGAGAAAATTAGTTGGATTAGTAGCCAAGTGGGGGACGATAATGAAAAAGGAAGGGGAATGGCACTTATGTGTCAGCAAGATGTTATTCACATTTTACTGAACACTAAGAAACTGTATCTCAGGACTGCTTATTTATCAGGCAGAAGAGGCAGGTTTCAAGCCCACATCCATCCAACCTCAGATTTCAAGTACTTTTCATGATACCATATACTAATCCAGCTATGCTGTTTACTTTGCCAAATATTTTAGTGCATACTTAAGAAGACTGCATTCTTCGCTTTACTTTGTAATGTGCCATTTTGTATTGGGCACTAGATTACAGGTATAAACATATTTCACCAAAAAATGAGTCAAAATGTGAAATGCCCATCAGCTCATTCAAATTTGAGTAGCAGACATATCTAGAGTTCTTAAAGGTTATGACTTTTGTAGACTGTCTGCAGAAGAAACATCATGATTAACTCAAAGCCCATGCTGTTTACTATTTTGCTAGACTCTGGTTCTTTTAGGACAAGTAAGGCAACTAAATAGAATGTGAGAGAATTGAGTGAGCAAAGGTGGGAGTGGAGAACTTCTAAAGAGGAAGAAGCGCATATAAAGATGAAGCAGTGTTTAACTGCAAGTTTGTAATAAGGCAGATGCAGCAAATGCAAAGTATGAATGAAGGGGAATGAATCTGTAGATAGTTGGGTATTTGTGGTGAGGTCTTTTTATGCTCCTCTGAATTTATTCTTTAAGCCATTAGGGAGCCATTGAAGAATTTCAAGCAGTAGCATTTCATGAACAGATCTGTGTTTCAGGGGGAAAAAAACACTATTGCTGTTATAATATGAACATTGGATTTGAGTGGGGAAAAGTCTCTGAAAGAAAAGAGTTAAGATGCTGTTGGTAAAAAGAATAAAATACCTGGGAATAAACCTACCTAAGGAGGTAAAAGACCTGTACTTAGAAATTTATAAGTCACTGATGAAAGAAATCAAAGATGACACAAACCGATGAAGAGATACACCGTGTTCTTGAATTGGAAGAATCAATATTGTGAAAATGACTATACTACCCAAAGCAATGTACAGATTCAGTGCAATCCCTATCAAACTACCAATGGCATTTTTTACAGAACTAGAACAAAAAATCTTAAAATTTGTATGGAGACACAAAAGACCCGGCATAGCCAAAGCAGTCTTGAGGGGAAAAAACAGAGCTGGAGTAATCAGACTTCCTGACTTCAGACTATACTACAAAGCTACAATATGGTACTGGCACAAAAACAGAAATATAAATCAATGGAACAGGATAAAAAGCTCAGAGATAAAGCCACGCACCTATGGTCAACTAATCTATGACAAAGGAGGCAAGGATATACAGTGGAGAAAAGACAGTCTCTTCAATAAGTGGTGCTGGGAAAACTGGACAGCTACAGTGTAAAAGAATGAAATTAGAACACTCCCTAACACCATACACAAAAATAAACCCCAAACGGATTAAAGACCTAAATGTAAGACCGGACACTATAAAACTCCTAGAAGAAAACATAGGAAGAACACTCTTTGACATAAATCACAGCAAGATCTTTTTTGACCCACCTCCTAAAGTAATGGAAATAAAAACAAAAGTAAACAAATGGGACCTAATGAAACTTAAAAGCTTTTGCACAGCAAAGGAGACTATAAACAAGACGAAAAGACAACCCTCAGATGGGAGAAAATATTTGCAAATGAATCAACAGAAAATGGATTAATCTCCAAAGTATATAAACAGCTCATGCAGCTCAATATTAAAAAAAACAAACAACCCAATCAAAAAATGGACAGAAGATCTAAATAGACATTTCTCCAAAGAAGACATACAGATGGCCAAGAAGCACGTGAAAAGCTGCTCAACATCACTAATTATTAGAGAAATGCAAATCAAAACAACAATGAGGTATCACCTCACACCGGTTAGAATGTGCATCATCAGAAAATATACGAACAACAAATGCTGGAGAGGGTGGGAAGAAAAGGGAACCCACTTGCACTGTTGATGGGAATGTAAATCGATACAGCCACTATGGAGAACAGAATGGAAGTTCCTTAAAAAACTGAAAATTGAATTACCATATGACCCAGCAATCCCACTACTGGGCATATACCCAGAGAAAACCATAATTCAGAAAGAGTCATGCACCACAATGTTCATTGCAGCACTATTTACAATAGCCAGGTCATGGAAGCATTTAGCTCATCGACAGATGAATGGATAAAGAAGATGTGGTACATATATACAATGGAATATTACGCAGCCATAAAAAAGGAACGAAATTGGGTCATTTGTAGAGATGTGGATGGACCTAGAGACTGTCATACAAAGTGAAGTAAGTCAGAAGGAGAAAAATAAATATCGTATATTAATGCATATATGTGGAATCTAGAAAAATGGTACAGATGAACCAGTTTGCAAGGCAGAAATAGAGTCACAGATGTAGAGAACAAACATATGGACACCAAGGGGGGAAAATAGGGGGAGAGGGGGGCAGTGGTGGTGGTGGGATGAATTGGGAGATTGGGATTGACATGTATACACTAATATGTATAAAATAGGTAACTAATAAGAACTGCTGTATTAAAAAATAATAAAATTAAAAGAAAAAAAAGATGCTGTTGGTATAATCCAATCAATAAAATTGAGGTCCTGCACTAAAATAGTGCCAGTGGTGACTTTTATTTATTCATTTACTAAGTTTTTTTTTTCTAATTCACAACTTCTCAAACTTTAATGTGCATCCAAATCATCTGGTAAATGTAGATTCTCATGCATTAGGTTTAGATGAAGCCTAAGATTCTACATTCGTTATAAGCTTCCAGATGGTGCCAGTGCTTCTAGTTCATAGGCAGTGTTGTGGGTAGTGAGGTTCTAAATAACATCCTCTGTGCTGGATACTGGAAGAATAAAGTACTGGCAGGTAGTGTTGAGCATGCGGTCCCAGGTGACTGCAATATAGGTGGCTCAACTTTGTTATTAGGAGTCGGTTTGCCTTCCCCTCCAGCTTTGACCTTACTATGTTGGGTTTACTTTCTGGCTTCCCGTAGTATCCTTCTGCAGCTCTGGGAGCTCATCCTCCCAGGTTCAAGTTTGGTAGAAATAAATTACTCACCTATTTGCCAGCAGCCCCAGTGAAAAGTTTCATGGTATTGCATTGGCTCCAGTTAAGTCGTATGTCTACTTCTGAACAAACACTGGGTCAGGAGGATTGTGATGTTCCAATTAGCCTGGCCTGAGTTTGTCCATTCCTGGAATCAGTAGTAGAGTCAACTCCATCTGAAGTGCTTGGACTGATAATGGGGAAAGTGTGTCATTCCCAAGGAAAAATCAGGATACTGAACTGAAAAGGTGATTAGATTTCTCATATATATGGTGAGTGAATGTATACCAGGGGTTTCCAAATGTTCTTGATTTTTTTAGGAATTTTTTCCTGGAGCTCGAGTCCAAAAGAAATACCTAACAATTTATTTGGTAGTTAGGTCGTAATAACTTAATAAGGATTTATATTCTAACAACTCACTAGAGTTATGTTTATTAAGTAGTTAAGTCCAAATAACTTAATAAGATTTTTGTCCTAACCATTAAGTAGCTGCTTGATAAAATATTGCGTATAATTAAAAGAAAAATGATACTTTTGTTTCATTCTTAAGTGACCTCAATCCCTTTCTAAGGGGATGTGTGCACCTGTTGGGCTCCACACAATTTCTTTTTTTTTTTTAACATCTTTATTGGAGTATAACTGCTTTACAATGGTGTGTTAGTTTCTGCTTTATAACAAAGTGAATCAGATATACATATACATATATCCCCATATCTCCTCCCTCTTGCGTCTCCCTCTCACCCTCCCTATCCCACCCCTCTAGGTGGTCACAAAGCACTGAGCTGATCTTCCTGTGCTATATCCCCACAATTTCTTGACCTCAGATTACGACTGGATACTGCCCCCTCATTTCCTGTTCTACAATGATTTTTGTGCAATAAATCCCTTTTTTTGTAATAGCAGGTCCTAAATCTCTGCTTTACAAATAGATGATGTCATCTAAAGGAATGTATTATGAACACATATTTCTTGGAACTGTGAACTATCTTAAGCTAATTTTTGGTGTGATTGCCAAAGATGTTAAGTATCACTGTGTTACTCTAGAAATAAAATATAATAACAACCCCTGTGAATTCCCCAAGTTGCCTTGGTGCACAGTTTGGGAACCATAGTCTTAGAAATTTTATATTTGAATTTCCTATTAGACATCTGTGTAGAGATGGAGAATCAAATGTTGACTGTTTGGGTTGAGTTTAGGTAAGAAGTCTGGACTGGTGGACACTCTCAGCATAGAGATCCGATTCCTTCTGCATTTTGACCCAAAGAGCTCTAAGATGGTGCTGCACATCTCTCCCTTCTCCTCAAGAGTAAAATGACATATGTCTACTCAGCTACCACACAGCTTCACGGTACATTATGTTATTCTTTGATCTTATGAGTCCTGAATCTAATTGATGTCTTCCATGGAGTAGCTCATCTCAGTATTTGCATTTTATCTTACATTTGTATTTAAAATAAACTGCACCATTAATAATGCTTTTGTCTTCTAAGCTCTGGATTGTTCACATATTGGCTTAAATAACTGGAGGTGGGCAGCATGTATTTTTTATTCAGGTTGTAAACCCTCTGAAGTTTTTGACTTTGTTCCTTTAAACTTAATCATGTGTAACGTGGCTTAATTAATAAGGAATGAGCAGAGCATGCTTTTGATCTTGAACTGATTTTTTTTCCTTAGAGTAGTTGATAGAGTATTTTCTCATTGATTAGGCTTTTCTCCTAGCTTGTTTGTTGTTTTAATGGTGTAGAGTCTATATCTTACAAACTGATTTTCTATTTTTTTAATTTTTTTTTTTACTGGAGTATAATTGCTTTACCATGTTGTGTTAGTTTCTGCTGTACAACGAAGTGAATCAGTTATATGTATACATATATCCCCTCCCTCTTGGACCTCCCTCCCACCTCCCCCCACCCCCATCCCACCCATCCAGGTCGTCACAGAGCACCAAGCTGAGCTGATTTTTTAAATAACTTAAATGTAATCTGGAGCAGTAGGTTTCCCAAAGTATATGCAAGTTTTATTTTGCTAGAGTCAGTAATCTTTGTATGTCCCTAGTTCATGTATGAGATATAATGGGTCATCATTCTATTGTCGTTACATCACTGCAGCTCATCTTATAACATTACTCTCTTTCTCATGAAACTGTCACTCCTACTGATTGTGTAGAATAACTTCTATTTCAATCTCGTCCCATAGTCCAGAAAATAAAATGTATTTAAAATATCAGGTACACCACTGTTGTGTGAATATTTAATTTTTTAAATTAAAAAGCAAAAGCTACTAACAGGTATTCAGTTTCTACAGAAGTACTGTGTTAAGTTTTTTCTCTTTGAATATCCAAATAATCTTGACTTTTATTTATAAAAACAACATAATGTTAGACTACTTATTTTTTTCTCTGTTAGATTCTCCTTTTACTTTTTATTTTTCCTTTACTTTTACATTTTTTTAATTGAAGTGTAGTTGATTTACAATGTTGTATAGGTTCTCCTTTTAATATCTTTTCATACTGCTAATGAAATACTTGAAAAGTACTAGCACAGCATTGTAATTGTTTATTTATAGCAGTAGACTTTGAAACACAACATCCTTGTACCTGTTTATTTTTTGAGGTTTGGTGTAGTTTGTTTCTTAAATGGCATAAACATTGCTTTGCTATGACATGCATTTTTGACTCCAGGATATTTTAGGAAAAGTGTTAGTAGTGAGCATCTGCAAGTCCTTATCACATCACATAAAGAAGAGTGCTTGGATGAGGTGTTGGAACAGTACTTCTGCCTAGGCATCTGAGTTTGTTTGTGATCCTAAATATCAACAGAGTTCCCTAAATGATAATGCAGTTTGTGTTGTGAGGATTGTCTTCCCAGTGGGGGCCCTTAATAGCTTTTCTTAGTTCTTGTCTCAGTACTTATTTATTCATGATTGACATGTGACAGTCACATTCCTGGGTTTCATTTGTGTTTTTTTTTTATCATGCAGATATTCAAATGTCTTTTACAGAAGGAGAATGACAGTGCATCTGTTGCTTGTTGAATAGACTCTTGCTCTAGGCTTGCAAAATGTCAGTGCCGTATGTCTCAATGTATGTGATTTTTCTTTCGTACAGTCATTTTTCTCTTAGTATTCCAATGATTGTTTGAACGACTGTGTGATAGCAGTACTTAACCTGTCACTTACTGAACTTGAAATCATCACCATAGCTCACTGCATAACTCTACTCTCAGTCGGGCCATCCTGTCACTCCTGCTGATTGTGCAGAATAGAAGCCACTTCTCGCCTTTTATTTTTTCTTATATGTTATGCTCATATTTTGACTGGCATTTTGTATATCTCTGGTATTTGTTATTAGGAGTTAAGATATTTCCTGACCCAGATTAATATCAATACAAGCTAAAAAGTTGAATACTTTGTTAATGCATATTAAATATTAATCACCAGGGCTAGAGATTTCAGTCTTATAAGCATGTCAGACTGGGTAAACATTACTTAATATTTTGGCTGTTGGAAGGGAAAAATTATTTTGGATCTTCAAATTTACTAAGTCTCAAAGCATGTTAATTTCAGAGGAGACTATCTGAGTTTTGCCTTTTAAGAAATATCTGATTAGATAAATAAATTTACAGTAATACAGAAAAAATATTATGTCATAAATACCTTTATGAAATTTGCTGTTGTATAATCAGGAGATGCCATTTGAATGTAGAAGTGGAGCAGGGAGAAGCATCAGATGAGTTCTCTCACATCTTGCCTTTGTTCTAAATTAGAGCCTGTTTTTGACTAGAGGTGTTATAGAAGGAAAAATAGGTTTTTATTGACTCAGATTTGAGGTGCGTAACAGGTGTAAATTTATATGCCTTCTGAGAGAGAATTAACACCTGGCCAAGGTAAAACTTTAGGCCTTCGTGAAAATTAAAGTTTTAACTTTATAGAAAAAGCCTCTTTGTTTTAAAACATGATGAAATTGTGGAATTAATGCGTAACTCAGTTGTTTTATTTTGAACTTAAAGACGATACTTTCAAAAGGCATCTTAAAAAAACAAGTATAATGACAATACAATTAAGCTTGTGATATAATAAGGCTTTTAATATATCTAGACATATTGTAATTTGTTTCACAAATTGCATAAACCACAAAGGCAGGATCCAATGCAAATAACGCATAACATTTAACAATAACAAAAAGCATTTTTACTGAGAGCAGACACGTACATCATTTACTACGCTGTATACAAAATATTTTACAACCCTTTATTATTGACATTTTTTCTCGCGCTTGGAGAGCAGCACAGGTAAGGCCATCAGAACCTTATGGATCCTGAATGCAGCTGCAAATAGTGTCCCTTAAAAGAGAGTGCAGCTGGTTTCCCAGTCTTTTTTGTGCCAGACAAGGAAGTGACTTTCCTTAGAGAAGAGGATTACAGTCATATCCTCAAACAAGGAAACTAGAGCCAGATTTCTTTTTAGAACTTGCAGTGGGGATTCTGAAGAAACATTGCACTGAATTTTAGTTTATTCTGAACTTGAGTTACTAAAATTTTGGTAACTCTGCACATTCAACTTTGGAAGTAGATGGGACCACAGAATAATGTGTACTTTTCGTAACTTAAAAATAATCCTGTTCCTTGCATAGGATTAAATGGTTCTAAAACCAGAAGAAACTGCAAACAAAAATGAGCACTACATTAGCAGTTACTCAAATATCCTCTCAAATGTTTCTTTAATTTTGTAATGAATTTTTGCATTTGTCTTCAAATTAAATTCCAGGAAAGCATTATTTTCTCATTTTTGTATATTGTATAAAAGCATTTAATGCTAAATTAAGATGGCAAGGTAGTGTTTTACCTTCCCTTTCTGGAAAAAAAATCAAATATTTATTAACTGCTTTCTATTGTTGTCTTTCTCTTTAGAAAGTAATTTGTGGTCAGTGGAGCCCAGCAGGGAAGCTCCTTTTCCTCCAGATGGCTGTGACATTTGAGAAAACCTTGGAGGATTAAAGGCACTCCAGTGAGCACTCAAAGTCCTGACACAACTTGACAGTCCTAATCTGGGTCCCGAACTGATTGGATGACCAAGGGCACAAAATTCTCATCCAACTGTGCAATCACCGTGCACATTTTTAAGGGCACTAAAATTATTCCAAAGTTTTGATGACTGTTTTAAACAAAAATATATAAACCTTTTCTTCCTGGCCTACGCTTGGAAAGGCTCATGGAGGTGCCTTGTATAGCTTAAAAAAAAACCTGGGGATATTTTTGCGTGAATGAGCACAGCATGCTCTAAATGTCTTTACTCTTTATTAAGTAGGGTTTGCAAACAATCTAAATGGTTAAATGGTAGAGGAAACTATAGAAATTGATCTCGGTGAGCAGCCTACCAAATCTAATTATATATTGTCACCATCTGCTGAAATATGATAACAGAATTAATACAATTACTGTCAGAATTTCAAAGAAAAAACTTTTGAAAAAAATCGCACGTGTAGCGTTTGTGTGTGTGTGTGTGTGTGTGTGTGAGAGAGAGAGAGAGAGAGAGAGAGAGAGAGAGAAAGATAGAGAATAGCAAGAGCAAGAAAGAATAGCATCTTGTATGTTCTTTTTTACTTTCCTCATTTTATCAATTATTGTTTAAAATAATCGGAAAGACTTTTTCCTAATTTTTGAGTTGATTAACTCAAATCAGGTTATCAGGTTTTGGTAAGGTGATTTTATAGTTTGGAATTTTAATTATATCCATGGCAGCTTCCAAAATTACCATGGCAACAGGTGTGCAATTATCAGCATTGCACATAGCTTCAATGTGTAACGCATTTTTTCTGGCTGAATGAATATTAAATCATACTGCCTAACACCTTCTCTGCTAGTAAACAGATAAAGCTGCGGCCATGGCCTGTAAATCGATCCTGCTTCTATAGATTTCTTTTACTACAAAGCCATTGAATGGGGTAATTTGTGCCTTTCAGGGTTTTCTGAATTTGTTAGAGCTTGACAGAAAGCTAGTTTCATTTCATTTAATGAAAAAAAAGTGACGTGTTTAATTACTACTCACATTTTCTTTCATAGAATTCTCTCCAAAAAGAATACACTGCTATAGTTTTTGGTTGCAAGGTGCGTGTTCATGACAGATGACATTTTTTTTAAAAAATTCATTTTCTTAAGACACCTTGTGTTTTAAGTGCCGCTGTTCCTAACAAATTCAGGTGGTCTTTGTATGAAGCACATATGAAATGAAACCTTTGAATTAAAACATAAATATCATCCTCTAATACAAATCAACTCGAAGAAGACAATATAATCCATGATATTTAGTGCAGTCTCAATTTTACATTGTTTCTAATATTCTAGGTGATCCTTTCAGACTGACTCCCACCTGTAAATAGGCAAGAGAGTGAATAATTATCTATCAAATATTATCTTTTGTATATCTCTGATTGTTATAAAACCCCAAATCTTCCTTAAATATCTCATGAAAGAGATAACAATTTATTTTTATTATTATTACTATTATTATTTTTTGATCATCCATTATCATTTAATTTATAGACCCAATATACATATTTGACTGATGGAAGTGAGGCTTTTTAGGAACTAGCGTTATAAGAAATCTATCTTTGTTTAAAATACACAGATTAGGTCATGCCGTAAATAATATTGTTAAATGGGAATCCAGCTAAATGATTACAAAGTTATATGGATCTTTTCAATATTCATTCTTTGTTTTAATGGACATTTTATTCTGGATTGACATTCGGTAACTTGAGATCATTAAATGAAACAAACATGAGTTAATCTGTGTTAGAACAAAAGCTAGCCTGAGAAGATATATTTAAAACTTCTAGACACTTGGATTTCCCAGACAGATGATTCTCCAAAAGATTAGAGAAAGGCTATATATGTCTACTCTATTTCTCCCTCTCCATCCCCAGCCAAATATCCCACAATACATATCATTTAAGTATCATCAATTTTAATTTGTGTGTTTTCATTTCAAACTAAAGTTGAGGTTACCAGTGGTATAAGATCAGATCTCCTACTTATGTGTTGGTGCATCGTAAAATATAGCCTAACAGGCTGTATTCATAATATGAACTGAAACTAAGAAAAAGGTGAATCCTTTATTCACACAAATAGGTTAACATTCCCGAAGTTGTGTCCATGGCATTGAAAACTGTTACAAGAACGTGGAGAATATACTGGTTTTCTCTAGATTGGTTTCTCCACTATTTCTCTCTTTATTATTTACTCTAGCTCATATTTAAGCTGTGTTAATTTTTTTTTTTAAAGAAAGGGTAAACACACACACGCTCAGTGTATTTCTGTAGACTCCCCTTCAATGGATCTCTGCCTGTGTTAGCCATTGTTTCAGTTGCTTGTGGCTGCTCGATTGTGCAAGGTTGCCTGGAAACGCTCCTTCTTCAGTGCAAAGCTCTCCAGCTACTTTCCATACCTCCCAGTCCAGGGCTTAAAGATTCAGGAAATCCAGCCACTGGTGTTTCTTTTCAAAATCTCCTTAGTAAAATAATCATCTTGTAAATGTAGAAAATAGGAAAACAGCTTCACAGCCTATGGGGCATGCATGTTTAAAACAAAACAAAAAACTTTCAAAAAATTTTAAAATTGCTACAAGTTAAAACAAATTGAAAATTTTCTTCTAAGTGAACTTGATATAAAGTTTTGTTAAACCAGTATTTTGTAATGTGTAATATTATTTGGAAATATTTAAAATTAACATCTACCACAGTTTCTCAGTCTACAAATTTGGTTCTTTTCCCATCAAGGTTGCATCGTATTCCCATGACCCCTTTAAATTGGAAAACTTTGAAAGTCAGACACCTTGATTTGGAATTTTTATGCTTTTATTACATTTTAAAATAAGTAACGTTATTAGGTAGCAGGTTGTGATCATTATTTGCTTTTTTCCTTGGTTTGAGTTAACCTTGAGAGGTTTTTTGGAATATAAAATTGGTGTAATGTTTAATAATACTGATTCAACTGGTCTTACTTGAGTTTGCTATTAAGTCATTTTCTCTTTAAAGTATAACTCAGTCACTTTAGCTGCAAATTAAGAATTGAAAATATCTTTGATATAATTTTTCCACCATTAGCAGAAATTCCTAATTTTGAAGTGTCAAGGGGGAGTATTATATCATCATGCATGAGTTAAATATATGCCACTCCATAATATCCATATACCATTATGATTTAGATTCTTTTTAAAAGTAGCACCAGGTGGGTTTTGGTCCTTTTGTTTTAAGTAGGAAGAATTATTGGTTTGTGATATAGGACAAGAAAGTAAATATGTGCTCTGTGGTGTTTGAAAGGTATACAGTCATCAGATGTGTCTCACCTACATTTAAAGTTTGTTAGACTTTGCTCTCCTAACAGTTTTCTTTTTTCCCAGTTTAGTTTCAAACTCAGATTCTAATTGTATGATATAAATATTGCCAACAACTCCCTATTGGTAGATTACGTAGGTTAAATTGGTTACTAAATATTAAAACTTCTCTATCATATCATGTATTCAAATTTCTTTGAATACTTTTCTCTATCTTTTTAATTTAAATAATTGTTTCTACTGATGCCTGAACTGTAGTTGCTGCAGAAATTCATTTTAAGGTTACTCATAATGTTAATTAGTTTTAAATGCCTATATGACCCTTGGTTGTTTTACTGATTTAGATTCACTCATTATGTTGTTAAGAAGTTATGAAGTTAAGAATTTAAATCATTGGTCAAGAAAATCAAATACATTCCTTCCCATCCTCTTTCCTTCTGTCTCATAAGCCAAAGTGTCTCTTAGGATAAAGTGTTGTATCTGCTTGTCAATTGCTAATGAAATTGTTTAGTTATGTTATGTTATATCTCAGATACCACAAAGTGATGAGATTGGTTTGATTTACATAGAGTACTGGGAGCAAGGCAGAAGAATGAAGCAGAGGCATATTGCTACCTGTTTAAGCATGTATCCACTCTATCATTAATGCAGAACACTTAGTTGTGGGCCACAGTTTGCTGCAGTGACTTAGAAGTCTGGTGTTCTCATTGCCATCAGGGCGGGAGTCTGATTTTCATGTGAATTTAAATTGTTAAGGCAGGTAGAATATCAAAACAAGCTTATCATGGTGATTCTGAAATAATTATCAAGGAAAAGATGAGAGAAAGCGTTCAAGTATTTACTCTGTGTGAGACAATCTGTCTCCAAGGTGCTTTACATATCTTACCTCTCTCCATCCTGGGAAAGACCCTATGACTTGCATAGTTTTATTCCCATTTTACAAATTGAGAAACTCAAGCTTTTCGAGGTTAATTAAAATCTGATTTCTTCCAGTCATTTTTAATTCCGGCAGATATACTTTCCTACTACACCTCTAACTTCCTCACTAATGTGGGAACAGATGATATCTCTGGTGGCATAAAAAGTAATCACCTTAAGGATAGAGAAGCATAACTGCCAGGGATTTGGGTTGTTCACATCAATAGTGTGCTAAAGAATAATGTATTCACTATGTGAAAAACAGCCATCACCACAAGTAGAGCACCATTAAAGTTTCTGTAAAATTGGGCCATGCATTTTGAGCTTTTGACAGAAATAGATAAGGATTAATAGGTATTCTGATATTTCCATAGAAACCAGGAAAAATACTCTGGACCTTTGAGGACCATTATGTGCCAAGCCCACAGTAAGAGATGTAAAAAGAAGTTAAGAAATGGTCTCTGCCCCCATGGAACTCCTACCCATGAAAATCACAACTATAGAAAGTCATTATAATCAACTGTGGTGATTGTGAAGGCATAGTATAATGTGCTATGGGCAAATGGAAGGTGTCGCTGAGGAGTGACATTCAGGGTCTGGAAGGACGTGTTCATGGAGGAGGGAGGAAGGGGGGGAGATTTCATGCTGGCGCAGAGGTGAGGATGGCTTGGTGAGCAGCTCCACGTGACCCATAAAGAATGTGTTTTGGGCTTGCCTGGTGGCGCAGTGGTTGAGAGTCCGCCTGCCGATGCAGGGGACACGGGTTCGTGCCCCGGTCCGGGAAGATCCCACATGCCGCGGAGCGGCAGGACCCGTGAGCCATGGCCGCTGAGCCTGCGCATCCGGAGCCTGTGCTCCACGACGGGAGAGGCCACAACAGTGAGAGGCCCACGTACCACAAAAAAAGAATGTGTTTTGTTGAGTCAGGGGAAGCTTCTGGTTAAGTCCATGGAGCCAGTATCACAAAGTCCCTTAAATGACATGCTAAGGAATTTACATGCCACCTTATTGGGTAAAGAGGAGATCTATAAATCATTTATTAATTATAGGCAAAAATGTGCAGATTCATACGTTGGAAAGATTGCATTTGTGGTACTCAAGAGGATATGGTAAAGGAAAAGGGATTACAGTAACATCAGTAAGGATATTACGTTCAGTCTAAAGATCTTAGGCTCTAGGGAACCAATGCTCAGGGCTTGAACCAAGAATATGAATAAGACCAAAGAAGAGAGACTCAGAAACCTTGAATCAATGTCATTTAAGTATTTAAAACTCATCTCCATGCCTTGCTTTTAATTCTTTTGGATATGTACCTAGGAATGGAATTGATGGATCATATGGTAGCTCTGCGTTTAACACTTTGACAAAAATCCAAACTCATTAGCTTTCATAATGAGGAAATGAGAGAGGACTTTCTGGCACTAATAAAATACACACGTTTCTCTCTCAAAAAAAAAAAATCTTGGGAACCCTGTATTTACTACATAAGGCATTCAGCTTTTATTTTATTTTATTTTGTTTTTTAATGAATGAATGTGCATTGGTGGAGACAGTAAGGAAAAGTCAGCTGTGACATGCCTGGCAGTTAGCTATCCTCATGTGTAACAGACCTACAAAGACTTCAAGCAGGAAGTAGGTTTAACATGGTAGGATGGAGATGGCTTGATAGAATGAGTAAGTGAAATGGGATGGCTCTTCCCAAGAGTGGGACTGCGCTTTAGAGAGGTTGTGAAGATGAGGTAATCTGTGAGAGAAGAGAGTATTCAGTGAGCGACATAGTGGAGGAAAGGTGTGATACTTAGGCATGAAAAGGAATGAAAGATTCTTCATTTTCTCCTCTAGCTCTGGTCCTCAGACAGTGCTCTGCTCATTCCCTATCTTCACTTAAGTGAAGCTCCACTGAAAGGAAAATTGTATTAACTCCTCGCTTTCTCTCTGCATTAAGGTCTTCTACTAAAAAGAAAAACAACAGATATTAATTAAATAGCTGTTATTGTAGTCCTCCTCCATTGAGCTGAACAGAGGACCCATCACACATTAGTGAGAGTATTAGATGTGTCTGAAAGTGGGAGAGAAGACATTTCACATTTGGGCTCTATCTTCCCCCTTGGAACTTCTAAACGGTTTCATCACCTCATTTCATCCCAGACAAATGCAGGAGGGCTTTAATAGCCAGGAGAGGAGAGCAGGAGAGCCTCAGGACTCCAAATTATGGATATAAGCCTTCCTTTTGACAAGTTATTTTTTGAAAAGGAAAGAGAGAGGAAAGAAGAGAAAGAAAGAAAGAATGAAGGAAACAAAAAAGGAATAATTGATTGGCATAAAATTTCTTTTTTTAGTTAATGTACCCTCAATGAAAGTAGATCCCAGAATTTTGAATGTTCTATGACCTTCGGTAGCTTGTTTAAACTCTCAGTACCTCAGGGCCCTCTTTTTTATAACATAGGGATAATGATTTTATTCCTATGTTGTGAAATAGGCTTTTTCTACTCAGTGTGAAGTGTTCAGTGTGAAAATACTTTGTAAATTTTAATGTTCTTAGAAAATGGGTTTTCTTTATACAGTGAATCCTTAAGGGCAATAACTTATACTTCTTTGTCATCTACTTTATAAGAAACATAGTGTCTCAAAGTAGTAGAAGAAGTCAACGAAGTGGTAAAAATTGTGTAAATTAGATAAAAGTATATGTGATAAGTTAAAGTCAGGATTTGTAGAATAGATAAGTTAGATTTTTTCATACAATTTACTAAGAACTGTGCCTGGTACATACTATGCCCTTAGAAGCAATCATAGTTGTAAGGGATGATGTCTTTTTTTTTTTTTTTTAATAGGTACCATTTATTGAGTGCTTACTAGGTCCTAGTCACTGTTGTAAACAGATTACATGTCTGAATTCTCATTTTTACCGTCACCCTGTGAGCTATTATCCCCATTTTATAAACAAAGAAATTGAGGGATAGAGAGTTTAAGAAACTTGCCCAACATTAAACAGCTGTTACTTATTATGTAAAAATGAATCTATATTCTCATTTTGTATCAACCAAAGATCTGAATATTTGCTAACCAGAGCTGATTAACAAATGACGATCAACATGTTCAATATTTGACATTTTATTTACTTTAGGAGGCTGTTCTTAATTTTTACAGATTATTATTTATTTTAACCTATGATAGAATCATTAATATAAAGCTTTCTTAGGTGAGTAGTTTTCAAACTGTGCCCCAAGGATCCCCAGGAATTTCATGAAGAACATCACATCCTTTTCATTCATATTCACTCCAGGTATATCTGTTTTATATATTAGGTTTCATTATTAGAGCCCTCCCCTTCCTTCTTTCCTTCCTTCCTTTATCCCTCCATTTTTTCCTCCCACCCTCCTTCTTTTTATCCATCCATTTATCCATCCATCCCTCCCTCCCTCCCTCCCTCCCTCCCTCCCTCCTTCCCTCCCTCCCTCCATTTATCTATCTATACAAACATCCAATTAACCAACCGACCAACCAACCAATCGATATGTATCACAGAGAGTGAATTTAAAACACAATTTTAATTTCACATATTAAATATTTTAGAAAAATATTATTTATATATTATATGTTATCCTTTTTATTAGAATCAAAGATGTTCTCTCTTAGGAGGGAGAGATGGAAGTTGTGTCCAGCTTTGAGGAGTTATGTAGACCTTGGCTATGGGAATGCAGATGCAGTTTCCTGTATAGGAAATGATTATTTCCCTTTTTAATTTTTTATGAACTTCAAGCCAAGAAGGGTGAAGTTTTTACAAACATCCGGCCTTGATGGTTTGATTGACATGATCTGAGCTCACGCTAATCTATCTGAATTGACATGTGTAGTAGGCCATTGTTCAGAATGGAAAAACAGATTGTTTCTGGAAAGGAAAATAAAATCAATTAACGACATTTTTCCCCTTAAATATTTAAAGTATGTAGTATTAAAAACAATAAAACTCCAATTGGAGAACAGGGCATTTAAAATTTTAGATTTCAGGATCTTTCTAGAGCTTGTGCAAATCACTTCATTAATGTCAGCAATATTATTAAATCCAAATTTATGAGCAAATATGTTAGCTACTAAGTATCAGTGCATTAAAAACTTTGGTCTTTCCTGATTAAATGTATAGCACATTAAAATGCAATACTTAATTTTAAAGTAGATCATATGTACCTTTAAAGATTGGACAGCAGAAAAACATTTTTGATTATGAAATGTTAGATTATCTCTAAATCTTTTTTCTTAATAAGTGTATTCAGAAACTTTAAAGTGATTTTCAATCTTGACTCAAAATACACCATTGTGATTTTTTTGTGTTTTCTTTTTTGTCTCTTTTCCTTTCCAGTTCTGCCATACTACATTAAGAAAGAAATATTGACTAAAAGGCTGGTTTCTCCTGATTAAAAATGCTTTCCCAGGGGCAGCCTAATTAAAATATGCTTCCCCCTCTGTCTCTCCCTGTCTCCTCTCCCATACTAGAGGACAGCTTCCCTGAGGTAGGTGAGAGAGCCTGGAACTACACTCAGAGAGATTATAAAGCCAGAAATAGAATCTTCATTTCTTTTGAAGATTTAAACCATCTTATTAAAGTTGGTTCTATTCACCTGACTTAAAACTTGTGTTGGGGCCTGAAGTTCAGGCTTGGCGGGCAGGTGAAGGCAGAGGGGAGAGTAACAAGGACACTTACAAAATCTCAAGGGGACGAAATAAGGGTATTGAGTGCTTGAGAGATGGCGGGCTGATTGGATACTTTTACTGGATTCTGAGGATTTGGGGGTAAAAAGAGGAAGAGTTAGTTTTTCATGGTTTAATTTTCTCAGCAGATTTACAGATTGTCCTAATTTTGATGTGGCTTATATACATTTCAGTTAAATTAATTTTTATATTCTGAGAATGCTATGTTTTAAATCTTTGTATTTTGTTTTGTAAACTTTTGTATATTTTTTAAGTCCCCAGCAATGCATACATTCTCTTAAAAATAGGTACTTTTATATCTAAAACTATCTCTCGAATACATATGCACAAACATATTTTTCCTGAAACTTAATCCTGAAGGTTTGGCTTTTCTGCTTAATTTTTATAAATTAATTTATTTTAACCACACACTTCTGTTACAGAACTTAAATATTAAAATGTTTCCTTTAAAAATTCATTGTCCAAGAGGAATGAAAATATTCAAAAGAGAGGTTTTAATGTTTACAGATTGCTTTCGGACTTGGTCTGTAGGTTAAGTACACCTTCAAATACTGAAAAAATAATAGTACTTATGGTTGATTAAACCCTGATAATAAAATCAATAAAATAAAAATAAATACTAGAACTAGATTCTGCTTCAGATGTCTAATTAAAAATATGTTAAGTGAGTAAATTACAATGAGTCGCAAGAAAAAACAGAGTGAATAATCATGACATTAAAACAAGAGAATAGAAATATTTGGTATTAATGTCATTTTCTTAATTTGAAGCATGTGTATGATCTTTAACATATACAGCAAAAAATAAAAATACAATTAAGCCATATTGAATGCCATTTTGAAAACAAAAGAAAACAAAGATATATTCCATTAATCTGCAGTAATAATTTAAACGATAGTACTTTGTCTTCCTTACTATAATTATTTCTGTAGGCAAGAAGAATAACTTGGAGAGAATTTGCATTTACTTTTGCTTAATTTTGTTTCTGTCCTTGGGTTTCACTTCTGTCCCATGGTAATATGTAAAAGTAGGACCACCTGTTTTCCACTGGGCTTTCAGTTTGGGTAAATAGAGCACAGAAGTATATTCCTAATCAGAGTTCTTCTGGAAATCTGAGGTAAGTTAATGAGAACAATAATAATAATATAAAGCTGAAGTCAATAAAATGAAAGGTCTTCCAGAAAGGCTGCACCCCTCAAAAGAAAAAAAAAAGAAATCTATGAACAGACACAAACTTCCTGTGCCGACTTAAAAGCTTTATGAATAAGGAAATCAGCTCACTTCCATAAGGATCCAGGAAGGGAATACTTAAATGTAAATCCTGATAGATAGAATCTAGGTAGCATGTATTTTCCTACAACAAATTATAAGAGAACAGATTATTATAGAGTAATGTTTTTAAGAAGTTGGAAATATTTCTGTCTTTGGAAAGATTGCTGTGAATTGGAGAAGGCAGAGGAAAAACTGTTTTTGCTTGAAAATTTGCAAAAGTATTTTGAGTTTGTATTTCCCCATTTATATTTTAAGTTAGCAATAGGGAAAAAGATCAGATTTGTGTATGTGTCAAAAAAAATCAGACCAGAAAGGCCATCTTCCATCGATTTTTCAA
Organism: Aethalodelphis obliquidens; assembly: GCF_003676395.1. NCBI lineage: Eukaryota > Metazoa > Chordata > Mammalia > Artiodactyla > Delphinidae > Aethalodelphis > Aethalodelphis obliquidens. The sequence continues at coordinate 28,951,633 of NW_020837950.1, read as the reverse complement.
CTTGAAAGGGACAGGGAAGGGAAAGTTGGTCTTTGCTCTCCTCCATCGGAGTGTTATGCCAGTCAGTTTGTACGCAAATGATTTATTCTGAAAAGCAGTCTTTACACTTAGAGAAATTCCAGAATGGAGTATTAGTGCCCCATGGAGTGTTTTCAAATGCAGTAATGCATCAGGGAAGCCAGCTTCATGTATCCTGCCTGCCTGCACTTACGCAAGCTTAAGTGTTCATTTTCAATAATGATTCAAATAATTGGAACATAAAGGGGCTGCATTTCAGGATAGCTGGACTACTCATCCACTAGCTTTCCACTACAAAGAGGAAAAGAAAACTTAACTGTCTAGTTTATGATGTTAGCAGATAATTAAGAATAAGAAAATCTAAAATTCAGACAGTATCCATCTTATTAAAATTTGACTTCGTTTCCATTTTTCTTTAAGTGCAAAAATTTTATGCTTAATATCATAACTGCCACTTTATGTAATTATATTAAAATCCTTTCATGTAAGGCATTTTCCTATTCTGAAGGTTATTTTGAGAAAAGCTAGAACTTCATTTTCTCTCACTCATATGTAAATTAGCCAGTGTAAGCAAATAGCTTCTATGAGAACCCAGGTGTTTTCAGTGATTTAATAATTAATTACAGACTATGAATTTTATAACCCAAATACTCTAAAGTTTTAAAATAAACTTTCAGGCAGTGAATTGAGGTACTACGAGGTCATGATATCAAACTGTTAATTGCAGTATATTGTGACATTCCTCCAGGTTTACATGCTAACTTTAGAGAATTTCTGAGAGGTGTTCTCAATATTGCACTTAATTTAACTCATCAATATAGCATGTTTCATTTACATATATATATATATATATATATATATATATAATTTTATATGTTCTCTACTAAATAAAATTGTCCTCCTTAGCATTATATTTCACATTCTCCACAATCTACTCCAAGTGAAGTCCTAGTCCTAGTGAAGTTTCCAACTTGAATTCTCACTGCTTCATGCCCCTCAGTTGACTAAACTTCTTGTTATTCTGAGTGGTGATTCTCAAATTATTTAACAACAGGTTCAGCATAGTTACCAACTATTCAGAACATACATTTGTACATCCTATAAGTGTTTAACTGCTGGATATCAGCTCTAATTTTTTCTCATATATGTTCTGTAATTTCTGACATCCCTATTTCAGTTAAGAATGATTCATGTAACACAGCATACAACTGCTGAGTCTTCAACTGTTGGTATTTATATAAGAAAAGTCTAGAGGTAGGCAGTTCAGGGGTAGTGTAAATCCTCAGCAGTGACTAAGGAACCCAGGCTCTTTCTGCCTCTCTGCTGCACCATCTTTAGTATGTTGGCTTTCGTCCTTATGATTATCACCTCATATGCATAATGTGGCTGCTGTACCTCCAACTTTTCATCCATATTCCAGCAAGGAAAATCGTTAAGTGTAAAGGAGCAATAGTTAAAGGGCTGTGCCAGTTCATGGTGTTTTGTTTTGTTTTGTTTTGTTTTTTTAAGTAAAGTAGAAACCCTACCCAGTAGTCCTTGACTCACATTTCATCAGACAACACTGTGTCGTGGCTACCTCTTCCTGGAAGATGGCTAAGGAGGAGGAAATGCAAGTGAGGATTGGGTCATTGAATGAGCACTCTACCACAATGCCTTTTGCTCACATTTATCCCTCCACTTGGAATGCTCTTTCTGTCATCTCTCCCGTGCCTTTCATCCGCAGCTTTTGTCCCATTTCAGACTGAGGGCCTATCAGCTGTTGGTTATATTTTCCTGTGGAATATCACATTTTAACCTTTATAATACAAGGCAAAATACCTGTAACTAGCTATGTGCAGCTGTGTCTTAATCTTGAGGTTGAAGACTGTATCACTGAGTTTTAAGTGTCAAAAAATTATTTAAACTAGTTTATTCCATAATTCATTGATTCATTTAACATGGAAGTCCAGGGATTTGCTGGCTTCAGGCATGTCTGGATACAAAGGCTGAAATGATGTGCGTATTGTTATCCTCTGTATCTAGTCTCACTCGCAGACTTGTCCATCTTCCCTCCCTTCCCCTCTCTCCTCTTCTGTTCTCCTTCCCTCTCCTGTTTTTCTCTCATTCTTTATTCTACTTTCCTCTGTTTTGCTCCATTCTGAACTAGGTTCACAACACATTGTGTAAAAGATAGCTATTTGTGGCTCTTACTTGATTTTTCATTATGACAGAGTCAGGGAGCCTCTCCTGCTCCCACATGCACTTATCAAATGTTTCTGGAAGAAATGTGATTAGCCTTGTTTGGCCACATTTCTACCCTTTAACCCATAGCTGCAGCGGAGAATAGAATGTTAAGATCGGTTAAGTCTAGGTCATGTGACCATTCTGGTGGCCCAGGGGTGGAGAGGACTATAAGTGACGGTCCTACCACAGCCATATGTGAAGTTGGGGGAAAATGCTGTGCAAGCAAAATAATATCTGTTAATTTTCCTATCATTTTCCACTCCATGTATATGCGCCTGACAAAGTAAATAGGAGCTCAGTAAGTATTTGAAGAAGAGAATGGAAAAATAGGATAAGAGAAGAACTGAGCTGACCTGTACGCAAGAGGAGAAAACCAGGTAGCGTTTCACAAGCTGTATTTAGATCATGCAATGCCATTTTACATTTTGAATTCAGATGAATTCCTAGTAGATAAGTCATTCAAATTTTTTTAAAAACAAGAAATTTTAACCCAAAATCACATCCAAAAATATGTTATCTTACCAATTGCTCTTTCAGCAAATATTTATTGAGTGCCTACTCTATGCTAAGGCACAAAGTGGAAAGTGTTTTATTCTTTTGGTGAAGGTAATTGAGATGTTTTTCCTCTATACTTAATGAAAATGTTAATCTGATAGAGAAAATAACAGGTGATGACATAGGTAGCAAGTAAAATATATTCAGGGAACCATTTACTTCCTTAAAGCTTCTTATAAAATGGTATAGTGGTGTATTCAACTCTAGTTTATGGAAATAAGAAACTTAAGGAAATGAATTCAGATATTTAGCCCTATTTATTTTAAACCAAACAAAGAGGCATTTGATACATTTTTAGGACTCTCAAAAAACATCCTAAACATAAGCATAAAACTCCAAATAAAATAAGTTTATATTTACACATTTTATTTCTCTGTTACTTGATTCAGAGTTGTTCTGGGGTGAAAGATTGTAGCATTTATTTCTCCTGATTTTTTTCTATTTGCCTCGAATAACTCAGTTCATTAAAGACTTCTGAGAAGTTCATTGCCATTGCCCCCTATCTTTTGCCATCAGTGTTTGGGATGAGGAAAGGATGAACTTGAAGCATGGTTGCCTCTTTGTCACTGCTGCACCTAGTCATTATCTCTCCAGAAAGCAGGCTGAATCTGTCAGGCAAAGCTTCCTAAGGCTGGATCCTTTCAGCCCATTCTTACAGGGGTAATAAGGCTTGGAAATTATTTCAGTGGGCCTGCCCTGGAACAGCATTCCTCTTGGTTTTCTTTTGAAGACTGATTGGTTTACAAAGAAAGACTGAAAGTGCTACTCTTTTTTCTCACTTTTTCTCTTTTTTTCCATTCTTGAAAGCTTGATAGTTGTATGCAATAAGAAGTCTTACTTGATAGATTTTGTGTCCATGCTTTATGTAGTTCTCTAAACCTGATTCTTGGAGCTGAGGAACTTTTAATGGGACTCTAGCTAAGCTGAAATCACTTATATAATCCAGCTCTGTAGGGCAGTTCTTCTGATTTTTGAAATGGCATGATGAGATAGAAAAAGATAGAGGGGGCAACGGGTGGTGTGAAGGGAGAGATGCAAGAGAATTTCTAAAACTAGTCTTTTAACAGACTAAGATTAAAGTTCTCAATAGCCTTCTGGAAAGAGAAATTTCTAAACACAATTTTTGGCTTTTTTAAAGTTAATTGAAAATAATTATATGTGTTTGTGGTAAACCACAGCAATCTCTCTGTAGTGTCGTGCTCAAAATATGCCACTAGAACAAGTTAATGAGGATGTTTCACAGCAATTCTAGTCAAGTAAAAATCAATTCAAATAAATTCAACATAAAATTTAAACACCTACTCTGTACCCAGAGTCTTTTTGGGGATCTGGAAAACTCCTTTTAAGTAATTCTTATAATTGATGCATTTGATCTAGTGATAGGAATATAAAAAAGTGAAAAATGCTCATGATAAAATTTGACAGGGGCTTTGAGAGCAGTAAATATGAAGAATTAACGGAACCTTTACTTTTGACATCATATCCTCTAAGGAAGTACTTTATATCCTGACTCCAGTTTTAGGAGGTCCCCTGTGAACCTATAGGATGGCAGAAATGACTTTTTTCCTTCTATAATGGAGTGGATATTTACACATCACACTCAGATATACAAAACCGGTGTTCTATTTTATTTGTCAATAAATACATCCTGCCCACAATGATGGAGAGAGAAAGTAACTTTGCTAAACAAAGTTATTTTAGCCATCTTTGGTTTATATTGGTCTCTTTCAGATGAATTCAATTGCAATTGACTAAATCCTCAATTTGAAGTTCCTATTCCATGTCAGGAAGGTGTCTTCTCTCAATGAGTCCACACTCCTTCTGTATTCTTCCCAAAATGGCGCTGAGAGAAGGGCTAAATCCCCATGTCCCATAATAAGAGAGCAAGATGCTTCTGATCTGTGTGCTGTCTTTGTTGTCATTGATTTCCTCTGGGGTCAGAGGTATTGTCTGGTATTGTCTAGATACAATGCCTTGTATTGTCCCCAAATATCTTGTGTTCTTGTCCACCAAGGGCCAGCCATTTGGGGTTGTTAATGCTTATATAGGCTGTGAAAGGAGGTTCTGTTGCTATTGGGTTTTGAGAGCCCCGTAGTTTATAGCAAGGGTTGGCAAACTATGGCAGGCAGACAAAATCCAGCTGCCTGAGGGCCAAATCCAGCCATGCCGATCCATTTATGCATTGTCTATGTCTGTTTTAGTTCTACAACAGCGTAGGTTAGTAGCTTCTACAAAGACTGCATGGCCCACAAAGCCTAAAACATTTACTAACTGGCCCTTTGCAGAAAAAGTTTGCCTAGGGAAAGGTCAGCATCATGCCAGTAGGAGATGCTCTCTTTGTCTCTCCCTCTCAGTCTACAACTAATAAAACATCCGTATCTCAACCAAACCTCCTCTGTTCAATACACCAGAATGCTGGAGAGATCCTCGCATCTGTACATCTGAAGGTGGGTAGACTGGAACACTGAGAGGAGGCAGAACTGAGGGAACAGCTGAGATGGGGCCTATGGTTCTGACCCTCCAGCCCTGGTTGACCTGCAACCCCAGAGAATCCAGTAGTAGCAGGGGAGCCAGTGCACACGATTCTGACTTCCCAGCCTCAGCAGCATCAATGGCATAAAGGAACTAGACATCAGTGATGGCGGGGCCTGTGACCCCAGTTCCTCCAGCTGCAGCAACATCCATAACACTGGTCCCCCTGCCTGGGGCAACAGCACCCACAAACCCAGCAACCACGAAGCACCTGCAATCCTGATGCTCCCCACGTCCTACCCCACCCGCTGTTGTGGGGGAGGCACCCAGTGGGCCCAGCATCAATGCCAGTGACGGTGGTGACATTGGCAGTAGGCAACAGCAAGGCACTTGTGACCCTAAAGGCATGAGTAGTGACAAGGCAGGCACTGTCAACATGTCTGTAAGAGGTAGTAGAGGGTGGAAAATGCTGATTCTCAAATGTACCAGAGGCTGCTCAGAAACTTGTGCTATAGTGCCACCTACTGAAAAACAAAAGAAGGGCCTCAAATTAACAACCTGTTGAATAGTTAGGATCAAAGTAAAAGAAGCTTTACCTAAATAAGAAAGTTGTTTGCTACTTGAAATATGCCGGCAGAGGACCAACTCATCGAGCTTCATGAAAAACCACAATAACGTGGTATCACAAAGTGATAATGACAGTTCTCCAGAAACCAAACTCATTTAAAGTCATGGAATATTGCAGTCTAACTGATAGAGAATTCAAACTACCTGTCATGAAGAAACTCAACAAGCTACAAGAAAACAAAGAGGAAGTTCAGTGAGTGCAGGAATAAAATTGATGAACAGAAGTAATATTCTACCAAAAAGATTGGAACTCTAAAAAAGAACAAAACAGAAGTTTGGAGCTGAAGAGTTCAATAAATGAGATGAAGAATGCATTAGAAAGCATTGTAAATAGAGCAGATCATATGGAAGAGAGAATTAATGAGCTCGAAGATAGAAATATGGAAATGATTCAGGTAGAAGAGGAGAGAGAACTGAGTTGTTTTTTTTTTAATGAAGAAATTTTATGAGAACTATGTGACTCCCTTAGGGAAGGCAACATAAGGATAACGGGTATCCCAGCATGAGAAGAGAGTGAGAAGGAAGCAGAGAGTTTGTTTAAAGAAATAACAGCTGAGAACTTCCCAAACCTGAGGAAGGAACTGGATTATACAAGTCCATGAAGCTAAGAGAGCACCTAATTACCTCAGTGCAAAAAGACCTTCTCCAAGACACATAATATTAAAATTGTCAAAAGTCAATGACAAAGAAAGAATTTTAAAGGCAAACAGGAAATAAAAACAGTGACCTATCAAGGAGCCCCCATTAAGCTATCAGCATATTTTTCAACAAAAACTCTACGGGCCAAGAGAGGGTGGAATGACATACTCAAAATACTGAAAGATAAAAGCTATCAGCCAAGAAAGCTCTACCCAGCAAAGTTATCCTTCAGGTACTAAGAAAAAATAAGGCCTTTCCCAGAAAAACAAAATGAAAAGCCAGCCTACCAAATCAGTGAAGATATTTGCAAGTCATATATCCAATAAGGGATTAATATCCAAAAAATATAAAGAACTCATACAACTCAACAATGACAAAGCAAACAACTCAATTGAAAAATTGGCTTGGGACTTGAATAGACATTTTCCAAAGAAGGCATCAGATGGCCAGTGTGGCACGTGGAAGGATGTTCAACATCAGTAATTATTGGGGAAATGCAAATCAAAATGACAATGACATATCTATCACCTCATGCCCTTTATAATGACTATTATCAAAAAGGCAAGAAGAAGTGTTGGAGAAAGTGTGGAAAAAAAGAGAACACTTATACACTGCTGGTGGTAATGGACATTGGTGTAACCATTATAGAAAACAGTATGGCAATTTCTCAAAAAGAAATTAAGAATAGAACTACCATATGATCCAGATATTCCACTTCTGGGTATTTATTTGAAAAATATGAAATCACTAATTCAAAAAGATACGTGCACCTCTATGTTTATGTTCTTTCCAACATTATTTACAATAGCCAAGATATGGAAACAACCTAAATGTGCATCTACAGAAGAATAGATAAAGAAGATGTGGTATATGTATATATACATATACACACAATGGAATACTACTCAGTCATAAAAAAGATAAATCCTGCCATCTGTGACAACATGGATGGATCTTGTGGGTATTAAGTGAAATGACTCAGATGAGAAAGACAAATACCATATGATTTTACTCGTGTGGACTATAAAATAAAACAAACAACACAAAACAAAAACAAACACATAGATACAGAGAAAAGATTAGTGGTTACCAAAGGAGAAAGAGGCTTGAGGGGGAGGGTGATATCGGTGAAGGAGGTCCACTATACGGTGACAGATGGAAATTAAACCTTTGGTGGTGAGCACACTGCAGGGTATACAGAAGTTGAAATATAATGTTGTACACATGAAACGTGGAATGTTATAAACCAAACTTACCTCAATTTAAAAAAAGTGCCAACCCCTGATTTCTAGAATTTTGGGGTTGACCACTTCTTTGCCTGTCCTTCTTCTTGACATGTTTCATCTTTTCCAGGCACAAAGGAATGATTGGGTTTCATGTACAGCAAACCCAGACCAGGGAGCTATGTCAGATACATCTGTGTAGAGACCTCCCTGTCCCTCTCCCTCTCCTGCTTCACTGCTTTTGTATCACGCTGGATGTAAAAAGGAAGCAAAGCACCAGTCCAATCTCAGCCTGTCCCTATTGCTCATCATAACTGGGGATATTGGAAGTGACTGTATTTTAAGATTCCACTCTCTTGGCTGAAGAACTTTGGTATTTTCTTACAGACTCATGTATCATTTTCAACTTAGTTATGTCCCTTCCAAATCTCTGTTCTTCTTCTTTCCAAGAAAGGCTTTCTACTTTGTATTGGCTGGGGCCGGGAGGGAGAGGACTTTCCTTACATGAATGATTCTCAGAGTACTGTGTACTAGCAATACCACATCATATGACAAATTGCTAGGAATGAAAATTCTCCAGCCCCGACCCCAACCTGAATCAGAACATCTAGGGGAGGGACCCGGCAAGCTGTGTTTTAGCAAGCCCTCCCGGTGATTGTGATGTTTGCCAGAGTTTGAGAACCACGGCCTTATATCATAACTGCAACTAAAACTAGATGATCTGTGTTGACCAGGTTTCATTCTTGGTATGTGACAGAGAGCTTTCAAAATGTAGAAAACTCCTTTCTCTTTCCACAAAAATAGGCTGGAGTAGACTCAAAAATTCTGTTTTGAAAATTAAAACAGATTCCTTTTTCTCCTTGCATTTCTAGTCTAATAATTCTCATTATTCCTGAGGTACTCAATGACTCTAATTAAATAAGGTTACACACACGGGAAGAATAAGCATCTTATTAGGGTACAGTTTTCCTGAATACTTCTCTTCTATGCATTCATGACACAAATTTATCTATATGATAGTGTACATACCTGGGACCAGCAACATGATTTGCTGAGTCCGGAGTTTTAACTCTAGGCTCTGAGTGTGATGATGTCTCCAAGATTGAAATCTTCAGCTTACCCAGAGAATTTCATTTAGACCTGCCATGGGCATTTCAGACTTGGCAGGAGTGAGAGGTCATTCCTTTTCTTTCCCCTCAAACTACCCTCCATTTCCTGAATTCTCAGCCTTGGTGAATAGCTCTGGGACAGTGACTACGAGCATTTGTTTTATTAGTGTTGTGACCTTGGACAACCGACCTTTCTACATTTTCCTGTAACATGGAGGAAGTCCCAATTCCCACGGGTAAATTTTGGAGATTTGGTGAAAACATATGCCTGATAAATGGTATTTATTATCCTAAACTCGCCACCTCCTTAATATCCTCTTAGTGACCAAGTCACTAGGCAGCACTTCCATAAATACCTTTCAAGTAATATTGCTTTCCTTTCAACAAATCACTACCGCTAGCAAAGACCATCTTCAGTTATTTTGGGGATGACATGGTTTCTTGTTTGTTCTTCCCACCTCTCTTTGGCTCACCTCTTGGAGCTGCCACTTATGGTTTTGCAGGGTCTAGAACACACAAGGCACCCATCTGAGGGGGACCATTCCAAGGTCGGTGAGACCTCCCTTTCACACATACTCATACTCACCCACATACACACTATCACATAGCCACACGCACACCACACACACTGACGTAGACATTCAAACACACACACATACACACATGAACTCAGAGATCACCTGCCACACACACCCACTCACACTCATTCACATTCACATGCACATTTATATACTTATTATGAAAAAAGAGCAAAGCATTTTTTTCAGCAGAATATACATTTCTGTGACTGTATTGAGAAAGTAACACTTTTCTGTAATCCACATGGAGGTGTCATAAGGGAATCTCTGCTGTCCTCTCTCATATTTTCTTCAGGAGCTTCCAGAATGATTCTGTAAGATGCCCCCAACCCCTTCAGGTTCCCTGGACCGTCTCCCACGGCACTTTATGCCTTCTCAGACATGCATCGTTGTTTATTGTCCTGACACTCACCTGAGGTTGAAAAATCCTGTGAGACTCTCATTGGTACCCAACCTTGTACCTGACCAAAAGGAGACGTGTAGTAAATTATTTTTTCATTTTTCATCCACCAATGGGCAGTGAATTGGGGGCCACTTTCCGTATATATGGATTCAGTCACAGAAATATTGTAAGGGTTTCTTAACTTGCCCGTCTTTTTCTTAAATTGCCTGGTGATTACATATTTACTTATTTTAATTATGAGGAAGAACTTGATAAAACATACCTAACCACTTCTTAGGTTTCATTAATAACTATCCTGTGTCATACATTTTTAGCAAAAACAGAAATTCCAGTTCTCAGTGACTGTTCTCATCACTCTGTCCCTTTGAGTGGGCTAAAGCGTTCTGGCTGTCTGGTTCTTAAGCCACATTTAGAGTCTTTTAATATCTAACACCCTTGGGGAACTGTTTATATGTACCACCCACTATGCCAGATACTTTTGAAGCCTAATTTCATTTAGTCTTCAAACCAGTTCTGGGGATGAGGTGATTCTTATTCCCATTCTACACACAGGGGAAATACATTTTGAGAGGAATTTCCTTGATGTCAAAGGGCGCATAAAGGGCAGAACTTGGCCTCAAACTCGGGTTTATCTGCTTTCAGAGTATGTGATTTTTATAATGATTACTGGACATTCTTTTTAGACCTCATTAAATTTTGTAAAAATTAGAGTGGAAAAGGAACCCAAAGAGGAAAGGGTGAAATACTGTTTAATATAACCATTTTTTAGACTCCTAAAGGAATTATTTTTATTACCTATAAAATATACAAATATATTTGTATTTATATATGAATTCTCTAACTTGCAAAGTTAACATTGTTCTATTTGTAAGTGTAAACGGTCTTTGCTAATTTTTATATTTTACTCTGTCCTATAGCATGGATCCTGCTAAATTTTGCCTTTCACACTGGGGAAAAATACTTTCCACTTTTATGATCCTTGCTGGTATATTTGCTCTCTCAATTTTACACATCTGCAAATACTGGATAGGATAAAACAAACCATAGACAAGGAGACATTTAAGGCCATTCACAGATTCAAGCATTATAATACCAAAATTGAAGGCAAGCATATTGATGTTGAGTAATATTTATCTCTAGAGTTTGAAAAGATCTATTAGATTATATCTCTTTTATTATGAAACACCATTTTGTTTTAAATGTGTCTACAATGGGATAAATATTTTATAAACCTAAAAGAGAGGACAAGTGGCCTTTAAAGAAACCACCAGAGATGGATGGATGTATTGTAGGAGTGTGTTTACATATACAAATATTATTTTCCCCCATTTCCTACTCAGTTCCTTGTAAGTAATAGGTGTTGGATGCTAAATGTCATTATATTTATATGTTAAGCAGCATTTCTAATCTCAAGTCAGTTCTTTCAACTAACACATCTGTCTTTGACCTCTCTCCCTGTGGCATTTTAGAGTTGCTAGGGAATTTATAATCAAAATTAGTTTGACAGGGCTTCCCTGGTGGTGCAGTGGTTGAGAGTCCGCCTGACAATGCAGGGGACACGGGTTCGTGCCCTGGTCTGGGAAGATCCCACATACCGCAGAGAGGCTGGGCCCGTGAGCCATGGCCGCTGAACCTGCGCGTCCAGAGCCTGTGCTCCGCAACGGGAGAGGCCACAACAGTGAGAGGCCTGCGTACCGCAAAAAAAATTAGTTTGACAGCTTTCTGAAAGATAGAAACAAATGTTCCTTGCTGGAAGAAAAACATCAACTTATTCTGCCTTTATTATCACACTCAAGAAAACTTTATTATCACACTCAAGAAACTTTTTGCCATTGAGTTTAACTCTGTTGTTGACTTCTATTGGTTCAGCTCTCCTGGATTTCAGTTTACCAATATGTGTAACATGAACCCCCATGTTTGAAATGCCTAACTCATTAATGTATGCAGTGTTTCATAAATAGTCTGTTGCATTTCTTTGAATGAAAGTTTTAAAGTGCTTGCCTTTTCAAATATAAGTTTAATAATAACCAGTATTAAAGTCTTGGTGTCATTCATTCTAAAATCTTGTCTATCCTTTAAAATAGCTAATATGTATGTATGTGTAATACACATGGGTATATGTGTGTGAGTATAATAAAGTTAGCTCTGACAGAATTCCTTAGGGCTTCCTTTAACGGTAATTCACTCATTTGACAAATATGTATTGAATTCTTTTGATGTGCTAGGTTTGATTCTAAGAGCCACAGATATGAAACTAACCAAGGGTGACCGCATTCAGTTCCTCCAGGGGCTCAAAATCTACTGGGAGAAACAAGCATTTGAATAGCAATTTATAAAACCGTATAGTAAATGTTTCTCTGGAGTAACACATAGAAGATGCACAGCCCATTCCAGGAAAGGTTATGAGATAAGGAATGATCTGCTAGAACCATCTGGGGCAAGAGGGTTTTTGGCAGGGGAAACAGTGAGCAGCGAGTAGAAGAAAGAAGTATTAGCAAAACCTGGCAGAGTTTGACTCCTAGGAACTGCTCCCCTCTATGAGAAACAGTAGATACGGTGGTTAAGCTTGTGCACCCAGAGGCAAGCTGCCTCAGTTTGGATCTTGGCTCTGACACTTATGGAATGTGAGTTCTTAGCATCACTTCTGTGAGTCTCAGCTTCCGCATTTTAAAAGTGGGTTTTAAAATGTGTACCTTGTGAAGGTACAGTGGGGATTATATATAGTGATATAGACAGGGTGCTTAGAATAATGGGCAGCAAGTACTTTGAAAGTACTTCTATTGGTTTGTTAGGGCTGAGTATCAGAGTACCACAAACTGAGTGGATTAAACAAGAGAAATTTATTACCTCACAGTTCTGGAGACCAGAAGTCCGAGACCAAGGTGCCTGCAGAGTTGGTTCTTTCTGGGTACTGTGAGAGAAGGATCTGTTCTTGGCCTCTCTCCTTGGCTTACAGATGGCCAGTTTTCTCCCTGAATCTCTTCGTGTATTGTCTTCCCTCTATGCATGTCTATGTGTCCAAATTTCCCCTTTGTACAAGGACACTAGTCATGTTGGATTAGGGCCCACCCTAATGACCTCATCTTAACTAATTACATCTATGACAACCCTATTTCCAAATAAGGTCACATTCTGAAGTCCTGAGCGTTAGACTTCAACAAATGAATTGGAGTAGGGCACAATTCAACTCATAACAGTGCCCAGTTTTTAAAAAGTGCTCATGTTTTCTTGCAAAAAACGTAAATGTTTGGACAAGACAGGTGAGAAGAAGGAGGAAATTTGAATGGAAGCAGCTGCCCCTTTGGAAGGTAACAGTCATTGCCCAGCACTGCAAAGGTCTGTTCTGGCATACTTTTGATACTTATGAGAAAAATGCCAAAGTCCATGTTTTCATTCTGTGCTAGTTAATGTTTTCACTTCTTAAATTGAAGCTAAAGTTCTACTTTTGGGTGCCTCTTACTGAAAATCATAGTTATATATTTCTGAGCTATGATAGAACTTAGAGATCAACAATTCCAGCCATCTCACTTGGAGAGGAGAGGTACAGGAAAGCGGCTAAAGAAGGCTTTATTACCACCCTCATGGCCCTGACTATCTTCCCCTCTGGCCACTAAGCCCCTTGAGGTAAGAGGACATCAGTGACACATACCTTACTTGTGCCTCACAGGCACTCAGTTGCCTTCAGCAACATTTACTTTCCTAACTTGCTTATAATCTGTGTGAAGAGAAAAATTGCTTACAGAAGAAATGGGTAAAATTGTGCTTTAATCTGTTGCTTTCAATTTTACCCTAACTACTCATTGTAATTGGACTTTTTATCTGCGTTGCCATTTCTCTGTTCTTTAGCACTGAAGTAGCCTCTTCTTAAGCAGTTCAGTCCTTTTTCTTACCTAAGAGTCAGTCATTTCCTGCTGCCCCTCCAGCTGATAAATGGAGTCTTTTGCTAACTGAGGACTCCTCTTCCATCCCTATGGCTCCCTTCCTGCCCTGCCTTCCACTGTTTCATTCTTTACTCTTTCCCCCTCTCTCCTCTCTCCCTTTCCTTCCCTTTCTTCCCCTCCCCCTTGTCCTTTGCATCTCCATCCCTTATTTTCCTGTTCCTTCTACAGACAGTAAATAGGAAACATAACTTCAATTGTTACTGAATCTTCATATATTAGTACCTTGGAAGATACTGTTTATGGTTTCCTAGCTGTGACAGTATAAACTCAGAGTTTATGTTTACTCCCTACATTGATGACTTTTCTGCCAACTCTAAATATCCTAAGTGTCAGTGAGCCACGGAGTTGAAATCTGCTAACATTTCAGACATCAATATGGTGTTGTCAAATGTGAGATTTAGCATTTTTTTCTATTGCTCTTTTTTTTTTCTTACAGCATCATTGATGTTCTAGTTAGGGAGAATGGAGTGATGAAACATGGAGAAACAGTCATTACAGGGCTAATGTGTATGTGTATGAGTGGGTATTAAACAATTAGATAAAATTCGTGTGATTTCTAAAAATTTTAGCTTGGGCAGCTGGCATTTTTTTTTTAACATCTTTATTAGAGTATAATTGCTTTACAATGGTGTGTTACTTTCTGCTTTATAACAAAGTGAATCAGTTATACATATGCATATGTTCCCATAATCTCTTCCCTCTTGTGTCTCCCTCCTTCCCACCCTCCCTGTCCCACCCCTCTAGGTGGTCACAAACCACTGAGCTGATCTCCCTGTGCTATGCGGCTGTTTCCCACTTGCTATCTATTTTACATTTGGTAGTGTATATATGTCCATACCACTCTCTCACTTTGTCACAGCTTACCCTCCCCCTTCCCCATATCCTCAAGTCCATTCTCTAGTAGGTCTGTGTCTTTATTCCCATCTTACCCCTAGGTTCTTCATGACCTTTCTTTTTTTTTTTTTTCTTAGATTCCATATATATGTGTTAGCATGCGGTATTTGTTTTTCTCTTTCTGACTTACTTCACTTTGTATAACAGACTCTAGGTCCATCCACCTCACTACAAATAACTCAATTTCGTTTCTTTTTATGGCTGAGTAATATTCCATTGTATATATGTGCCACATCTTCTTTATCCATTCATCTGGTGATGGACACTTAGGTTGTTTCCATGTCCTGGCTATTGTAAATAGAGCTGCAGTGAACATTTTGGTACATGACTCTTTCTGAATTATTGTTTTCTCAGGGTATATGCCCAGTAGTGGGATTGCTGGGTCACATGGTAGTTCTATTTTTAGGTTTTTAAGGAACCTCCATACTGCTCTCCATAGTGGCTGTATCAATTTACATTCCCACCAACAGTGCAAGAATGTTCCCTTTTCTCCACACCCTCTCCAGCATTTATTGTTTCTAGATTTTTTGATCATGGCCATTCCGACCGGTGTGAGATGATATCTCATTGTAGTTTTGATTTGCATTTCTCTAATGATTAATGATGTTGAGCATCCTTTCATGTGTTTGCTGGCAATCTGTATATCTTCTTTGGAGAAATGTCTATTTAGGTCTTCTGCCCATTTTTGCATTGGGTTGTTTGTTTTTTTGATATTGAGCTGCATGAGCTGCTTGTAAATTTTAGAGATTAATCCTTTGTCACTTGCTTCATTTGAAAATATTTTCCCCCATTCTGAGAGTTGTCTTTTCATCTTGTTTATGGTTTCCTTTGCTGTGTAAAAGCTTTTACGTTTCATTAGGTCCCATTTGTTTACTTTTGTTTTTATTTCCATTTCAGAAAGGATCTTGCTGTGATTTATGTCATAGAGTGTACTGCCTGTGTTTTCATCTTAAGAGTTTTACAGTGTCTGGCCTTACATTTAGGTCTTTAAACCATTTTGAGTTTATTTTTGTGTATGGTGTTAGGGAGTGTTCTAATTTCATTCTTTTACATGTAGCTGTCCAGTTTTCCCAGCACCACTTATTGAAGATGCTGTCTTTCCTCCATTGTATATTCTTGCCTCCTTTATCAAAGGTAAGGTGACCATATGTGTGTGGGTTTATCTCTGGGCTTTCTATCCTGTTCCATTGATCTATATTTCTGTTATGCCACTACAATACTGGCTTGATTACTTCAGCTTTGTAGTATAGCCTGAAGTCCAGGAGCCTGATTCCTCCAGCTCCGTTTTTCTTTCGCAAGATTGCTTTGGCTATTCGGGGTCTTTTGTGTTTCAGTACAAATTGTAAAATTTTTTGTTCTAGTTCTTTGAAAAATGCAATTGGTAATTTGATATGGATTGCACTGAATCTGTAGATTGCTTTGGGTAGGATAATCATTTTCACAATGCTGATTCTTCCAATCCAAGAACATGGTATATCTCTCCATGTGTTTGTATTATCTTTAATTTCTTTCATCAGTGTCTTATAGTTTTCTGCATACAGGTCTTTTGTCCCCTTAGGTAGGTTTATTCCTAGGTATTTTTAGTTGCAATGGTAAATGGGAGTGTTTCCTTAATTTCTCTTTTGGATTTTTCATCATTAGTGTATAGGAATGCAAGAGACTTCTGTGCATTAATTTTGTGTCCTGCTACTTTACCAAATTCATTGATTAGCTCTAGTTTTCTGGTAGCATGTTTAGGATTCTGTATATATAGTATCATGTCATCTGAAAACAGTGACAGCTTTCCGTCTTTTCCCATTTGTATTCCTTTTATTTCTTTTTCTTTTCTGATTGCTGTGGCTAAAACCTCCAAAACTATGTTGAATAATAGTGGTAAGAGTGGACAACCTTGTCTCGTTCCTGATCTTAGTGAAAATGGTTTCAGTTTTTCACCATTGAGGACGATGTTGGCTGTGGGTTTGTCAGATATGGCCTTTTTTATGATGAGGTAAGTTCCTTCTATGCCTACTTTCTGGAGGGTTTTTATCATAAATGGGTGTTGAATTTTGTCAAAAGCTTTTTCTGCATCTGTTGAGATTATCATATGGTTTTTCTCCTCCAGTTTGTTAATATGCTTATGCTGTATCACATTTATTGATTTGTGTATATTGAAGAATCCTTGCATTCCTGGGATTAAACCCCACTTGGTCATGGTGTGTGATCCATTTAATGTGCTGTTAGATTCTGTTTGCTTGTATTTTGTTGAGGATTTTTGCATCTATGTTAATCAGTGGTATTGACCTGTATTTTTCTTTTTTTGTGACATCTTTTTCTAGTTTTGGTATCCAGGTGATGGTGGCCTTGTAGAATGAGTTTGGGAGTGTTTCTCCCTGTGCTATATTTTGGAAGAGTTTGAGAAGGATAGGTGTTAGCTCTTCTCTAAATGTTTGCTGGAATTTGCCTGTGAAGCCATCTGATCCTGGGCTTTTGTTTGTTGGAAGATTTTTAATCACAGTCTCAATATCAGTGCTTGTGATTGGTCTGTTTAAATTTTCTATTTCTTTGTGGTTCAGTCTCGGAAGGTTATGCGTCTGTAAAAATTTGTCCATTTCTTCCAGGTTGTCCATTTTATTGGCATATAGTTGCTTGTAGTAATCTCTCATGATCCTTTCTATTTCTGCAGTGTCAGTTGTTACTTCTTTTGAATTTCTAATTCTGTTGATTTGAGTCTTCTCCCTTTTTTCTTGATGAGTCTGGCTAATGGTTTTTCAATTTTGTTTATCTTCTCAAAGAACCAGCTTTTAGTTTCATTGATATATGCTCTTGTTTTCATTTCTTTTTCATTTATTTCTGATCCGATCTTTATGATTTCTTTCCTTCTGCCAGCTTTGGGTTTTATTTTTTGTTCTTCTTTCTCTAATTGATTTAGGTGTAAGGTTAGGTTGTTTATTTGAGATGTTTCTTGTTTCTTGAGGTAGTATTGTATTGCTATATACTTCCCTCTTAGAACTGCTTTTGCTGCATCCCATAGGCTTTGGGTCATGGTGTGTTCATTGTCATTTGTTTCTAGGTATTTTTTGATTCCCTCTTTAAATTCTTCAGTGGTCTCTTGGTTATTTAGTAGCATATTGTTTACCCTCCATGTGTTTGTATTTTTTACAGTTTTTTTCCTGTAATTGATATCTAACCTCATAGCATCTTCTTAAACATTTCTTGTATTTTCTCCATTCTATTTCCAAGATTTTGGATCATCTTTACTATCATTACTTTGAACTCTTTTTCAGATAGACTGCCTATTTCCTCTTCATTTGTTTGGTCTGTTGGGTTTTTACCTTGCTCCTTCATCTGCTGTGTATTTCTCTGTCTTCTCACTTTGCTTAACTTACTGTGTTTTGGGTCTCCTTTTCACAAGCTTCAGGTTCGTAGTTCCTGTTATTTTTGGTGTCTGACCCCAGTGGGTAAGGTTGATTCAGTGGGTTTTGTAGGCTTCCTGGTGGAGGGGACTGGTGCCTGTCTTCTGGTGGATGAGGCTGGATCTTGTCTCTCTGGTGGACAGGACCGTGTTCGGTGGTGTGTTTTGGGGTGTCTGTGACCTTATTATGATTTTAGGCATCCTTTCTGCTAGTGGGTGGGGTTGTGTTCCTGTCTGGCTAGTTGTTTGGCATGGTTCCAGCAGTGGAGGCTGCTGGTCCTTGAGTGGAGCTGGGTCTTAGTGTTGAGTCGGAGATCTCTGGGAGAGCTCTCGCCAGTTGATATTACGTGGGGCCAGGAGGTCTCTGGGGGTCCAATGTCCTGAACTCAGCTCTCCCACCTCGGAGGCTCAGGCCTGACACCTGGCCGGATCACCACGATTCTGTCAGTCACACGACATTTCCTCGCAAACCGCAAGGGAAGATCCTTGAGGACAGGGCATATCCTTGTTTCTCTAGTGCCTATTACAATGCCCAGTCCACTGTAGAAACTCAGTGTGTAATCGGGAAGAACAAATCTGACTCCATACTGGATCAGTTTCTTTTACTTTAACCTTTGTATTCGATTGCTTCTGCTTAACCATACTAGCTCAGGAGGCATGAAACCGAGGAAGATCCTGTCAGAAGTGGCATTTTTATGTTGCTTATCATGTTTTTTCCATTCAGATTTTAGGTGGATTAATAGTAGAACACACATCCAGGCATTGTATAATTGTTGAAGCAAGAGTAGCATCATCAGTTCTTTAGAAGAGATTTGTTCTTCAAGTTCTGGTGCCTCACATTGTATGCGATGGTAGAGAACGTCCAAAGATTGATGAACAATTAAACTAGGCAGATTCTATGACAATCAACGTGTACAACAGCTTTGCCTAAAATTTTTTAACAATTTTCTTTTTCCTGGTATATAGAGACCTGAAAATATATTTATACTTTAAAAATATTTTAATATGTTGATTTAGTTTATTTTTCATATTCTTAATGACCTGGTCATTACAATAACATCTGCATATTAACCCTGAAAAGGGTCTAATTTTAGAGTTTCATTTTATACTTTGTAGATTTCTGAGGAAGAAATATGAAATTGACAAGGATTAAAAGGTCAGATATGTTGTTTTTTTTGTATTCTGTATCACTGTTTCCAACTTCAAGGTCTCAGGGTCCCTATAAACTGTTAGAACTTATTGAGGACCACAAAGAGCTTATGATCACGTGGAATATATATTTTTATATATATACACACACACATACATATAATATAAATTAATATGGAAAATGTTAAGAGGTTTATTTTGTAAATTTTTAAAAAATAATAAAACCATTATGTATTAACATAAATAACATTTATTTATAAAAGAACGTATTTTTCAAAACAAAAAATAGTGAGAAGAACATCATTGTTTTCAATTTTTGTAAATCTCTTTAGTGCCTGGCTTGTTAGAAAACATCTGGATTCTTCTATCTACTTCTGTATTCAAACTGTTGTGATATCAGACAACAGGTAGCCTTGCGGAAGCTCCACTGTACACTCATGAAAGATTGAGAATGAAAAAGCCAAGAATTCTTAGTATTTTTATGACAATAGTTTTGACCTCAAGAGACCCACTGAGAAGTATCTCAGTGACCTCCAGAGGTCCCTGGAATGCTCTTTGAGAACGACTATTCTACAAATTTTTAATGTGAGATAATTTTGTTGTAGGAAGTGTGACTCCAAAATTTGGAATTTTTGTGTATCATTCAATTTTCAAAATTTTCATTTGATTTTTAACTTTGAAAATCTCTTTCCTGTGCATCAGGTTTTTCTACTGCCTATGTTTATGACAGTTAAAAACATGAGTGAGATGCTCTCCAAATAATTTTCTTCCCTTTTAGCCAATTTAAGAGACCTTATATGTTTACAAATTTTTATTCTTCACTTGACCATAAGCTCCATAAGGGGAGGGAGTATTCAATACTGTGTCTGATGTACTTGCTTGCTCAAAAAATATACATTAAATACCTGAATAAAGAAAAAAAGATAGGAAGGAACAAAAGGACATATTAACAAACCTTGAATAAAATGCCAAGTCTTTGCTTGAGGTAATTAGTTCTTCAAATGTCTAGATCATTCCCAAATGGAAAAAAAAAAGTGATCAAAATTTAATATACAGTGAGTATATGAATACTTTATATTTTCTCAGATAAAATATGAAGAAGTCCGCTGAAAGTGAGTTTGTCTATTCAGAAATTTTAAATGGAGTGAAGAAAACCTCTAACAATGTACAAGTGTTATGTACTTGCCTAAAAGGATGGAAATATTTACTGCTATATGTATTAAGCAAGAGGTATTTGTAGTATTATAAACTAATCATGAGCCCTATTCTCCTATCAGGCAGAGTTGTAATAAGGGATCCATAAAAAGAGATCCATAAAAGAACTCTCATGCCACTTGGAATCAGATCACCTGGACTTTGGTGCTGATTGCACATAGCAATCTGATCATAAACTGCTTATTCAGCCTCTCTGAACTTACATGTCCTCCTACGGAAGAATGATCTAACAGTGGGAACACTTTAAATGTAACAGCTGCTTGTGAGGTACTGAGTTCCTCACTACCGAGGGTTTTAAGTCCAAGAAGGAAGACCAGATCTCCAACACATTGCTGACAGCATGTAGGGATCCATGCAAGCTTGATTGCTTCAATGTCTGTAGACACCATTTCTCCCCTATGAGAACAATAGCCAAGGTATCTGTATTCTGCATCAGAGAATAAATGAATTGGGAGCAGAAACCAGTCCATGGCCACTAAGGCCCTCGAGGTAAACCTTAGATTGAGAGCAAAGGAAAAGAGTGTGTCAGACAAATGAAATCAGTGTGTGATTTTCATGTTTTTTTGAGTTTTATAGAATGAGGTGACACTAAAGGCTGTGCTTGTGTGTGTGAGGCAAGGAGTATATGGGAAATCTCTGTACTTTCTGTCCAGTTTTGCTGTGAACCTAAAACTGTTCTAAAGTCTATTAAAAGAAAAAAAGAAAAGCTCTCCACCAGACAAAATCAGAGAAAAAACTCCAAAGCCAGATGTCTTCACTGGCAAATTCTACCAACTTTTATTGGAGAAATAATGTCAAGTCTACATAGACCTTTCCAGAAAATAGTAAAGGAGAGACTTTTTCCTGAAACATCATATGATAATAAAATCAGACAATTCCATTAAAAAAAAACTGCAATCCAATATCACTCATGAACATATATGCAAAATTCCTTTTCAAAAAATTTAATTAATATAGTGATAAATAAAAAGTAATACATTATGACCAAGTGGGTTTTATCCCAGGAATACAACGTTGCTTTAAATTTTGAAAAATCAGTCATTACAATTTGACATATTAACAGATTTTTTAAAAAGAGAAAACAGCAACATTTAGCACTCATTCATGATGAAAACTCTTGGCAAACTAGAAATAGAAGGGAACATCTACAAACTGATAAAGGGCATCATTGAAAAACCGTATAGTTAACATCCTCCAAGTATGGTAAAATACTTTTCCTCTCAGTTCAGGAGCAAAGCAAGTATGTCCACTCTGACCAATCCTACTTGACATTGTATAGAATATCCTAGCCAGTCCAAGAAATCTAAAGAAAAATTATACAGCTTCATAAGGAAGAAGCGGAACTCTCTAACATCACGGTATTTTGTAGAACATCTTGAGGATTCATCAAAAAACCCACCCATGCAAATATTCAGTGTAGCTTTTGAAATAATAGTCAAACAGCAGAAAAGAACTCATTGTTTATCAGCTATTACTGTGGTTTAACAAACATAGTGGTATCCATACACAATGGAATACTACTACTCAGCAATAAAAAAGGACTGAGCTATTGGTACCTATAACAACTCTCAAAAGCCTTATGCCAAGTGAAAGAAGCTAGACCTAAAAGACTCTACGCTGTGATATAATTTATATGATATTCTAGGAGAGGCAAAATTATAGTAAATAGAAATAGAACAGTGGTTGCCAGTGGTCAAGGGCCCAGGGAGGGATTGACAGCAAAGGGTCATGAAGGAACTTTTTGGAGTGACGGAATAATTCTGTATCATGATGGGTTTAATGGTTACAGGACTGCATACGTTTGTTAAAACTGTTTGAATTGTATATTTAAAATCAATTTTATTTCTCATAAATTACACTTCTGTAAAGCTGACTTAAAATAAGACATAAGACTCTATCTTCAGATAGCTCTTAATAGTTATACTGACAGAGTGTCACCAAGGATATTTTTCAGTAATTGGTTCAGAGTTGTGGGCTGATAAATGGATGAAAGCAAACCCCCCAAAAAGAGCTTAATAGTATTTTAGAAAGCAACCATTGGAAGTTAATGCTGGAATATAGCCACGTAAGGAGATCAGTAAATCCTAGCCAAAAGTTCAAATCTTCCATTATTTAATGAACTTGGACCAAGCTGTGGCACTTGTTAGTAATTATAATGGTGGTGGCAAATTTCATATGTATATGCTTTACAGTTTTGAAAGCAACTTAGAATCCATTGCTGTATTACCTGAAAGATCTTAAGCCTGAGACATGTTCTGGCCATGAGAGCAAGAAAATATGTTCATGGGTATAAATAGGCATCACCAAAAATTAGAATGCTGTTCAGAATGCAAAATAACTTCCCAAGTCTTTACAGCCATTCTGCTCATCTGTCTGCCTCTGCTGTTCTTACTTTCTGAGGATCTCATTTTGGACATCCCACATTCCAACTCTCTGAGATAGGATTTGATTTGACTGAGTCATTTTCCAAGATGGTGGATGCCCACCGAGAAGACTTTTTTGTATCAGATCAATTTATTGCCCAGGGTAAGGGGTTGTTTTGAGGACAGCAGTTAGCCCTGGTCTGGATGGGTATGATGAAATCATATGGCACCAGCACAATTACGGCACTATACCCATGGCAATTTTTATCAGAAGTAGTTGTGGCCTGACTGGTATTTTAAAATATAAAACCTCTTTAGTATATCATTTCATCAGATCCCTATGACAGTCATTTTAAACTCTTCATTTTACAGATGAGTCTTTTCAGTTCCTTGTCCAGTGAGCAGCTCTTAGTAGGCACTAAGTAAATATTTGTTGAAGGATATTGTGAAGAAATTAATAAATGGATTGATGCAGAGATGAATAAATCAGTGATGTTCATAGAAGTTATATATCTTGGCCAAGGGCACAGGGCCTGGCACACATTAAAGGAAAGCAGTAGAATACAGTGCGCAGTTAATTTTGCAGGCTTTGCACTCAGATCTGGACCTTAACCTGCTTAGCCTCAACTTTTTCATGTGTGAAATCAAGGTAACGATTGCACTTACCTTTTCCGGGTCTTAAGAAGCATCAAGTAGGAAAATGTTTGCAGATGCGACAGCACATGCCAGGCACTTAGGAACTACCAATTAAAATTCAGGATCTCTGATCATAATTTCTTTGATTCTTGTCATTCCATCATCCTTGTGAAATAAACGTTCTTTTTGTAGAATAAAGGAACAAAAGGACACAGTTTTCATCTTAGTAGAAATAAATCCGTGTCGTTTCTTTATCTTCCTTCTGCAAGTTCTGCTTATTACTATGTATCTTTTTGCGTGTCCTTTTGTGAGTTTTTGGTCCCAATTAGATAACATATCTTCTCAAATTTAGTAGAATCTAATTTATCTGGAAACTACTCTTCACTTAATTTCAGCTCTTTATAACATGGCCAAAATCGAGGAATTAAAAAAAAAAAAACAGGAGCTAACCATAGAGTACTTTGACCTTCCTCCAAATAAATGCCATAATATGTATGAAGTATGTATAAGTGTATAAAAGCTCACACATTTGACTCATAGGAGAATAATGTGAAATGTACTCACAGCTCATTGACCCTTTTTGAATATAATTCTCTTAAGATGAATTTTCGGATTTTCCCACCCAGAGCTGATTGAATCTAGCCAATTAAAAGAAGGCAAGAAAACTGACAACAGTAGGAATTAATTTTTCACAGGCTGTACTCTTCATTAATCTCAATAATACAAGGTATGTGGCTTCATCTGAGATGTAAATATCATTTATGCTAAACCTATTTCTTTGATAAAGGGTTGTGTTTGTGTTAAGAAACATGTATCTTTACAAAACATCCCAAACATAAATAACTCAGAAAGCATTTCTTCATTAAGCAACAGTTGAAGTTTTACAAATTGAATTAAACTTACTGAAATATGGATAATGATGAGCCTGCAATAGAAAAAAACTAGAAGTAGAGTGTGCAAACCGCATTTTTCCATTTTTAAACATAATATCAAAAATCTGTTCTTGAGTTCTCAGACACTGATATAGCGAGAACTATTTATATGTATCAGACAATCATCTCTCTCCTTAACAGATATTGGGATAATTTGACACCAGGCATAATCTGGAAATGTAAAAATATAAATGTTTAAGAGGATAATCTGGGACTTATCACCAACAAGGACCAAAATAACAGTGAGATATCAGACTGTGCAAATGATACGTCGTGACATCTCTTGTATGTAGACAGATTTAAGTCCTTTGTTCCAATTGGAGATACTGAAAAGTAGCATGTTCTGAACAATGAAGCCCATTTAGATAAACCCACAGAGTACATGGTGGGCTTTTGTTATAGTTTTAGCTTCCCAGCCTCTTGTATGCTTTTCCTTTGGGGGAAAGAAGTGTCTTAGTGGAGGTAGGGTGTGCCTTTTTTGGTAGTCATCAGCGTTTTCTCCTTATTTCCAGCTCTCTGCCCTACAGGATAGAATTTCCTGGCTGCCTTCCTGTAGGATGGGTCCATTTCTACTTCTGGCCAGTCAGGTGTGAGCAACAGTGAGGGGGTCTTCTGAGTCAGATCATCTCATTGCTGGTGTGAGACTCGCTGGAGCCAGTCTTAAGCTTTAATTTTTTTGTTTGTTTCAAGGCCCCTTTACAGTCTTAGAAATTTTTGAGGCTTGTAAAAGATTTGGTTTATGTTGGTTATATAGCTATGCATTATCTATGTGTTATTTTTATACCTATATATCTATATTTACTGTATTAGAACTTGAAACAGAAATTTTTAAAACGTGTATTAAATCATTTAAAATAGCAAAACAAACCCATTACATATTGTCACAGTATATATTATGTGTACAGATAGTGTATATAATATACACAGTATATATATGTCTATATATAGTACATATAGTATATATACACACACTAAAAAGTGGAAAGAGTAGCATTGTTTTACATTTTTGCAAATCTTATTTTTCTGTCTCAAAAGAAGACAGCCTAGATGCTCATATCAGCTTCTGTATTCAACCTGTTGAAATATCGCAGTATCATGTAGCCTCTGGAAAATTCCACTGTATGTTAATTAGTAAGAAAATAAGAGTGCAAAAGGAAAATGCTAGGCACAGCAGACAAAGAGAAGGCAGATGAAATGTGGCAGCATGAGAAGGAATCCATGTGCCATTGCTGGTTCTGAGATTTAGGGCCCCATCTGCAAGGTCCAGAGAGAGCCCTCTAGGAGCCAAGGATGACCCCCCAGCTGACACAGCAAGGAAGTGAAACCTCAGTCCTAGCACCACACGTAAGTGAATTCTGCCAGCAACCTGAATAAGCCTGCAAGTGCATTCTCCCTTTGTGCCAACAGAATGGAATTCAGCTCTGCTGACACCTTGATTTTGACCCTGAGAGACTGGCAGTTCACTGGACTTGAAAGCTTCTGTTGTTTTAAGTCACCATCGCCCCGCAAATCAAAGAATGTAATTCGTCATAGTAACAAACTAAAAAAAGAAAGACCATATGTTCATCTCTATACTCATAGAAAAAGCACTTGACAAAATCTAAAATCCTTTCCTGATAAAATTCTTCATGAAACTAAGAAGTAACGGGAATTTCCTCAAGCTGATACATGGAACCTATGAAAAATCCATGTAGAGCATCATACTTCCTGCCCAAAGACTGAACACAAACATTTCTCAGATATGATACCAAAAGCACAGTCCTGAAAGACCAAATTGAAACATTAGACTTTATTAAAATGTAAAACTTCTGGTCTTTGAATGGCACTGTTAGAGAATGAAAAGACAAGCCACAAACTAGGAGAACATACTTGCAAATCTTATATCTGATAATAAAATTGTATCCAGAATGTATGAAGAATTCACAAAACTCAAAACTAAGAAAACAAATTACCCAATAAAAGGCAATTTAAAATACATTTAGGTCATAGACAGAAAAAACAGGCTGAAAAGAGAGAAGTGAATTCCTAGACAGAGGAGCAGCATTAAAAATATTATGGAGACATACCTATGGTTACCTAATTTATGACAAAGGAGGCAAGAATATACAATGGAGAAAAGACAGTCTCTTCAATAAGTGGTGCTGGGAAAACTCGACAGCTACATGTAAAAGAATGAAATTAGAACACTCCCTAACACCATACACAAATATAAACTCGAAATGGATTAAAGACCGAAATGTAAGACCTGACACTGTAAAACTCTTAGAGAAAAACATAGGCGGAACACTCTTTGATATAAATCACAGCAAGATCTTTTTTGACCCACCTCCTAGAGTAATGGAAATAAAAACAAAAATAAAC
This sequence comes from Aethalodelphis obliquidens, assembly GCF_003676395.1. Lineage (NCBI taxonomy): Eukaryota > Metazoa > Chordata > Mammalia > Artiodactyla > Delphinidae > Aethalodelphis > Aethalodelphis obliquidens. Next base: position 28,924,904 of record NW_020837950.1, on the reverse strand, counting down.
AAATGGGACCTAATGAAACTTAAAAGTTTTTGCACGTGGAAGGAATCCATAAACAAGATGAAATGACAACCCTCAGAATGAGAGAAGATATTTGCAAATGAAGCAACTGACAAGGGATTAATCTCCAAAATATACAAACAGCTCATGCAGCTCAATATCAAAAAAACAAATAACCTAATCAAAAAATGGGAAGAAGACCCATTTAGACCCATAAAGACTTCTATTTAGGCAGAAGACCTAAATAGACATTTGTCCAAAGAAGACATACAGATGACCAAGAGGCACATGAAAAGATGCTCAACATCACTAATTATTAGAGAAATGCAAATCAAGACTGCAATGAGGTATCACCTCACACCAGTCAGAATGGCCATCATCAAGCAATAAATGCTGGAGAGGGTGTGAAGAAAAGGGAACCCTCTTACGCTGTTGGTGGGATTATAAATGATACAGCCACTATGGAGAACAATATGGAGGTTCCTTAAAAAGCTAAATATAGGGGGCTTCCCCGGTGGCTCAGTGGTTGAGAGTCCGCCTGCCGATGCAGGGGACACGGGTTTGTGCCCCGGTCCGGGAAGATCCCACATGCTGCGGAGCGGCTAGGCCCGTGAGCCATGGCCACTGAGCCTGCGCATCCGGAGCCTGTGCTCCGCAACAGGAGAGGCCACAACAGTGAGAGGCCCGCGTACCGCAAAAATAAAAAAAATATATAAAAGCTAAAAATAGAACTACCATATGACCCAGCAGTCCCACTCCTGGGAATATACCCAGAGAAAACCATAATTCAAAAAGATACATGCACCCCGGTGTTCATTGCAGCACTATTTACAATAGCCAGGACATGGAAGTAACCTAAATGTCCATCAACAGAAGAATGGATAAAGAAGATGTGGTACATATATACAATGGAATATTACTCAGCCATAAAAAGGAACAAAATTGCTCAATTTGCAGAGATGTGGATGGACCTAGAAACTATCATACAGAGTGAAGTAAGTCAAAAAGAGAAAAACAAATCTTATCAATATAATATTGCTTATATGTGGAATCTAGAAAAATGATACAGATGTACTTATTTGCAAAGCAGAAATAGAGACACAGACGTAGAGAACGGACATATGGATACCAGGTTGGGGGGATGGGATGAATTGGGAGATTGGGATTGATATATATACACTACTATGTATAAAATAGATAACTAATGAGAACCTACTGTATAGCACAGGGAGCTCTGCTCAGTGCTCTGTGTGACCTAAATGGGAAGGAAATCCAAAAAAGAGAGGAGATATGTATATGTATAGCTGATTCACTTTGCTGTACAGCAGAAACTAACACAACATTGTAAAGCAACTATACTCCAATAAAAATTAATAAAGAATTTTAAAAAATATTGTGGAGATCTGAACAAAATGAGTTTTAAGTAATGTTCGTTTATTATAGCTTGAGCTTTAAAATATCTTTTCTTGTTCACCTTATCTTTAAAGTTTATGTGTACATGTATGTGTGTGGTGGGTAGCTATTATTACTTATCTTTAAAGAATATGATAATCAAATGAGATCATTTCTGTGAGTGTAATTTGTAACTGTAAATTGCCATAAGAGGGGTTATTACCATCAGTAATATATTTTAATTATTATTATGGGGTATTGTCAATATATTATTATAATTATTATTATTAAAGATGAGTTGCTATATATCATCAAAAGGAAACAAAAAATAGGCAGATAACATCTTAATATTATTATGAAAATCGTTTTGAACTTGCAGATTCCCAGGAATCCCTGGACTCCACTTGATAATCATCATTCTATGACTCCTTTTCTCAGACATGGCGACTAGATCAAGTGACTGTCTTCATTTGGGTGAATACAGCATGTAGCAGTGTCCTCAGCTGATGAACACTGGGGATTGTAAAGAATGTGAGAAATAAAGTGGTTTTTCTTTTAGCCACTGAGATTTTGAGGTTTTGTTGCTATAGCACAATATAGCTCATCCTAATTATTACACTTTTCCAAACTGAAGTGGAAAGGTCCAGATACTCACTTTGTTGAAGCTCTAGCAACCAGAGGAGTGAGCACAAACCTTATTTGCAGCCTATTCAATATTCCTATCTGGTATTTTGAGTCTAGAACAGATGTTAAGGAAGAGGTACAGATAAGAGTTTATTCCAGTGAGAAGCTGGCAGAGACCAATAGCAGCAAAACCGCTGGTACCTGCAGCCTTGTTCACTCCTCATTGTTCAGCTATTGACAGACAAATGGGTGTCTGACTTTGTTTGACAGAACTGAATATCTTCTTCCCTGCTTATGAACTTGGTTCTCCAGTCTTCCGGTAACTTTCCTCCCTGCTTAAATTACCCAGAGCTCTATTCTTTGCCTATAAGAACACCATCTAGCTTTGCACAGTCAGGTAAGTGAGGTTTTGCTCTTTAGGGGTGTCTCCAAACTTCTTTGATCATATTCCACATCAGGAAAAAATGTGAGCCTATAACCCCAATATATCTCCCTGCCAGAAACTTAGATCACTTTTATAGACCAGGTAAATCTTGCTTGATCAGAATTCATTATTCCAAAATTTAACCTCACTATTCTAATTAAATACAAAGTCAGCTGTCTTATTGAAATGCAAAATTTTCTAGGTAAGTAATATTTGAAGAGGAAAGCAGCAATTCATTGAATAATTGGCCCTATTGATCTTATATTCACCAATAAGCACCTTTAAATATAAAATACTAACGTGGTGTTGGAAAATACTATCACAGAGTTTTCCAGGCTGATGGTTTGCCGTGGACTATAGGAAAAATCATATAGAGATAGTATTAGGGTGCAAGCTGTACAGTCTTTGATATCTTCTAACAGAGGGGTTCCAGGGCACGGATTGACTTCTTAAAACCACCTAGCAGGTTGAGTTGAAAAGTATTTTGAAAAATACATCACAGGGCTTCCCTGGTGGTGCAGTGGTTGAGAGTCCGCCTGCCGATGCAGGGGACATGGGTTCGTGCCCCGGCCCGGGAAGATCCCACATGCCGCAGAGCGGCTGGGCCCGTGAGCCATGGCCGCTGAGCCTGTGCGTCCTGAGCCTGTGCTCCGCAACGGGAGAGGCCACAGCGGTGAGAGGCCCGCGTACTGCAAAAAAAAAAAAAAAAAAAAAACCATCACAAACTTACTATGGCACTGCAGGCCTACTTCTGCATTGAAGAATGAACTAGTGTAGGTTTTTGTCCTATTCTCCATCTAGAAGTTGTGCCCCTTGAATTGACATTTTAAAATTAAAATTTATTAAAATGAAGCATAATTAAAACAACTTTGAAAATATCAGCTTATTTTCAAACTCATAATTCTTGAACATTTTGAAAAAGATCTTTTATGCTTTTAGAAATTGCTGAGTTAATTAGACTATTCCTAAAACACCTTAAAACTGTGCTTTTGTTTTTGCTATTTCATTGAAAATTACTGAAACTCATTACTTAAGTATATGCTTACAACAGTACCTGATTGCTTTCAAGCTAATTTTCAAGTGAATTGAAACAAAACCCCACATTCCCAGAATACATAATCTTCCATAATTTTGTTTCCAGAATTGTAATTTTACAGTACCCATAAATAATCCATTTAAGGATAAAAAATACACTGTGCCTCAGGGAGTATCCAGACAAGTTGCTTTTATCACAAATATCTGTTTGGTTCTAAAAGCCAAAAAGCTTTTTTGTAAAAACTATGAGTTTGAGTTGTTGGTGCAATTTTTTTTTTCTATATAAATTAAACCACAGAACTTGTTATAAAAGCGCGCATGTGATTCTCCAGGCTTCTCTTGTTGGTGATGATCTGGTAGTTTTCTAAAGTGCATCAGCCAGAATGCACATAACCCATCTCAGAAGCATCATAGTATTCCTGATGCGTGAAATGACTCTTTTGAACAATAGGCAAAGTGTGTCAGATGGAGATGTAACAGGCAGGAAAATACACATGATCAGAGGCCACTAAGAGAACTGCTAGTAATTTCATTGCACCAAGTGTTTGTTTAACTGTGGAAAAAACCTTATTTGGCATAGAAAGTACATTCTTTAGAGAAGCTGACCACATTGTTCAGCAGATATATTGCTTTTATGGCTGATGCATTAGACTGAAGCTGGAATTTTTATGAAACAATTCATTTATTGAAACTATATTGTTGAAAAATCTCAATACTTTAAAGTACATGGTTAAAAATATGTTTCAACGTGACATCTGATTTATCAACTGCATAGTACTGATGACAGAATATTTGAATCAATGATTAGTGAGTTGGTTATCTTTTTGAATTGTGGGTTTTGCTAACTCCTAAACTGACTCCTGTTGTCAGGAGAGGTTTCTGGGTGTGTTTTTTTGTTTTGTTTTGTTTTTGGTTTTGGTTTTTTTTGCGGTACGCGGGCCTCTCACTGTTCTGGCCTCTCCCGTTGCGGAGCACAGGCTCCGGACGCACAGGCTCAGCGGCCACGGCTCACGGGCCCAGCCGCTCCGCGGCATGTGGGATCTTCCCGGACCGGGGCACGAACCCACGTACCCTGCATCGGCAGGCTGACTCTCAACCACTGCGCCACCAGGGAAGCCCATGGATGTGGTTATTTTAAAAGGTAGACTCAGTACAGATTTCTTGGCATCTTTGTACTCCTTTTCTTTCTATTTGAAGACAACTTAATTCTACTTATAAAAATATTTTCGAAACAGGTTATCATTGACAGCCCTAGCGTGCTGACCCCTACAGGAAGAAATAGGGTACTGAATTAAGATAGGAAGGCAAGATCTGTAAGGCAGCGGTCCCCAACCTTTTTGGTGCCAGGGACTGGTTTCATGGAAGACAGTTTTTCCATGGCCAGGGGTGGTGGTGGGGGGATGGTTCAGGCGGTAATGTGAGCGATGGGGAGCGGCAGATGACGCTTCGCTTGCCCACCACTCACCTCTTGCTGTGTGGCCCGGTTCCTAACAGGCAACCCCCGGGGGTTGGGGACCCCTGTTATAATGGATACCAGCTATCACCAATCAGTCCAATGGTGATTATAAACCTGTGTTCTTCAGGTGCAATTGACAGTATGCCAATTGTCAGCATGAGAGATGTTTATATCTAATATTTAAGAAACATACATAAGTGATTCCTTGTTCATACTATTTGAATTTCTTCTGATTTCTTCCATTTTGAGAGTCTACTGAGGAGATAGAAGCCTGATTAGATTTCTTGCCTTCTGGTCCCTCAGTATCCTGACCCTTGGGAATGAGTTCTGAGTGAGAAACATTAAGCAGATATATGGGTATAGTCATCTTCTGGCAAGCAGAGTGTTGGCATTACAGTAAGTCCCTTACATATGAACGAGTTCCGTTCTGAGAGTGCATTCGTAAGTCCAGTTTTGTTCGTAAGTACAACGAAGTTAGCCTAGGTGCCCGACTAACAATTGACTATATAGTATTGTATTATAATAGGTTTATAATACTTTTTGCACAAACAATACATAAAAACAAACAAACACAAAAAATAAAGAAAACTTTTTTAAAAAATTTAATTAATTAATTAATTTTTGGCTGTGTTGGGTCTTCGTTTCTGTGCGAGAGCTTTCTCTAGTTGCGGCGAGTGGGGGCCACTCTTCGTCGCAGTGCGCGGGCCTCTCACTGTCGCGGCCTCTCTTGTTGCAGAGCACAAGCTCCAGACGCACAGGCTCAGTAGTGTGGCTCACGGGCCTAGTTGCTCCGCGGCATGTGGGGACCTTCCCAGACCTGGGCTCGAACCCATGTCCCCTGCATTGGCAGGCAGATTCTCAACCACTGCTCCACCAGGGAAGCCCAACATTTTTAATCTTACAGCACAGTACCTTGAAAAGTACAGTAGTACAGGACAACAGCTGGCGTACAGGGCTGGCATCGAGTGAACAGGCAAGAAGAGTTACTGACTGGAGGAGGGAGAGGAGGTGGGAGATGGTAGAGCTGAAGGATCGTCAGCAATAGGAGACGGAGGGCAAGCGGCAATTTCACTCACGCCTGACGTGATGGCACAGGTTCTGGTTCCTTGCTGGAACCAGATGCATGTTTGCATCTTTGAAAGTTCGAAACTTGAAGGTTCATATGTAGGGGACTTACTGTATTACCTGCAGTTAACAAGTGTCTTCCCATAGGTTATTTTTCTGCTCTGGTATCTTGAAAATCTTTAAAACCTTGACTATTTGATTTTTAATTACATCTGTACCTTCTTGGTTGATTGAGAGAAGCCCCCTGAATCTACTCCAGGTAACTGGCATGTGTGCATGTGTCCCCAGGAATGTGAAGTAAATGACTGAGCCATTTGAGTTACGAGGTTTCCAGACACTACAGTTTAGGCTTGAGTGCTTTCATTGTGCTGCTCCTCCTTTAATACTTTTCTTTCTGCAAGAGGTTTCTTCGTAAGAGGATGAAGCTGTCATCGTTTTTTATGCTTTGACGGCTTATGCTCATTACTGACGATTCATGGCTTGCCAAGATGAACCAGTGTTAGCTGTTTGCCTTGCAAGCCCCGTGCATTAACATTGGTTGGCTGTACTGGTGATCACAGGGACTGAGGGCAGCACTCTTTCTTGGGACAGCCAGCAGGAGCGAATCAATCACATCCTGTTGTGCTTGCATCTGTATGCAGCTTGCCTTTGCACAGCATGACTTAGTGAAAAATGGTCGGTCGTCGTGGTATTATTTTATTATAACTATGATGATTTTTTTTGGTTGCATTAGCATCAGCCTCAACTGCACAATAAAATAATTCTTGGCAACTGCATAGAAAGTGTGAGACCTGCCATCATTTGACTCCTTCCGATGGTTTAAAGTCAGGCAGGTGTAAAGGGTTTTCAATAAAAATAAATTTGAAAATACGTAACTATTGAGGGAAATAAAACGTTGACTATTTTTACAGGATAAACCCCATTTTAAGAAAACATCTTATTTTATTTTTTTAAGTATGTCTCTCCGTCTTCCCTTAGAAATAGCACAACTTTATTTAAAAATTTCCCTAAAGAAATTTGAAATTCTAAAAACTTCCTGTTTAGAGTCTTTGTTGGGTTACTATTTCAAAATAACAAGGTTTTACCCCCATGGCTATGTTCTGTAGCATTACATCTCTCCAAGCAACCTACTAATCTTGTCTATTAGATGGGAATTTTTTAAAGAACTGTGTTCACTTTTAAACAGAAAACTACTGTCCATATCCTGCTATTCTTCAAATTGTAGGAGCACATGGAGAGAGAGATCCAAATCCTACTAAAGTACTTTAGTTTCCATCTTTTTCATGCTCTAGAAATGGAATCCATTAGAAGCCAACAAAGCCCATGTGTATTGCTGTCCCTCCTGTCAGCACACTGCATTTTGATAATTCAGCCAGAAGGCATTTTTATAAAAACAGCCTTCAAGATCTATTCTTGAAAAGGCATTTGTATACTCATTATGCAATTCTGTCATTTGTCAATAGGGAGTTCTGTAAATAAAGCACTGAGGTCTAAACTGTAGTAGCTGATGGCAATAATCTTGGACAGAGCAATTTCTTTTTCTTTATATATCTTAATAGTTCACAGCCGGTCTTGAAATAATGATCTTAAGGCTTCGTTACTGTTGGTAGCAGCTGGATATTTGTACAGTAAAACCATAATGGCTCAGAGACTTTCTGGTAAAAACTGTTGTTTATTATTTCCATAACCACCTGTCTAACTGTCCCGAACATTTTTTACTCTAAGATAAACAATATGGAAATCTATTTACCTTAAATTTATAACCATGCTGTCATTTACATTACATAATTACAATTTCTCTATATTCTGTAAACATTAAACATTTATGAGTGGGTATTTTGCTAGATAACATAATTAGAATGTAATTCCTGAGCTGAGACTTGAAGTACGAATAGAAATTTGTTGGCCCATCCCAGCATAAGGAGACACACACATACACACACACACACACACACACACACACACACACACACACAGATTTGGAGGATGGGCAGAACATGGGGAAATGCAACATATCAATATTTCAGATGGGCTATTTTGGCAGGTGCCTGTAGTGGGCAGTGTTTCTGAAGGTAAAGATACGTAAGCAGGGACCTGACAAAGGGCCTGGACCAAAAAATTTTAGATTTTATTTTGCAGGGATTAGGGGCCTTTGGGGGATTTTTTTCAGGAGATAAGTGATGTGATCCAAATTTGCCTATTAGGCAGAGCATTACAGTAACAATATAAAGTTGAGCCATTATTTTATTCTGTTGCTTGGCTGGTTTAAATAACCATAGCCTCATTGGTCAGATTGCACATAAAAATGCATATGTTCCCTTTGTAAATAGCTGCATGCTAGCTCTTGGCATAGAGCATTACATTTTAAAAATTTTAACCAGTTGACTCCTCTCATACAGACCAAACTTTGTTGAAAATATGGAAGTTAAACCCTGGTCTTATACCTTCCTTAAAACCCAATTATAAAAACTTTTTAGAAGAAAGCTAGTCACAGCAAAACCCCATACATTTTAAAGCAATTTATTTTATGATGCTGGAATTTTCAAAACAGACTAGACAAGAATTGTTTTGATTTTTTAATATTATCCATCATGATATAATTAATTAACATAAGTAAAATAATATTTTTGAAAGATGAATCCTAGCAATGAACTATCTGTAGTAAATATTTAAAAGTACTCCCAAACTGCATTTTATTATTCTTATCCACCTGCACACCTTTTAAATAATCTGGCCTAGAGCATATAATAATAAAAACAAAAGTGGATCATGACTTTGTTTTGTCTTTAGATCCCTGACCTTGAATATAGTAGGTATTTAATAAATGTCTATTTTATGTATATATTAACAAATACCATGTAGGTCTAATTATGTGCAAGATACTGTTCCCAGCAGTTTTAAAGTTGTTAACTAATTTAATTAAAAAATAAATTAATGGATGACTAAAAATTAAGAAGATATCAAAGCTCAAATATTTTTCCCCATTCTTGAGAGATTGAGCACTCTTATTGCCATGCTGTGTATGGACTCCTCACCTAGTTATAAAAGTGGGCAAAGTGTTTTACATTTGGTTCTTTTCACATGCATATCATGTGATCTTCATAACAATCCTGGGCCTGATGTTATTACCAGAGAGGTAAATATAAAAGAAGCAGAGATAAGAGAAGGAACTTTTTCTTCTGAAACCTAATCTTTTTATCTTTCTTGTTTTAAATTTTTATTGTGGTAAGAGCACAACATAAGATCTACTCTTTAACAAATTTTTAATTATCCAATACTGTATTGTTAATAATAGATGCAATGTTGTACAGCAGATCTCTAGAACTTAACTCTTGCTGAACTGAAACTTTATGCCTGTTGATTAGTAACTCCCCATGTCCTCCTCCTCCTAGCCCCTGGCAAACACCATTCCACTCTTTGATTCTATGAATTTGACTATTTTAGGTACCTCATATAAGTGGAATCATGTAGTATTCATCTTTCTGTAGCTGATGTATTTCACTTAGCATAATGTCTTCAGGGTTCATCCATGTTGCTACAAAAGTCAGGATTTCCTTCTTTTTAAGGCTGAATAATATTCCATTATATATATTATATTATATAATATTCCATCATATATATATGTATATATCACATTTTCTTTATCCATTCACCTGTCAATTGACACTCAGGTTGTTTCTACATCTTGGCTATTATGAATAATGCTGAAGTGAACTTGGGGGGGCTAATGGTCCTTTGAGATCCTGATTTCAGTTCTTTTAAATAAATACCCAGAGTGAAATTGATTGCTGGATCATAAAGTAGTTCTGTTTCTAATATTTTGAGGAACGTCCCTAATGTTTTCTATAGCAACTGCACCATTTTGTATTCTCAGCAACAGTGTACAAGGGTTCTGATTTCTCCACATCCTCCCCAAAACTTATCTTTGTTTTTTGATAATAGCCATCCTGACAGGTGTAATGTGATATGTCAATGTGGTTTTGATTTGCATTTAACTTGCTGATTAGTGATGATGATCATTTTTTCATATACTTGTTTGCCTTTTGTATGTCTTTTTTTTGAGAAATGTCTGTTCAATTCCTTAGCCCATTGGATTATAGTTATTTTAATAGGGTTTTTAGTGGTTTTGCTATTGATTTGTAGGAGTTCTTCATGTATTCGGGGGATTAACCTCTTGTCACATATATGGTTTGCAAATGTTTTCTCCCATTCCATAAGTTGCCTTTTCATTATGATGATTGTTTCCTTTGCTGGGTAGAAGCTTTTTAGTTTGATGTAGTCCCACTTTAGTTGTTGTTGTTGTTCTTGTTGCCTGTGTTTTTGGTGTCACATTCATAAAATTGTTGCCAAAACCAGTGTCATGAAACCTTTCTCCTATGTTTTCTTCTAGGAGTTTTATGGTTTCAAGTCTTATGTTCAAAAATCCATTTTGAATTGATTTTATATATGGTATAAGATAGAAGTTCAATTTTATTCTTTTGCATGTGAATATCTAGTTTTCCCAACACCATTTGTTTAAGAGACTATCCTTTACTGATTTTGTATTTTTAGCACGATTGACTATACACATAATAGTTTTATTTCTGGGCTATCTGTTCTATTGGTCTATATGTCTTTCTTTTTGCCAGTACAGTACTGTTTTGATTACTGTAGCTTTGTAATATATTTTGAAGTCAGGAGTTGTGATATCTCCTGCTTTGTTTTTCTTTCTCAAGATTATTTGGCTATTCATGGTCTTTTGTGGTTCCATATGAATTATTGAATTTTTTTTTATTTCTATAAAATTGCTATTAGGATTTTGATAAGGATTACATTGAACCTGTAGATTACTTTGGGTATGAACATTTTAATAATGTTAAATCTTCTGATAACACAAACATGAGTTATCTTCCCATCTGTTTTTGCCTTCTTTATTCCTTTTACATTTCTTCTATCCAGGGGAAAGACAGGGCCAGAAGAAGACCAGTTTAGGCCCTCTAAACGTGCTCTTTATCAGACTGCTTCCAAAATAGATTTTGCTTTTTTCTCTTCTCTGTATTCTACACATCCTATAAGGCTGATTTTAATATCATATATCTGGCCAAATTACCCCGTGTTATCTCTCTCTTCTAAACCCTTTATATATATTTCTGTTGTTTGTTTTCCATATTACTAGTCATTTAATTATACTTCAACCCCTGTTAAGACTTAAAAGGCCTAGAGTTAAACTTTGGATTGATTTATTCATTAAATGATCAATTAATTTCTTTTTTCAAATCATATTTTCTGAACACTTTTTTATGCTGGTGAGTGACCCCAGGGATAGAGAATCTATTAGGTAAGACCCCACTGTGTAGTAATAAATATTTAAGTGCTGTATGCAAGGATCTACTTCACTAACTTTGGCCAAATCATGCCAATAATCTAAGGCTCTTTGTCTTCATTTTCTACTGATAAAGTGAGGATAATAATATTTGTCCTCCTACCTAGAAACAGAGTTGGGATGGTAATTAAATAGGGTAACAGATAATAAAAAGCACTTCCTAAGTCCAAAAGGACTGTGTTGAACAAATGATTTAGTAGCTCACTGCTTCTCAAAGTGTTTTGTTTACTAAATAGTTTGTTCTTTTGTAAGAATCTGAAAATCACTTCTCTATAGTTTGTCCTAGAGAATATACCTTTGTTTTCATGGAGTCAAATGAACATATCTTCCTTTTTCCTCTACAATTTTGTAAGATAGCTATCATGACTTTTCTTAATTTTCTTCGTGAAGATGAATATTTCAAGTGTGCATATCTTTTAAAATTTTTATATGAAACAGTTTTAAATCTCTTGCCATTGCCATGCTCCTCTATATACCGCCAAGTGTTTTTTTTTAATTAGTAGATTTTAATTTTTCAGAGTAATTTTAGGTGTTTAAGACATTGAGTAGAAAATTCAGAGAGTTTCCATATATACACTCTCCTCCCTTACACAGTTTTAAGTTTGATTTTTCTATCCTATGCGGTTGTCAAAATTGGACACATTATTCCAGATGTGATCAAGAACTTCAGTTTACATGGAGTCTAGGGAGGGAGAGGACTCAAATGTGGCACCCAAATTTCTGACTTGTATAATTGAATGGGTGATGCAATCATTACTCGTATAGATCTCTGGGGAAAAAAGAGCAGAGTTGAGACGGTACAGGATGATTTCAGTTTTTGACATATTATGTTGGGGGCATCTGTAAAATACCCATGTAGACATTTCCATGAGACACCTGGGTTGAGATGATGGAGCTCTGGGGGAAAAGCTGTTGTGAAAAGGGACAGCATGAAACTAGCTTACACCCCTGAATGAATGTGGTGAAGAGGGAGAACAAAGAGGAGCTAGTAGAGGACCTAGGAAAGACTGAAAGAACAATTGAGGAGGTGAATGTTTCAAGAAAAACCAGATTTTTGTTGCTTTTGTTGTTTTCTTGCAGAGAAGTCACATGAGTTAAAGGATTTTTGCGTTCGGTTTGGCTGTGTTGGCTTCAGTAGATTCAGCTGAGCTTTCACAGCTCAGTCAAAAGTGGGTTCAAGAGTTACAGGAGGGCTTCCCTGGTGGCGCAGTGGTTGAGAGTCTGCCTGCCGATGCAAGGGACACGGGTTCGTGCCCCAGTCCGGGAAGATCCCACATTCTGAGGAGCGGCTAGACCTATGAGCCATGGCTGCTGAGCCTGTGTGACCGGAGCCTGTGCTCAGCAACGGGAGAGGCCACAACAGTGAGAGGCCCATGTACCGCAAAAAAAAAAAAAAGAAAAAAAGGTTACAGAACATATACTACAAAGCTATAGGAATCAAGAGAGTTTGGTACTGGCACAAAAATAGAGATATAGATCAATGGAACAGGTTAGAAAGCCCAGAGATAAACCCATGCACATGTGGTCACCTTAACTTTGATAAAGGAAGCAAGAATATACCATGGAGAAAAGACAGCCTCTTTAATAAGTGGTGCTGGGAAAACTGGAGAGCTACATGTAAAATAATGAAATTAGAACACTCTCTAACACCATACACAAAAATAAACTCAAATTGGATTAAAGATCTAAAGGTAAGGCCAGACACTATAAAACTTAGAGGAAAACGTAGGCAGAACACTCTATGACATAAATCACAGCAAGGTCCTTTTTCTCCTTTTCCAAGATGGAAATAAAAACAAAAATAAGCAAATGGGACCTAATGAAACTTCAAAGCTTTTGCACAGCAAAGGAAACCATAAACAAGACAAAAAGACAACCCTCAGAATGGGAGAAAATATTTGCCAACAAAGCACTGATAAAGGATTAATCTCTAAAATTTACAAGCAGCTCATGCAGCTCAATATCAAAAAAACAAACACCCCAATCCAAAAATGGGCAGAACACCTGAATAGACATTTCTCCAACGAAGAGGTACAGATTGCCAACAAACACATGAAAAGATGCTTAACGTCACTAATCATTAGAGAAATGCAAATCAAAACTACAATGAGGTATCACCTTACACTGGTCAGAATGGCCATCATCAAAAAATCTACAGAGAGACCTTCAAGATGGTGGAAGAGTAAGACGTGAAGGTCAACTTCCTCCCCACAAATACATCAGAAATACATCTACATGTGGAACAACTCCTACAGAACACCTACTGAACACTGGCAGAAGACCTCAGACTTCCAAAAGGCAAAAAAAAAGTCCCCACGTACCTGGGTAGGGCAAAAGAAAAAACAGACGCAAAAGAATAGGGACGGGACCTGCACCTTGGGGAGGGAGCTGTGAAAGCGGAAAAGTTTCCACACACTAAGAAGCCCCTTTGTGGGCAGAGACTAGGGGTGGTGAGGGGGAAGCTTCGGAGCCAAGGAGGAGAGCACAGCAACAGGGATGCAGAGGGCAAAGCGGAGAGATTTCTGCACAGGGGATCGGTGCTGACCAGCACTCACCAGCCTGAGAGGCTTGTGTGCTCACTCACTGGGGCCGGTGGGGGCTGGGAGCTGAGGCTTGGGCTTCGGAGTTCAGATCCCAAGGAGAGGACTGGTGTTGGCTGCATGAACACAGCCTGAAGGGGGCTAGTGCGCCACAGCTAGCCAGGAGGTAGTCCGGGGAAAAGTCTGGACCTGCCTAAGAGGCAAGAGACAAATGTTTTGGGGTGTGCCAGGAGAGGGGAATCAGAGCACCATCTAAACAAGCTCCAGAGATGTGCGCGAGCTGCGTCTATCAGCGTAGACACCAGAGATGGGCATGAGGTGCTAAGGCTGCTGCTGCAGCCACCAAGAATCCTGTGTGCGAGCACAGGTCACTATCCACACCTCCCCTCCTGGAAGCCTGTGCAGCCCGCCACTGCCAGGGTCCCGTGATCCAGGGACAAATTACCCTGGAGAACACATGGTGCACCTCAGCCTGTTGCAACGTTACACTTGCCTCTGTTGCTGGAGGCTCGCCCCGCATTCCATACCCCTCCCTCCCCCTGGCCTGAGTGAGCCAGAGCCCCCTAATCAACTGCTACTTTAACGCCATCCTGTCTGAGTGAAGAAGAGATATCCTCAGGAGACCTACACACAGAGACGGGGTCAAATCCAAAGCTGAACCCCAGGAGCTGTGCGAACAAAGAAGAGAAAGGGAAGTTTCTCCCAGCAGCCCCAGGAGCAGTGGATTAAATCTCCACAATCAACGTCATGTACCCTGCATCTCTGGAATACCTGAATAGACAATGAATCGTCCCAAAATTGAGGTGGTAGACATTGGGAGCAATGATATATATATTTTTTTCCTTTTTCTGAGTGTGTAGGTGTATGCTTCTTTGTGTGATCTTCTCCATAAAGCTTTGCTTTTATCATTTGTGCTAGGGTTCTGTCTGTGCGTTTTTGTTTGTTTGTTTTTGTTGGGGTTTTTTTAGTACAGTTTTTAGCTCTTGTTATCATTGGTAGATATGTTTTTTGGTTTGGTTCCTCTCTTTATTTTCTTCGATTTTTTACTACTTTTTAATTTTTAATAATTATTTTTTATTTTAATAAGTTTATTTTATTTTACTCTTTTCTTTCTTTTTTCTTTTTTGTCCCTTTTCTTCTGAGCCGTTTGGCTGATAGGGTCTTAGTGCTCCACTTGGGTGTCTGGCCTGTGCCTCTGAGGTGGGAGAGCCGCCTTCAGGACATTGGTCCACCAGAGACCTCCCGGCTCCGCATAACATCAAATGGCAAAAGCACTCCCAGAGATCTCCATCTCACTGCTAAGACCCAGCTCCACTAAACGACCAGCAAGGTACAGTGCTGGACACCCTATGCCAAACAACTAGCAAGGCAGGAACACAATCCCACCCATTAGTAGAGAGACTGCCTAAAATCATAATAAGGTCACAGACACCCCAAAACACACCCCTGGATGTGGTCCTGCCCACCAGAAAGATCCAGCCTCCTCCACCAGAACACAGGCACTAGTCCCCTCCACCAGGAAGCGTACACAACCCACTGTACCAACCGTAGCCACTGGTGGCAGACACCAAAAACAATGGGAACTATGAACCTGCAACCTGCAAAAAGGAGACCCCAAACACAGTAAGTTAAGGCAAATGAAAAGACAGAGAAACACACAGCAGATGAAGGAGCAAGATAAAAACCCACGAGACCAAACAAATGAAGAGAAAATAGGAAGTCTACCTGAAAAAGAATTAAGAGTAGTCATAGTAAAGATGATCCAAAATCCTAGAAATAAAATGGAGAAAATACAAGAAATGTTTAACAAGGACCAAGAAGAACTAAAGAGCAAACAACAATGATGAACAATTTAATGATGAACATTAAATTGATGAACATTAAATTCCATTTAATTCCAATTTTAAATGGAATTAAAAATTCTCTAGAAGGAATCAATAGCAGAATAACTGAGGCAGAAGAACAGATAAGTGACCTGGAAGATAAAATAGTGGAAATAACTACCTCAGAGCAGAATAAAGAAAAGAGAATGAAAAGAATTGAGGACAGTCTCAGAGACTTCTCGGACAGCATTAAATACACCAACATTCGAATTATAGGGGTCCCAGAAGAAGAAAAGAAAAAGAAAGGGACTGAGAAAATATTTAAAGAGATTATAGTTGAAAACTTCCCTAATGTGGGAAAGGAAATACTCAAGCAAGTCCAGAAAGTACAGAGCGTCCCATACAGGATAAATCCAAGGAGAAACACATCAAGACACATATAAATCAAACTATCAAATATTAAATACAAAGAAAAAATATTAAAAGCAGCAAGGGAAAAGCAACAAATAACATACAAGGGAATCCCCATAAGGTTAACAGCTGATCTTTCAGCAGAAACTCTGCAAGCCAGAAGGGAGTGGCAGGACATATTTAAAGTGATGAAAGGGAAAAACCTACACCCAAGATTACTCTACCAAGCAAGGATCTCATTCAGATTCGATGGAGAAATTAAAACCTTTACAGACAAGCAAAAGTTAAGAGAATTCAGCACCACCAATTCAGCTTTACAACAAATACTAAAGGAACTTCTCCAAGCAGGAAACACAAGAGACCTACAATAACAAACCCAAAACAATTAAGAAAATGGTAATAGGAACATACATATCAATAATTACTTTAAATCTAAATAGATTAAATGCTCCAACCAAAAGACACAGACTGGCTAAATGGATTAAAAAAAAAAGACCCATATATATGCTGTCTACAAGAGACCTACGTCAGACCTAGGGACACATGCAGACAGAAAGTGAGGGGATGGAAAAGGATATTCCATTCAAATGGAAATCAAAAGAAAGCTGGAGTAGCAATTCTCATATCAGACAAAATAGACTTTAAAATAAAGACTATTACAAGAGAAAAAGAAGGAACAATTTAATGATGAACATTAAATTGATGATGATGATCAAGGGATCATGATGATCAAGGGATCAATCTAAGAAGAAGATATAGCAATTGTAAATATTTATGCACCCAGCATAGGAGCACCTCAATACATAAGGCAAATGCTAACAGCCATAAAAGGGGAAATCAACATTAACACAATCATAGTAGGGGACTTTAACACCCCACTTTCACTAATGGACAGATCATCCAAAATGAAAATAAATAAGGAAACACAAGCTTTCATTGTTACATAAAAGAAGATGGAATTAATTGATATTTAAAGCACATTCCATCCAAAAACAACAGAATACACTTTCTTCTCAATAGCTCATGGAACATTCTCCAGGGTAGATCATATCTTGGGTCACAAATCGAGCCTTGGTAAATTTAAGAAAATTGAAATCATATCAAGTGTCTTTTTTGACCACAATGCCTAGACTAGATATCAATTACAGGAAAAAATCTGTAAAACATACAAACACATGGAGGCTAAACAATTCCCTACTAAATAACCAAGAGATCACTGAAGAAATCAAAGAGGAAATCAAAAAATACCTAGAAACAAATGACAATGAAATCCCTACAACCCAAAACCTATGGAATGCAGCAAGAGCAGTTCTACGAGAGAAGGGTATAGCAATACAATCCTACCTCAAGAAACAAGAAAACAGCTCAAATAAACAGCCTAACCTTACACCTAAAGCAATTAGAGAAAGAAGAACAGAAAACCCCCAAAATTAGCAGAAGGAAAGAAATCATAAAGATCAAATCAGAAATAAATGAAAAAGAAATGAAGGAAGCAATAGCAAAGATCAATAAAATCAAAAGCTGGTTCTTTGTGAAGATAAACAAAATTAATAAACCATTAGCCAGACTCATCAAGAAAAAAAGAGAGAAGACTCAAATCAATAGAATTAGAAATGAGAAAGTAGAAGTAAGAACTGACACTGCAGAAATACAAAGGATCATGAGAGATTGCTACAAGCAACTACATGCCAATAAAATGGACAAACTGGAAGAAATGGACAAATTCTTAGAAATGCACAATCTTCCGAGACTGAACCAGGAAGAAATAGAAAATATGAACAGATCAATCACAAGCACTGAAATTGAAACTGTGATTAAACATCTTCAAACAAACAAAAGCCCAGGACCATATGGCTTCACACACGAATTATACCAAACATTTAGAGAAGAGCTAACACCTATCCTTCTCAAACTCTTCCAAAATATAGCAGAGGAAGGAATACTCCCAAACTCATTCTACGAGGCCACTGTCACTCTGATAACAAAACCAGACAAAGATGTCACACAGAAAGAAAATTCCAGGCCAATATCACTGATGAACATAGATGCAAAACTCCTCAACAAAATACTAGCAAACAGAATCCAACAGCACATTAAAAGGATCATACACCATGATCAAGTGGGGTTTATTCCAGGAATGCAAGGATTCTTCAATCTAAGCAAATCAATCAATGTGATACACCATATTAACAAATTGAAGGAGAAAAACTATATGATCATCTTTTTTTTTTTTTTTTTAACATCTTTATTGGAGTATAATTGCTTTACAATGGTATGTTAGTTTCAGCTTCACAACAAAATGAATCAGTTATATATATACATATGTTCCCATATCTCTTCCCGCTTGCGTCTCCCTCCCTCCCACCCTCCCTATCCCACCCCTCCAGGCGGTCACAAAGCACCGAGCTGATCTCCCTGTGCTATCATCTTAATAGATGCAGAAAAAGCTTTCGACAAAATTCAACACCCATTTATGATAAAAACCCTCCAGAAAATAGGCATAGAGGGGATTACCTCAACAGAATAAAGGCCATATATGACAAACCCACAGCCAACATCATCCTCAATGATGAAAAACTGAAACCATTTCCACTAAGATCAGTAAAGAGACAAGGTTGCCCACTCTCACCACTATTATTCAACATAGTTTTCGAAGTTTTAGCCAGAGCAGTCAGAGAAGTAAAAGAGATAAAAATAATCCAAATTGGAAAAGAAGAAGTAAAGCTGTCATTGTTTGCAGATGACATGATAGTATACATAGAGAATCCTAAAGATGCTACCAGAAAACTACTGGAGCTAATTAGTGAATTTGGTAAAGTAGCAGGATACAAAATTAATGCATAGAAATCTCTTGCATTCCTATACACTAATGATGAAAAATCTGAAAGAGAAATTAAGGAAACACTCCCATTCAGCATTGCAAAAAAAGAATAAAATACCTAGGAATAAACCTACCTAAGGAGACAAAAGACCTGTATGCAGAAAACTATAAGACACTGATGAAAGAAATTAAAGATGATACAAACAGATGGAGAGATCTACCATGATCTTGGATTGGAAGAATCAACATTGTGAAAATGAATATACTACCCAGAGCAATTTCCAGATTCAATGCAATCCCTAGCAAACTACCAATGGCATTTTTCACAGAACTAGAACAAAAAATTTCACAATTTGTATGGAAATACAAAAGACTCTGAAGAGCCAAAGCAGTCTTGAGAAAGAAAAGCAGAACTGGAGGAATCAGACTCCCTGACTTCAGACTATACTACAAAGCTACAAAGCTACAGTAATCAAGACAGTATGGTAGTGGCACAGAAACAGAAATATAGATCAATGGAACAGGATAGAAAGGCCAGAGATAAACCCACGCACATATGGTCACCTTATTTTTGATAAAGGAGACAAGAATATACAATGGAGAAAAGACAGTATCTTCAAAAAGTTGTGCTGGGAAAACTAGACAACTACATATAAAAGAATTAAATTAGAATACTCCCTAACACCATACACAAAAATAAACTAAAAAAGAATTAAAGACCTAAATGTACGGCCAGACACTATAAAACACTTAGAGGAAAACATAGGCAGAACCCTCTATGACATAAATCACAGCAAGATCCATTTTGACCCACCTCCTAGAGAAATGGAAATAAAAACAATAATAAACAAATGGGACCTAATGAAACTTCAAAGCTTTTGTGCAGCAAAGGAAACCATAAAACAAGATGAAAAGACAACCCTTAGAATGGGAGAAAATGTTTGCAAATGAAGCAACTGACAAAGGATTTATCTCCAAAATTTACAAGCAGCTCATGCAGCTCAGTATCAAAAAAAGAAAAAACCCAATCCAAAAATGGGCAGAAGACCTAAAGCGACATTCCTCCAAAGAAGATATATAGGTTGCCAACAAACACATGAAAGAATGCTCAACATCACTAATCATTAGTCACAAATGCAAATCATAACTACAATGAGGTATCACCTCACACCAGTCAGAATGGCCATCATCAAAAAATCTAGAAACAATAAATGCTGGAGAGTGTGTGGAGAAAAGGGAACCCTCTTGCACTGTTGGTGGGAATGTAAATTGATACAGCCACTATGAAGAACAGTATGGAGGTTCCTTAAAACACTACAAATAGAACTACCATATGACCCAGCAATCCCACTACTGGGATATACCCTGAGAAAACCATAATTCAAAAAAGTCATGAACAACAATGTTCATTGCAGCTGTATTTACAATAGCCAGAACATGGAATCAATCTAAGTGTTCATCAACAGAAGAATGGATAAAGAAGATGTGGCACATATATACAATGGAATATTACTCAGCCATAAAAATAAATGAAATTGAGTTATTTGTAGTGAGGTGGATGGACCTAGAGTCTGTCATACAGAGTGAAGTAAGTCAGAAAGAGATGCTGTATGCTAACACATATATATGGAATCTGAAAAAAAAAAAAAAGGTCTGAAGAACCTAAGGGCAGGACAGGAGTAAAGACGCAGGCGTAGAGAATGGACTTGACACGGGGAGGGGGAAGGGTAAGCTGGGACAAAGTGAGAGAGTGTCATGGACTTATGTACAGTACCAAATGTAAAATAGATAGGTAGTGGGAAGCAGCCGCATAGCACAGAGAGATCAGCTCAGTGCTTTGTGACCACCTAGAGGGGTGGGATAGAGAGGGTGAGAGGGAGACGCGAGAGGGTGTAGATATGGGGATATATGTGTATGTATGGCTTATTCACTTTGTTATAAAGCAGAAAGTAACACACCATTGTAAAGCAATTATACTCCAATAAAGTTGTTTAAAAATGTATTAAATAACTGAGATAAACAGTTATTAAACATAAATGTAGTACAGTTGTATTAATATAAAAAATCATATAACATTAAAAAAACCTACAAACAATAAATGCTAGAGAGTGTTTGGAGCAAAGGGAACCCTCTTGCACTATTGGTGGGAATGTAATTTGGTACAGCCACTATGGAGAAGAGTATGGAGGTTCCTTAAAAAACTAAAAATAGAACAACCATACGACCCAGCAATCCTGCTACTGCGCATAAACCCTGAGAAAACCATAATTCAAAGAGTCATGTACCACAATGTTAACTGCAGCACTATTTACAGTAGCCAGGAAATGGAAGCAACATAAGTGTCCATCGACAGATGAATGGATAAAGAAGACATGGCACATATATACAATGGCATATTACTCAGCCATATAAAGAAACAGAATTGAGTTTTTTGTAGTGAGGGGGATGAACCTAGAGTCTGTCATACAAGAGTGAAGTATGTCAGAAAGAAAAAAAACAAATACCGTATGCTAACACATATATGGAATCTTAAAAATATATATAAATGGTTCTGAAGAATCTAGGGGCAGGAGAGGAATAAAAACGCAGACGTAGAGAATGGACTTGAGCACACAAGGAGGGGGAGGGGTAAGCTTGGATGAAGTAGGAGAGTGGCATGGACATATATACACTACCAAATGTAAAATAGATAGCTAGTGGGAAGCAGCTGCATAGCACAGGGAGATCAGCTTGGTGCTTTGTGACCACCTAGAGGGGTGGGATAGGGAGGATGGGAGGGAGATGCAAGAGGGAGGGGATATGGGGATATATGTATACGTATAGCTGATTCACTTTGTTATATAGCAGAAACTAACATAACATTGTAAAGCAATTATACCCCAATAAAGATGTTAAAAAAAAAAAAGAGTTATGGGACATTAAGAAGGAGAGGCAGATGGTATGTACAAATGGTTCCAGAATTCGGAGTTTGAAAAGGAGAACAGAGAATTCAGTATTTGAAAATACCATGGAGAATCAAGGAGGTAGAAGTAGCATTATGGCCAGAATTTTTGGAGGTGCTTTGTGTACTTTAAGTTGGGCCATCTTTTATCATCTGTTCCGCAGGGGACTTTATTATGTTGTTGCCATACAATATTCTCTGATTTTGTTTTATCCAAGCATGTACTGTTTCTTTGTTTTTCAGTTCCTAATATAAATAACATGCTATTCATTTGTATATTGATTTTAGGTTTCAGTTTTGCTGTTTATACATATATTCCATTCTGGTAGTCTGTGGATTCCTTTGTCAATTATCAGTTATTATTTCCAGAAATCCTGAAACCAAGTATATTTCATTATATTCAGTATAACATCTGGGATATATTTCAATTCTATTTATATCTAGCTCAATCAGTAATATCCATCCTTTGGCTAATGTTATTATAAATTGATTTAGCTATATTTTAAATTAATTGAAAATTTTACCCATGGTAATACATAAGATTATCTTTGAATCAAAATATATACTATTAAATTAAAGATTAATTTTGGGATAACACAAATATACTTTCTGGCATATGTACAATCTTGTAAAAAATAATAAGCAGCTTAATGTTAAGCTGACTAGCATGAAAAATATTCAGCATGGTAAAAAATTAAAAGAAATGTGTTCTCTATATCCAGTGTTTCATTAATGGGGAAGTTAAACTTTATTCTTTTTCTACTGTGGCTGAATTTTAAAAGTACAGAAGTCAGTAGCAGAATATAAGTTTTCAATACTATACTATTTGGTTTAAGAAAAATATTCTCTTCAAATTATAGAGTAATATTAATCTTTTAATATTATAATGAGGGTGCCCACACCATAGTCTTTAAATCTGAAGCCTGATAGGACAGTCTGAGTTTAAATCCTGGTTTTGCCATTTAAGAACTGAGTGACCCTAGGCAAATTACTAAACTCTTTGACCCTCAATTTTTGCATCTATAAAAGGGGTTAATAGTGGTATGTACATCACAGGAAGTTGTGAGTTTTGATTAGATTAATGTATGTAAAATGATCAGAACAGTAATTGAACATATTAAGTGTCCTGCAATTGTTTGCTAGCATCATAATTCATTTGCATCTATACACAGCTCTTTTCAGTGTGCATGCAATTATATGAATATCACTGGGAATGACATTTTATCCTTACATAGTACTATTCTCATGATAGGTAGCTCAGACTTAGGTGTAGATGATAGAACTGTTCTACCAAATGAAATAGTTAAATTGATGATAGAGTTAAGGGTAGATTAGATCCTATTTAAAACCTATACGAAATGTGTCTCACACAGTATGTTGACAGTTACCATTACTTGAATTTAATCTTTTCCCTACTCTTCTTTCTAGGGACTCAGTTAATCAGTGTTCCTTGAGTATCTAATATGTATCAAATATTATACTATGATTTTTAAAAATAATTAGTTAATTAATTTATTCTTCCCCTGCGTTGGGTCTTTGTTGCTGGGCTCAGGCTTTCTCTTAGTTGCGGTGAGCTGGGGCTACTCTTCGTTGCGGTGCACGGACATCTCATTGCGTTGGCTTCTCTTGTTATGGAGCATGGGCTCTAGGCACACGGCCTTCAGTAGTTGTGGCACACGGGCTCAGTAGTTGTGGCTCGTGGGCTCTAGAGCGCAGGCTCAGTAGTTGTGGCACATGGACTTAGTTGCTCCGCGGCATGTGGGGTCTTCCTGGACTGGGGATCGAACCCATGTCCCCTGCATTGGCAGGCAGATTCTTAACCACTGTGCCACCAGGGAAGTCCCTATACTATGATTTTAATGCTTAAGACAGGTGCAGTTATTGCCTTGAGGCAGCTTATACACTGGAGGGCAAGAGTTACATCAAACAAGTAAGTATTGGTACTACAAAGAAAAAGTTATAGTAATATTATACTAAAAGAGGGCATCTCTCCTGGTGCTGGGTGCAAAAGCCACCCTAACTGAAGTGCTATAATAACCTGAGATCAAAGAATGAAAACTTTAGCTACCTGAGGAGGAAAAGTGCCAAGTAGAAAGCATGGGCTATGGGAGTTTACATGACATGTGTACTGACTGTAGAGAAATACAGGTGTGATGTATTCTCTTTCAGGGGACTGAAAGAGAAGCCAGAACTCCTAGAACTAAGAGTTCCTGTTAAAGATAGTGACTTGGGGCTTCCCTGGTGGTTGAGAGTCCGCCTGCCGATGCAGGGGACACGGGTTCGTTCCCCGGTCTGGGAAGATCCCACATGCTGCGGAGCGGCTGGGCCCGTGAGCCATGGGCGCTGAGCCTGCGCGTCCGGAGCCTGTGCTCTGCAACGGGAGAGGCCACAACAGTGAGAGGCCCACGTACCGCAAAAAAAAAAAAAAAAAAAATAGTGACTTGGCCGACCCCCGAGGAGTCCCAGGCCATCAAAGCTCTTCAGAAAGACCTCGAACAATTTGCCAAGCTCCTAAAGCAGAAGAGGATCCCCCTGGGATATACCCAGGCCGATGTGGGGTTCACCCTGGGGGTTCTCTTTGGGAAGGTGTTCGGCCAAGCAACCATCTGCCGTTTTGAGGCTTTGCAGCTCAGTTTCAAGAACATGTGTAAGCTGCAGACCCTGCTGCAGAAGTGGGTGGAGGAAGCTGACAACAACGAGAATCTGCAGGGGATATGCAAGGCAGAGGCCGTCATGCAGGCCCGGAAGAGAAAGCAGACCAGTATTGAGAACCGAGTGAGAGGCGACCTGGAGAGCATGTTCCTGCAGTGCCCAAAGCCCATCCTGCAGCAGATGAGCCACATGGCTCGGCAGCTCGGGCTTGAGAAGGATGTGGTCCGAGTGTGATTCTGCAACCGTCGCCAGAAGGGCAAACGATCAAGCAGTGACTTTTCGCAGCGAGAGGATTTTGAGGCTGCTGGATCTCCTTTCTCAGGGGGACCAGTATCCTTTCCTCTGGTGCCAGGGCCCCATTTTGGTACCCCAGGCTATGGGGGTCCTCATTTCACTACGCTGTACTCCTCGGTCCCATTTCCTGAGGCTGAGACCTTTCCCTCGGTGTCTGTCACCACTCTGGGGCTCCCCCATGCATTCCAACGGAGGTGTCAGCCCTTCCCAGGAATGGGGACAGAGGAAGGGGGACAGCTAGGGAGAAAACCCTGGGAGTCGTACCAGGGCTTTGGGATTAGGTTCTTCATTCACTTAGAAAGGAATTGGGAGTACACAGGGTGTGGGGGCAGGGAGTTTGGGGGAACTGGTTGGAGGGAAGGTGAAGTTCAGTGATGCTCTTGATTTTAATCCCTGCATCACTCATCACTTTGTTCTTAAATAAAGAAGCCTGGGACCTAGAAAAAAAGAAAAAAGATAGTGACTTGATGGACCCTAAGTCTTTTTGTTTGTGTTTTTGTTTCCTTACTAGCATGAACGTGAAATTACTAAGGTTATATTTTTAATGAAGGGGTTCACTTTAATGTTCTGTACCTTTGAACTGTATGCATTTGATTTAATAAGCATACCTATAAATCCTATAAATCTTATTTTGATGATGACTCTGACTACTATGGGAAGATTAATTGAATGGAAGGTGTGGAGAGAGCAGATAGGAGGCAATTTAGTAATGCAGGAGAGAGATTATTGCATCTCGGCCTGGAAGGATGGCTCTTGGAATGAAGAAAAGTGGATAATTTTAGAATCTTTAGAAGAGACAATTTGTAAAACTTGGCAGTTGATGGATAGGAAAAGAGATGAGTGTACTATGGTTCCCATATTTCTGGTTTGAGTGTATGAGGTGTGGAATATAGGACGAGGTACAGGTTTGGTTATGGGGAAGTTTTTAAGTTTAGCATTAAAGTAGTATTTTTTTCTTTTCGAATTAGGTCTGGACTACTGTGGAGCAAATGCAATGTTGAGATGAGTATATGGTCTGGAGTGCAGAAGAAAGCTCTCAATTGCAATATAAATCTACAAGTCATAGACATAGAGATGGAAATTGAAGCTATGGAAGTAAATCATGTTATAATGGAGGAAAGAATATAGAATAACAAAGAGGAGCACCTTGGAGCAACTAGAGCCTAAAAAAAAGCCAGCATTTAATGATCAGTTAAAGAAGGAGGAACTACTTATGAAAGGAAGCTAGAGAAAAAAATGGGAATGTGGTACATTAGATATCTAGGAAAGAGAGTTTTGAAAAAGGAGGGAATGGGCCCACAGGGTAGAATAATGTGAGGTTAAATAAAATGAGAGCTAAGAGTGTTTCATTAGGTTTAGTAAAGTGGATATTGAGGCCAAAACAATTGTAGTGAGAACACATTAGGTACAGTAGTGAGAGTGGAAGAAATATTAGAATAAGCAGGAAGTGAGGAAATAAAGGGTAAATGTCTTGTTGGATATTTGAGTTTGGAAAAAAAGAGCAAATGTGATTGTCCAGAAGAGGAAATGGAATTGAGAGAGCATTTATTTGTTTTTGTTTTTGTTGTAAGAAGGGAAGTAAGATTTGCCCACTTAGGGCAGGAGTCAGTATGGCGAGAATGACTAAAGATGGGGAAGAAAGTTTGTAATAGACATCTCCAGGGTCCTGGGAAGGTAAGAGGGATGCAGAACACAGAAGGAAAGGAAAAGGTGCCATGCAGAAGCAGGTTGGTTCATACATTCAGATGTTGGACATCAAAGGAGTTTCTGTTTAACACCTCTCCATTTCCTTGGTGAATAGAAGGCAGTAGCTTCCATAAAGTGTGAGGAAGGCCAGTAGAGTGGGGACCAGGGGTTGGAGAACAGTTGAGATTTTCAGAACAGGAGCATGAGAGAATGAGAGCTGACCAAACACGTGGATTGCCATGTGCTGGTAAATTCTTCTCAAAGGTGGTGACCATATATTTTATATGGATGTTAGCCAACTCTGAGATTGTTCCATGAGCACTCAGCAACTAAGATGCATGTACAGAGAAGATGGGCAGTTGGATTCATTCAGGGTTGGGGATTTTAGGGCAGGTGCAATAAAAGCCCCAAAACACAAGTGAGCTTACGTTATTGGTGAGGATATGGCTGCAAAGATGAACCACTGAATCCAAGCTGGATGGGCTTCATCTTTGTCATCATTATCTTCATCCATTATCATCTTCTGAATAAGGATGGAATTGAAGTCAGAAATGCCTGAAAAAAAGGAAGAAAGTAGACAGTGGTTGGTAACGGATGAAGGATTCTCCCATCTCATCATGCCTCTATCACCACAAAGACACTGTGTTGAAAGAACGTCGTCTCTCCATCCAGTTCTTGGGAAGAACTCTAGTTAATCGTGGTGGTCAGAGCTAGACATTTGTTGGAACAAGTTTTGCTGGCAAGCCAGAACTTTGTACCTCAAAAGCCAGAGCCAATCTGGCTGATTCCTTTGTGACCGCCCGCTTTCTGGCTTTCTCCTCCATTTGCTTGCCCTCCTGTTGGGTGAACACTCTCACACATCATGTTTCTGGGGGAAGGGCAGAGCTGAAGGGGAAAGCACGTCAGCTAGGAAGACCTTCTCTCTGCCTGCTGACTCTAACCCATTCCATCCAGCAGACCTGCGCCCTCATCCATGCGGCTGGAGGTGTGGGTTCCCTTCACAGCCAGCTCTGTGATATCTCTGCAGGCGTACCTGGGGGTGCTGTTCCAAGATCTAGATTAGAGTGGAAGGCAAAAGATCCCTTTTAGCCTCACGCCTAAACTTTGTTCTCCCATCTGGTATAATGGAGAGGTTATGAATGGAGTTTTGTTGTCTGCATTTGATCTCTAACTGTGGGTCTTTGACCAGGTTATTTAAGCTCCCGATTTTTCATCTAAAAGTGGAACACTAATAATACCCATCTCACAGGTTGGTAATGAAGACCGAACAAGTTAATGCATGTAAAACACTTATCCAATACCTAAAGTATCATACTTAATAAATATTAGTTTTTAAAAATGAATTATTAAGTTACCAGTGGGCTCTTAATGTTATTTTAGAAGGTGATTAGTTTTGGTTGTTTTTTTTTTGTATTAAAACAACACAAGTTTATTACCTTTCAGTGTTGGAGGTCAGGGGTCTGGTATGGTTCTCAATGGACTGAGATCAAGTTGTTGGCAGGGTATGTTCCTTTTGGAGGCTCTTGGGGAGAATCCATTCCCACGCCTTTTCCAGTTTCTAGAAGCCACCTGCATTCCTTGGCTTGTGGCCCCTTTCTGGCTTCAAAGCCAGAAAGGTAGCATCTTCCAGTCTCTCTCTGTCTCTGACTCTCCTGCTTTCTTCTTGTGATTACATTGGGCCCACCAGGATAATCTCCCCATCTCAAGATTCTTAATTTAATTCTTTTGCAAAGCCCATTTTGCCACTTAAGGTGACATTCTATAGAATGTGGACATCTTTGGAGGGCCAATATTCTGACTACCACTGGAGGCTACTGCAAAAATCCAGGCAAGAGATGATGGTGAACTGAGTCAGAGTGACAGCAGTGAAGATGGTGAGAAGTGGTGTTGTTCTGGATATATTTTGAGGGTAGAGCCAACAGGATATTCTGAGATTGGACGTGGATCTTTCTTTTCCAGTGGAGGGGGACTTCCAGTCTACCTCTGTGTTGGGCCTGGACCTCGGTGAGGATGTGGGTTTCTCTGGCATGAGGACCAAGGAGTCACAGGTCCATTACTGGAAGCTATGTGGCCCGCTAGGGCCTGGTGCCTGTTGCATGGCCTGCACTTGCTCAGTTGAATGGGTATGAAGTCGGTCTTATAACCTGCCATTAGCTCAAGTGCAGGGGCCCTCCAGGGCCCAGTCTCCCCCCACTCCCCACTGTCCAGGTTCTGCTGGGCCTGTCCTACCCCTATTTCTAACTTTTGGCCTGTTCCCCGGGAAGGTCACACTTGCTCCCAAGTCCGTCACACGTCATTTATTTATGTGTTTGTTTATGTGTGAAACCAAGTTCCCCTAAAACCGAGTTCCCTTACTGAGTTTATGATTAATCTCTCTATCCAAAACTTTATTCCCTTGCTTGTCTCCTCTGACCTCAATCGCTTTCTTGTCCCCTCTGGCCTCAATCCTATGCTAACTGAACACTTATCAACCAGAGTCGGCTATTGTTGATAACATCATCAATGTATTAAAATTGCTACATCATCATTACATTGTACTACATCATCATTAACTTACAAACTCAGGTGTTTCTCCAGGGCAAGATGAGCCCACAGATCCCCAAGCCATGGACTACCTGGACAGAGAATTATAAAAAGGAGACATCCTGATTCCTGAAACCATGATTAAGAAATGTCACGAGGCAATGATTAATTCTAGTTCCTTTGTTCTTCCCCCTTAAAACATTCCTAACTCAAAGACCAAGATGAAGTGTATCTGAGACTTGTCTCCCACTCCTTTGCTTGATGCCCTGCAAATAAATCCTTACTTTGCCGCAAATGCCTGCTGTCAGAGTTCGGCTTTCTGCACCACGGGCACATGACTTCTTGCTCGGTTATATGTGTATCTCTCTGTCCAGAATGTGCTTAGATTTATTTTAACTTAAAAGTTTTTTTATTTTATAATGTTTTACTCTTTTCTCATTTGATTGGTGATCTTAGAGTATGTACCTCATTTTTACTCTGGAGGGAAAGAGGGAGAAGTGGGAAGCTGGGGAACACTGAGTTCTGAACGACAGAGAAACAGCAGAGCTCCTGGAGGTAACAGAGGATAAAAGGGAGAAACAGGAAGATGGGCCTTGAAGGACAGGTACCATAAATAAATAAAATGCTGAGACTCACATGGCTGGGAAGATGTGGAACCTAAAATTCAAATCAGAGACTCATAAGGCTCCCAAGGCTTAAATCTGCCCCCAACACTATTACCAAGTTGTTTGCACTGCACCTAAGAAAACTGAGTAACAGTTATTGCTTAAGTCAGGAGTGAAAATTAGAGTTAAATTATCTGTGTAAAACTTGAATTATTTGTTGTATATGTAATGTATCACAATATAACTAGCTATATTTGTTAGTTGGAATAAGAGCAAAGATATGGGGCTTCCCTGGTGGCGCAGTGGTTGAGAGTCCGCTTGCCGATGCAGGGGACACGGGTTCGTGCCCTGGTCTGGGAAGATCCCACGTGCCGCAGAGCGGCTGGGCCCGTGAGCCATGGCCGCTTAGCCTGTGCATCCGGAGCCTGTGCTCCACAATGGGAGAGGCCACAACAGTGAGAGGCCCGCGTACCGCAAAAAAAATTAAAAAATAAAAAAATAAATAAATAAAATAAAGACCAAAGATATGAAAACAATACTAATTCTGTTTCTCATTTAAAAACTCACACTGAAATATTTCATATTTATTCATTGGTTTTTATTGTTGTTATATAGTACGTTTTTAGTTATTGGTATTCAGTTTATACACTGAGTATGTACTACATATCTAATAAAGAAATAAAAGTAAGTTAGCATTATTGTTATACTGAGGAAAAACTGTTTACAATTAATAATGTGGTTGTTAGTTTTAGCAAATTCATTTCCCACCTGATTACTTTCACCTCATACTTCCATACTTTCTACTCTACACACTTCATCTTGAGCATCCATTCAGCACATGCTGGTTTATCCATTACTGGGTTAATATACCTCAAGTGCAATTAGGATTCTGGGACTGAGAGGTTGAAGGTTTACTCAGGCTTTGCCGATCGTCAATAAATACCATTTCTCATCACAGTTCCTCAGTTCCTTTAGGTAAAATAAGGACAGTAGCACTGATCCATTTTCACAGTCTTGACAAAAAAAAATTAAACGCCTGCATGAAAAGATGTTAGTATGTTTTTTAAATAAAGATTTAAATGTGGAAAAATTGTAAGAGAACATAAAGTGGTGAAGGATTTGACTTAGAGGTCCTTTTTTTTAGTTTTAAAACAACAAAATATTGAGATACTGAAAAAGGTAATACAAGTAGAAGTACTCTGTAAGCTGTAGTCTATAAATGTAAGATGATATTGATATTACAAAACCATTCATATAAAATTCCCAAATTTCTTAAGAGATGTATCTATGTTATTTTAATTATAATAATGTATTTAATAATTGTTCACACTAAATTCCATTTAATTCTAAAATATGTTTTTGTACACATATACATTTTTTAGATAGGTGAACTTGTTAAATTGAAGGCTAGCTATATTTTATCTTTGGGAGTTAAACAATATACACCTGGAAAACTGGGGAAACCACAGTAATTTAAAATATTGCTATTCTGTGCCATTTTTGCTTAAGTTGACTCAGGAAATACAAGTAAGTGCCACTTAATGAAAAATATGTATAAATGGTTAAGTATATTAATGTAGATATGCAATGATGCAATAATGCTCCTATTTTGACTTAACATGAATCTTTGCTTTGTATCATATATTAAAATACCATTGGCAAACCACTCAACAATTCCCAGGAGTGTCCACTGGAGACAGTGTTCCAAGAGGCCATTGAGCTTTGCGTTTTTGAACCTTTGCTGTTGGGGCATTGGTTTCTGGATTGCTCCTCTGTTAACATGATGAGCTAATTGGCCTAGCAGGACTCCCTTTAGAATAGCGGCTTCTGCTTAGTTCATCAGGAGTACAATTTGTTGTTTCATTTCCTCTTCTAGTCCCACTGGGGAAATTGAATTGTGAAAAGACTGCCTACTGGGAACATTCAGTACTCTTGACTGAATAAGTAACTTTATTTATCTATTTATTTCTTTGGTACTGTCTTAATTAGCAAAGAAAGAAGGACTTTATTAGGTAAGAGAGTGCTGTGGTTTTGATACAGATAGGTGCTGTTAGCAAAGCGTTTGATGCACAGAGCCTTCTCAAAGTCAGGGTGTTTTGCAGGTACAAAGCTTATATGAAATTTTAATTTGCAGTGCTAGAGCTGTTTGCCATTTTGGTAAGTGTTAGTCATCCAATGCAGAAGTTGAAGACAAGTCAATGATGTTCTTTAAAAAAAAAAAAAAAACACAGTTGTGAAGTTTAGAAGATTTATTCTTTGGACCACACAAACTTTAGTTTTTCTCCAATAAATATTGTTGGTCCATAACAGTGTCCAAATGTGGGCTTGAACAGTGTATCCTTAAGTTTGAAAACCTTCACAATTTGTCAGTTGCATCATTATTTAATGCTGTATCCACTCTCAGGCAAAAACAGAGTTTATGAGACCTAAACATCATGATGAACAAAGTCAGATAATATATTTTACATCTTTTTCTTTTAGAATTGAGGACTAGTTTCTACTGTACCTTATCAAACTCTTAAGTGTAATAAGGAAATTTCCTAAGATGTGATTTAAATATCCTCTAAATTAAAACCTCAGATGTTTTCTAGAACACCAGTTTAATAACTGCTTATCCTGAGAGTAGAGGCAGAATAATGTAATGATTAGAGATACTCTGGCTCTAGAACAAGACAGCCTTGATCCCAGTCACTGCTCTGTCGCTCACTAGCTTTGTGACCCTGGGCAAACAACTGAATTCCCTGAATCGCATAAGGTTAACTTAATAGGGATAGGGAGAGTTAATACAAGGCAAGCTCTTCGAAGAGCTCTTGGCAGACTGCCTACCACATAAGAATTGCTCAGTGGGTGTTAGCAGTTATTTTATATATTTCTTGATAATCCAGCACAAACCTGGTGCCAGTCATGTGTGCAATAAAGAATTCATAAATGCATTATTTAATGAGTGAATGGACAAGAGGAAGTGTTGTCCATAAAACTTAGAATCATTATAAATCCGTCTCTGCCCTATACTTTTAAACAAAACAGCACATTTCTCTGTAGTTATAAAATTACAGCCAAATGTGGGAGAGGTTCAGAAGAACTTAAAATCTATATTTAGATAATAGATCCTTATTATCCCTAAGCCATTACTATATATATAGTCTCTCAAAATTTTGAACATTAATTTGTAACATTCTATGAGTCTGGATGACTAGAAATAGAATTTAAAAATTCATCTTAATAAAATACTGTGAAAAACTTGCAAAGATTTTTAAAAAATATGCCTTATAACCCTTAAGAAGAAGAGCTTGTTTGTATACGGTTCCCTGATGTCTGAATTGAACAGATAAGGGGAGGGGACTGGGGGAGTCACTTCATGGACTGAGTTCCTCATGTTCTTTGCCAGATATGATGAATATTCAAAAATGAAACAAAAATAAGTCATTGTTCCTACTCCTAAGGAAGGTGTAATTAATCTACTTGTGTAGATAGTTGTAACACATGATAAATCGAATTATATATATTTGTATATATACTATTATTTTATATACATAAGATATATATAATAGGTAGTATATATATATTATACACACATACATATATACATATAAATTCAAGTACTTAGTAATAAAGTAATTATTACTAATAAAGTAATTATTACTTTATTACTAATAAAGTAATACAGTATCATTGCTCTAAATAAAGTATTATTACTCCAAGTCTGTGTCCTAGGAGTTTAAGAAAATAAGGAAGTTTCCTTCCACTACTAAGAATGTTCTGCTTCCCTTTGAAACAGATTTATGGGGAACTGCTGAAGTAAGGGAATCATCTTAATCATTTTTTAGAACTCTTAGAAAGTTCTGGTCTAGGAAAAAGGTGAAAATATAAAATTTTCATTATGGGAGTTAGTTATTTTGTACTATACTAAGAAATATGAGTAAGATAGAGACATCATTGTTAATGATGTATGTACTTTTATTTTGCAATCACAGTAATTTATGGTAGTGTTGGAGGGTTTTTCTCCCCCATGATTGTTCCCATGTGTGGGAATGCAAAGCAGCGTGCCTGGCATATTATTTTCATTGTACTTGTCTATCTGTCTGTTTGGGCTTTCTTCACTCTTTTTTAATTAATCTGTGATTATCAACAAGAAAACATTGAGACTACTGTTACTAAATTCAGCACAAATGGAAGATGGTATTGATGTACTAAGTAATACGTGGTGGCCGTAATCAAACTTTCCATGTGATTTCCATTTGGAAAACAACAATTTAGCAAGTTAATTCCTGCCTTTAGTTGATTCTTAAAAATTGGTCTCCATTTGGGCTCTCTGTTATAAAGGAATATGTTATTGTTTACTCTCTCCAGTGCATGAATAGTAAAATAATTCAGAAAGTACGTTTTCATATGATAGAAGTGTGATTATCTTGGCAAATATTACAACAACAATAATATTCAGATACTTCATTTTCTGTTCTTGGTGCTCTTGCAGCTAGTTGGGCCATGTGACTAGATCTGGACAATAGCATGTGATGTGTGTCGCTTCTGGATTGACTCAGCCCTTGTGTGATAGTGTAGTCTTTCTTCACTTGCCATAAGGAAATGAGTCTTTTCAATAAATAGTCCTAGGTTAACTGGATTTACAAAGAAAAACAACTGCATCTTATCTCAGATATACACAAACATTAATTTCAGGTAATTGAAGATTGAAATAGGAAATTCCCAACAATAATATTTCTTGAAAATGTCATAGAATATTCTCAAAATCTTTGGTTAGGCACATTTTTAAAAAATGAGACACATAAAGCACAAACCTTAAATGAAAAGAATGAGAATTTGAACTCTATTAAAATTTTAAAAACTTTTATCAGAGACACCACTTCATAAATAAGAATAGAGGAGTATTTGTAATATATGTAAATGTAACCACAAAAGGATTCTTATACAAATTATAATTATATTTTAAACTTCTATAAATCAATAAGAAAGAGCAGATAGCCCAAGAAAACAAATGAAAGAGAGTCAGACAAATATCGTATTATTATCGCTTATATGCGGAATCTAAAAAAAAAATAATAATACAAATGAACTTACTTACAAAACAGAAACAGACTCACAGACTTAGAGAATGACTTTATGGTTACCAGGGGGGAAGGGTGGAGGGAGGGATAGATTGGGAGGCTGGGATTGACATGTACACACTGCTATATTTTAAATAGATAACCAACAAGGACCTACTGTATAGCACAGGGACCTCTGCTCAAAATTCTTTAATAACCTAAATGGGAAAAAGAATATATACATGTATATGTATAACTGAATCACTTTGCTGTACACCTGAAACTAACACAACATTGTTAATCAACTATACTTCAATAGAAAATAAAAATTTAAAAAAAGAAAGGGAGACAAAAGTCTTGGACAGGTGCTTCAAAATGAGAATATGCAAATGGACAATAAACACATTAAAAGATGTTCAACATCATTATTTATTAGGACAATGCTAATTAAAGCCACAGTAAGACACCATTACTTACCCATTAATACAACCATTAGAAACAAAAACCAAAAAACTGATAACACCGAGGGCTGACAAGGACTGTAGACCTACTGAAACTCTCAAAAATTGCCATTTGGGGTGTAAATTGGCATAACCTGTTTAGAAAACTGTTTTGTAATATCCTCTAAAACAGAACTTACTCATTCCTTATGGTACAACAATTACTTACTCATTCCTTATGGTCTAACGATTCCACTTCTAGGTAGATGCTCAACAGAAATATGTAGATTTGTGCTTTAAAAGATGTGTTCCAGAATATTCATAACAGCAGTATTATTAAAACCTCCAGTGGAAACAACCTAAATTTTCATCAACAATGGGACATAAAAAATAAATTGGAGAATATTCAAACTTTGGGTATGAATACAGTATGTGATGAAAATAAACTATGGCTACATACAACAACATAGACTCTTACAAACATAATGTTGAGGAAAAAATGCCAGGTGAATAAGGTCCAGACTGCATGATTTCTTGTCCATAAATCTTATTTATAAATAAGTCTAAAAATAGACAAAACTAATCTGCTATAGTAAGAATCAGAATTGTGCTTTCCTTTAGGGAACTAAATGAGAATTCTGAGTCATGGGGAAGGGATTTACTGGTAGTGTTTTGTTTCCTTGCTGTTCTTACATGGGTGTGTTTATTTTGTTAAACTTCATCAAGCTGTGTTCTTAGGACTTGTGCACTTTTAGTTATATATGTTATATTGCTAAAAAATTCAACACTGAATCTGTAAGCAACTTATTACAAAAAGGCTACATTGATAATTACACTAGGAACATCTCCTCTCCTTTCAAATCAGCCAAATCTTATTACTTTTAAAGTCAGACTTTTGTGTGGTCTAACTTTGGTCCACATGTGCACTGCTCATATTCCCAGGATGCCGCTGTCTCTAACCATATAGGATTGCTGCCCTGAGATTTTCAAAGGGATGCAACGTATTACAAAAATGCTAGCAGCTTGTTTTGTGATGAGAAAGGATTTTTAAGCACAGACTGTTAGACTGTCTTCCAGATACTGAAATTTAATTCCCCAGTGCCTGCTCTTCCCCTTTAATAGTTATTTTAGGTTAGAGTTTTGTCTTTAGGGAAAACAAATGAAGGGACCGGTATGGAAAAAAATCAATGGACATACATACTTAAATATGGTAACAAAATCACCAGTAGTGTAATCTGGGTCAAAATATGTTTTTCAAGTTGTCAATAACAAAACTGGACTAAAAACTATCTAGAAATGTCTGCCTCTTGTTATTTCTTTTCAGTTTTAACCAAATAATGTCTACCCTTTCACTGGCCCTGCCATCCCCTCAACTATTCTAATTCAGCATTCCTAGTTGGCAGGCAGTAGTGGAGAACTTGACTTCACAGTCTCAACAACTTAGTCCCAAACAAGCCAGCAAAACATTAGGACTCTGAGTTGGCAGAAGCATGAAAGTATCTTCAGAAGGCCAAGTGATGTCACGTGAAACTTCTGTTTGTCCACCTTATTTGAGCAAAGCTCAATGAGCATGATTTCGGCAGAATATGAGGTGCCCCTTATTCTCAAGCTTTTGACTGAGTTCTGTATATGGACATAGCTGGGAAAAACTAAATATTTCTTTGCAAAGTTCAAGCTCCTCCATATCCAATGGAAAATTAGCATAGTGGAGAAGAGCCAAACACCAAAGATTATATCTACTGCACTGTGAAAGGCCTGTTCTGTGGTCAGAAGCAAAAGCAAAACAAAGCACTTTGATTGGCAGTGCTTATGATGGACAAGTCTTTTCAGACAGATGCTGAGATGGGGCTACAGATAAAGAAAAGCAGAGGAAATCTGAGAATGGTGGTGATCAGCAATTGTTCCTTATCTCCACCTGCATCAAAACAGTCTGTGATGTTAGCGTTTTTTTTAAAACTCATTTGTTCAACAAAGGCTTGTTAAACAGCTTTTCAATCTCAGTGATTAGCTTGGGATGCAGTATTCATATGACATGGCACCTAGCTCAAGGGGCTCACAGACAAATTATAGGAGAAATAAGTTGGATAGAAACAAGTTACTACACTATAATGTAATAAAAAGAAATATACAAAAATAGAGTAAATCCACCAGGAGAATGTAATCCCCAACTCCAAGCTCATGCATGACAGAAACCCTTTTCAGGCCTCAATTTTGTATTACTTCCTCTGTTTGAACTTAAGGACTTTTACACATCCAGTTTTTTATTCTAGGGCAGAATGTGTGAGACCAGCTCCCTTCTCTACTGTTTATGCTCATATCGTAGCTTAAGCATCACTTTGCCCCAAAGCTGACCCTGATTCCCTTTTCCCCTACAGGGTAAAATTTCAGTTTGCTGACCCTGCTCTGTGATCAGCCAACCTCCCTTTTGTTCATGATATTGCACTTGACTTTTACCATCTTTCTACTCCTACCAGATTATAAATTCCTTTAGGAGCAAGGCCATTCCTATTTCATTCAGTATGGAAACCCAGCTTCTGACTCTGGAACTTAATTTATACTCATTGAGTCAATAGTAAGTGAGCCTTAGTCTGAGAAGCCTAGGGGACATGATGATGCAATTTACCTGGTAGAACCACAGAAACATGGGGAAGAAACAGCTTTTGTCACTGTAGCTCATGGCATTGTTCTAAGTGACAGTTTTCTTATATAGTTTTTGTGTCTTACACAATACCTAATGAAGAAAGAATATTATCCACTTTTAATCTTTGAGCTCCTGGGGCTTCTTAAATTTGGTCTGTGTCGCATTGGAAAAATCAGATGAAATGTGTTGACCCTCTTCCATTCCCACCTTTCAAATGCACCTGTGCTCATACATGTTTGTATATAATTCCTAGGATCCCATGGGTCTGATTCTCTAGAATCTTGGTGCATTACATCATCTCAGCGTCTTACCAGGAAGTAAGAATGCTTATACCCATTTTATAGTCCAAGAAACTTAAGCGCAGCATGGTAGAATAAATTATTTTAGGTCATTTACCTGTTAGTCTGTGGTAGGTCTTGCATATGAACCCAGATGGATCTTACTCCAAAAACCATGGCCTTTACACGACACCTGACTTCAAAGCATCTGGCACATGGTAGGTCCTTTCAGGGGAAAGGACAAAGATGGGAAAATGCCAATGTAGGGTTGTTTGAGCCACTGTAGGGTTGTTTGAGCCACTGTAGGGTTGTTTGAGCCACTGTGTTTTAAGCTGTTTGGTTTTTGTATATAGTGTTGAGACAAAGAATTAGAAAGTTCTTTAATATGTGGACTTGTAAATTTGTGCAAGAAAGTTGGGAAGGTAGGGCAGAGCCAAAGAGGAGAGCATGAGAGGGCAGAGCTACCCTACTTCAAAATGAGAGTTATGAAAAGCCGTCATTAATGATCTCTTATTTTATATTATTTTGGATGTGAGCTTGGGAAGATAATATTTTCAGAGTTATTTTGACTCAGGTTCAATTATTTTTCTTATGGTAAAATATTTGTATACACAAATGTATTTATATATGCATATATATTCATTTATATTTAACTCTTCAAAGGTGATCATTATTCAACTTAGATTCCTTGGTTAATAAAAATTAATAAATGCACATTTTATGTTTAAAAAAGTTTATGCAAAACAAATTTACTCACTTTGAGTCTTCTATTGTACGTTAGATTTTTTCTACGGCTGAATAAAACACAATTAATATAGGATTAGTTTATGCTCTTAGCCCATTAGATGTAATTTAATATAAATTAATCATTTTATATAGAGAAAAAATTTTAACAGTATTTTCCTGCATATTATTGTTATTATTAGCCTCAGCTTGTTTCAGAGCTATTAATTTAATATGAAAGAAAATCCAAATTAATTTTTTCCCATGCTATGATGAAATCTTTTACATTTATGCTGTAAACTATAAGAGTAAATAAACAAATACTTTTTGGCTTGCAAGAATCATTTTATTTCACAGACGAGATCTGGTAAGTTGCTTTATTACAAATGATTTTTTTTTAAAATAAGTGCTTTTTTAGAGACAGAATTCACATAATGGAAAATTCATGCTTTTAATGCATACAATTCAGTGTTTTTTGGTTTATTCTTAGAGTTGTGCAGTCATCACCACTGTCTAACTTTAGAACAGTTTTATCACCCCAGAAAGAAACCTTGGACCCATTACCACTCACTCCCCATTCTTGCTTCCCTAACCTTAGTTGTGTTTGCCCCTAGCACCTGCTAATCTACTTTCTGCATATGAATTTGCGTGTTCTGGACATTTCATATAAATGGAATCATACAAAGTGTGGCTTTTTGTGTCTGCCTTCTTTCACTGAGCATGATGTTCAATGTTTAGCCATGTTGTAGCATGTATCAGTACTTATTCCTTTTTGTGTCCAAATAATATTCCATTATATGGACTTACCACATTTTATTTATTTTTTAGTTAATGGGCATTTGAATTGTTTCCAGTTTTTAGCTATTTTTTAATAACCTTGCTATGAAGATTTATGAACAAATTTTATGTGGAGCTATGTTTTCAATTCTCTTGGTTGTATACTCAAGAGTGAAATTGCTGGGTCATGTGGTAACTCTATGTTTAGCTTTTAAATTGGGTTATTTGTCTTTTAATTGCTGAGTTGTAAGAGTTCTTTATATACTCTTGCTACAAGCTCCTTATTAGATATTTGATTAGCAAATGTGTTCTCCCATTCCATAAGTTGCCTTTTCACATTTTTGAAGGTGTCTTTTGAAGCATGACACATTTTTAATACTGTCGAAGTCCAGTTTGTTTATCTTTTGTCAATTGTGCTTTTGGTGTCATATCTAAAGCACACTGCCTAATGCAAGGTCACAAAGATGTACTTCTGTCTTTTATTCTAGGATTTCTTTAGTTTTAGGTCTTACATTCAGGTCTGACTTCATTTGAGCTAATTTTTTTTATGTATATGGTGTGAGGTAGAGGTGCAGTTTCATTCTCTTGCATGTGGATATTCAGTTGTCCTGGCAACATTGGTTGAAAAGACTATAGTTTTTAATTGTCTTGAGAGCTTGTTGAAAACCAATTGACAATGAATGTAAGGGCTTATTTCTATACAATTATTTATGCTCCTCTGATCTATGTCTATGCCTATGTCGATAACACACAGTGATTACTGTAGTTTGGTAGTAAGTTTTGAAATTGGGAAGTGTGAGTCCTCCAATTTTGTTCTTTATTTTCAAGATTTTTTTTTTATAATTCTGCGTCCCTTGGATTTATGTATGAGTTTTAGTAGCAGCTTATCGATTGCTGCAAAACAAACAAACAAACAAAAAAATCCAGCTAGTATTTCAATAGCAATTGTTTTGAAACTATAGGTCAATTTGGAGAGTATCTTCCAATCCATGAATATGGGATATTTTTCTCGTTTATTTATTTCCTTCTAAGTGCTGCTTTAGTTGCATCAAATAAGTTTTCTTTACTGTGTTGTTATTTCATTTCCATTCACCCTAAAATATTTTGTAATTCCCCTTAGTATTTTTCCTTTGAGCCATCGCTATTTAGGAGTATGTTGTTTAATTAACACATATTTGGGAATTTCCCAAATTTTCTTTTGTTATTGATTTCTAATCTCATTCTTTTTCGGTAAGAGAACATACTTATATATGATTTCAATGCTTTTAAATGTACTGAGACGTGTTTTAAGGAGTAACATATAGTCTATCCTGGAGAATGTTCCAGGGGCATATAAAATGAATGTGTACTCTACTATATAGCTAGGTGGAATATTCCATACATGTCTGTAATATCTAGTCAGTTTATAGTGTTGTTGAGTCTTTATTTCTTTACTGATCTTCTGTTTAAGTTTTCTATCCATAATTGAAAATTAGGTATTGAAGTCTTCAACTATTATTTATGAATTGTCTTTCTCCCTTCAATTTTGTCTGTTTCTTTTTTTTCCCATGTATTTTGGACCTCTTTGATTTTATCTCACTTGGAGTTTGTTGGAGCTTCTTGTGTGTGTATCATGTTTTCATAAAATTTTGGAATTATCAGCCATTATCTGCCCCTTCTTTTTCTCTCCTCTACCTATTGTAATCCCTTAATGCAGATTTTAGTACATTAGTGGTATTCCACAGGTTGCAGAGACTGATTAATTTTGACTAGATGTTTTTGTCTTTGAACAACTAACATATTTATGGCATCTGAAGAATCTCTTCTTGATGACCTAGATGAGACGTAACATTCTATTTAAGTATTCTCATATTTTGTGTAATTATGATAATAAAGATAAAATAAAGTTTGGATACTTTCAGGGAAGGAATGTCTACAAGTATGCTGTGAGAGAACGAGATATCTCATTTGAGCACATGAAAAGTCTGTAAATATTTAAAGTGCTAGGAAGTGCAACTGACTGGAAGAAGTATTTGATTCTAGGAGTGTTTCAGCTATTATAATAGTAGCAGGTATCATTTTTTGATCACTTACTAAGCTTTAGTCTTTTTCAAATATTACCACATTTAGTAATTTACATAATATAATTATAGAAGCTTTAAGAATAGGTTAAAATCTCTAAAGCA
Source organism: Aethalodelphis obliquidens (assembly GCF_003676395.1). Taxonomy (NCBI): domain Eukaryota; kingdom Metazoa; phylum Chordata; class Mammalia; order Artiodactyla; family Delphinidae; genus Aethalodelphis; species Aethalodelphis obliquidens. Next base: position 28,883,187 of record NW_020837950.1, on the reverse strand, counting down.
ATTTAAGCCTATTTATCTGAAAGTTCCAAGTTAACTTTATTATAGTTACAGCTGTCACTACCTCTTGGTGGAGAGCAGGGTCAATGCACTCTTCCCATGAAGTATGGAAATTTTGAACCTCTGTAGTTCATATGTAGAATGATTCTTTATTTCCATTTTACAGATGAGCAAACTGAAACTCAAAGAGATTAACCATTTTACTCAACACTATCTTTTGTTATATTTTTATATATCAAAGATAGTTGAAATTAAGTTCAAGAAGGGTTGATTATACTTTGTCACCAGTGGTCTTACTTATTCAATTATTTTTTTCCATTATAGAAACATAGTAGACACTCAGTTAATGAAGATATAGTATTAAAATCAGTCAACTTTTTATTCTATCCAGGACCTGTTGTTTAGGCATGTGTTCTCTGAGTTCTCACTTTATATTTCTAAATCATTAGAAAAAGAAAGAAACATGATGGTTTATGTATTAAAAATGTAAGTCTTGAATGTATTGTTGTCATTTCTCTATATTAGTCTGCAAAGGCTACCATAACAGAATACCACAGACTGGGGTGGCTGAAAAAACACAAACTTACTTTCTCACTGTTCTGGAGGCTGGAAGTCCAGGATAACGATGTCAGCAGCGGTTGGTTTCTTATAAGGTCTCTCTCCTTGACTTGCAGACAGCCACCTTCTCACTGTATCCTCATATAGCCTTTCCTCTATGCATCCATGGGGGACAGGGGAGAGAGAGAGAGAGACATCTCTCTCATGGAAGACACTTCTCATAAAAAACCAGTCCTATAGGATTAGGGCCACACCCTATGACTTCATTTAACTTCAGTTACTTCCTTAAAGGCCTTATCACCAAATATAGTCAAATGAGAGTTAGAGCTTCAACATATGAATGGAGGGGTGCACAATTCAGTGTATAATACTTTCTCTTACATAATGATTCTAGATACTGAGGAAAATGTTTTTTGAAAATATCTACAAATGGAGAAAAAAATCATATCACCTCCCTTCCCCATCTAACTTTTAAAGTTAAAATTAATATTAAAGTGTTATTTGTTTTAATAATGCTTATTCTGGCATGTGTTTTAAAAGACTATAAATCCCATTAATTGAGTTGAACACAAGCATTAAAGCAACTGAGAAATTTTAGAATGAGCAAATTATTCTGAAAACAATTAGAAAAATATGATTTCCGCTCAGTATGTTTTCCATTCAGCTCTTCATTTGGTTTACATAAGACTTGTTTGGAAAACTTTCTTTGTTCAGTTAAACAAGTTAAGTCTGATCTTAAGTGTATCTGACTTGCCTTCAATGTTCTTGCAGCCACAGAAGCTTCCTCCTGCCTATCATTAAGCTTTTATAGAATCTTTTCTTCACTCAAGTGTGATAAGTTTGAATATAGCTACATGAGCAAGTGGAAACAGAATGAAGCCTTGGGTTCAAATCTGGGCTTTCCTTTACACCGATCAGTGAGACCTTGAACAAATTATTTCATCTCGTCCTTCACTGCCTTGGCTTTGGAATCAAGATAGTAATATCCACCACATGTGGTGAATGTGGAGATTAAAAAAAGATGACATTTATGAGAGCCTGTTGCATTGCTGGACTCATCCTAATTCCCTTCATACCTACTCACTATGTTCTTATTTGTTGATCTATTTATATCTTTGTCCTCCTGCTTTGGAGCTAGGCTCCCGCTTCCTCTTCTAACTTATTTCCTACCACTCTCATCCTCTGTTAATAACATGAGAGCTGTCTTTTTTCCTGCCCAGCTCACTCCCACTTCAAGACTGTATGTGCTTTTCCTTCTATCTTGACTCTTGTTGCTCCAGATTTTTACAGAGCGGCCTTCTTATCCCTTTGGCCTGCACAAAAACTGCCTCTTCTAGTGGCCTCAGATTCACTTGTTCTAAGAACACATGGACTTCCCTGGTGGCGCAGTGGTTAAGAATCCACCTGCCAATGCAGGGGACCTGGGTTCGAGCCCTGGTCCGAGAAGATCCCACATGCCACGGGCCAACTAAGCCCGTGCGCCACAACTACTGAACCTGCTCTCTAGAGTCCGTGAGCCACAGCTACTGATCCCGTGAGCCACAACTACTGAAGCCTGTGTGCCTAGAGCCCGTGCTCCACAAGAGAAGCCACAACAATGAGAAGCCCGTGCACCACAATGAAGAGTAGCCCCCACTTGCCGCAGCTAGAGAAAGCCCACACACAGCAATGAAGACCCAATGCAGCCAAAAAAAAAAAAAAAAACCAATAAAAATTAAAAAAAAAAGAACACATACCTTCCTTCAACCTCCAGCCCTAGACATATTAACTCTTTATCCTTCACCTTGTTAAGTTTCCACCACTTTTCACTATATGAAATGATCTTAAGTGTTTGCTGGCTGTCTTCTACACTAGAATATATGACTGGGAGGGACAGAGACATTTTCTGTCTTAACTCAATATTCTGAGCATATGAGGGTTTGACAATAAATATCTATTGAATTATATACGAATAGAAGAATCTACACATTAAAACTAAGTAAATAACAATTTAAACATCTTTTATCTGACTTAGCAGCATATTTTATCCCTTGGGTTGTTATTAGATGTAATTCTCTGAAGTCACACATGGTAGATAAAGTGGTCCAAAAAAGTTCCAAGTGATGATGGAAACTGAGACAAGGAATCAAGATGTATTGTTGTAAATTTACAATGTATGTAAAACACTCATGGTTAGTTAAGACTTGTTATCTGCCACCTTATGGATATATTCGTGTAACAAAATATTTTTCTCTGTTATGTTTTGCTGAAAATTTGATAATGCAGCATATTGGTGTCATTTTCATTCCAAAAGTCTAGTTATAGGTTCAGGGTAACAATTAGATCTGCCATGGGATATATTGAATATTTAGTTTCCTTTCGGTACAAGAGTCAGATGATCCTTTGACAAGCAGTAGTGAAAGCTTGAGGGTGATTTCACTGACTCAAACCTGATATTATCTGTTGCACAAACGAAGACATCAAAGACTTTTTAAATACCGGTGAAATTCCTGGGAGAAGTAACTGCATATTAGCCTTAGGAACAACTCCTCTAACTTGTCACATACTGAAATTTGTGTTTAATTGTTAATTTATTCATTATTAAACATTAGCAATTAAATATTAATTGAGAAGTCACTTTCTCTTGTTTCTGGCTCTCTCTCCTCTCTCTCTCTCTCTCTCTCTCTCCCTCTCTCTCTCTTTCTCTCTCTCTCTCTCACACACACACACACACACACATACACATACACACACAGGAATTACATCAAATTAAAAGGGAGAAAACAAGTGTGAGAGAACTGTGGTGGGAACTTTCTGCTTCCCAGGACACTAACTATACCCATTAATGCCCCCCAAAATTAAAAAAAATACTAATTCATGGCATTTCTTCATTAAAAGAATATCAGATTACTTTCTGTTTCCATTAAATGCATACAAGGGTACTATGTCTATTTTCACAGTTCAGTAGCTTCCCAGTAGATGGCACCATTGAAACTCAGTGTTGCTCCATCTTGATAAGGAAGTGTCATGAAACACTTGCAATTTCAAAGCATCTGCAAATAGTGAGATATAGTAACACTTGCAGTTGCCTTAGAAAACAAATACTCCTACAATATCTAGAAAATAAGTCAACTGTTGAAACCAATAAATGTCACAAGAACTCCCACCGTGTATATATAACTTTTCGTATCTAATGATTTTTGTAATTTTAAATTTAAACTATTGAAATTATTTTTATAAAGAATGTGAATACAAACACAGACACATATGCATATTTAATCTCTCTCTCCTCTTATAAATTCTGAAACCTTTCACGAGGATTTTAACCCCTCACATTCTTGCCCATTTTCTGCACATACTATAGCCATGAGTGGGGCAAGAATATGAGGGTCACTAAAGGTAACACTTTATATCTAGACAGCTGGACTTCTACCTGTGTGCATTACCTAGGCTAAAGGAGGCTTCTAGATGTACAAATCTATGAATCTCTAACAGCTACAAGAATTTATATTTGGTTTTCCATGCTCTCAATTCCCAGCGTAATATCCAATCTACCTTTGCTAGCAACTAAAAAGCAGTTCCCACATTTGTGTCTTAAAGATTTATGTGCAAGTTGCCTATGTAAAATTGGGAACGCATTTTTCTCTAGGAACGGTATTTTTTTTAAAAAATTTTATTTATTTATTTATTTATGTCTGTGTTGGGCCTTTGTTTCTGTACGTGGGCTTTCTGTAGTTGTGGCAAGCACGGGCCACTCTTCATCATGGTGCACGGGCCTCTCACTATCGCAGCCTCCGTTGTTTCAGAGCACAGGCTCCAGACACGCAGGCTCAGTAATTATGGCTCACAGGCCCAGATGCTCCGCGGCATGTGGGATCTTCCCAGACCAGGGCTCAAACCCGTGTCCCCTGCATTGGCAGGCGGATTCTCAACCACTGCGCCACCAGGGAAGCCCTAGGAATGGTATTTTAATGATTGTTAGGTTGTCTGGGTAATCCATAATGACATTTTAATCTGTGATCTGGTAAATTCTCTGTGACTTTGAGACGATAGAGCATAGTGGTTAAAGAAAAGGACTGGTGTCAAATAATCATCAGTGGATTTCAGTACCTTCCCAGTTAGTTATTAACTCACTATTTGTACCTATTTACTTATATTATTTACTTCCTACTCTTGCTAATTATTACTATCTGGATGTATTTTGGTGAGTTACTCAGAGAAACTGGAAATTCCCATGGGCTTCAGTTGTTCCTATGAGAAAGGGATGGGGGATAGTGATTCCAGATCCTAAGTCACTGGTCACCAATCCCAGCTCTTCTCCTTTCTACCTGTATAACCTAAAGCAGTTAACATAACCTCTCGAGGCTCAGTTTTCCTGTCTTCAAAATGAGAAAGATGGCCCTACCTGGCAGTGTTACTGTAAGGATAAGGATTAAACAAGATTTGTTGTGTGTGTTTGTGTATGTGTGTATAAATATAAGATACATATTTGTATATACATGCGTGTATACACACACATGTATGTATATATACCACCAATGTATACATGCAGTTGCATTACTATACTACCTGTATTGAAGTTAAGTACTAAAAGCAGGAGATTGATTATGTTTTATGACCTCACACAGTTTTTTCCATCTTAGAATAAGTACAAGCTTTCAGGGACTTCCTCTGGGCTGTGTCTCTGCTTTTTAAAATTTTTAGTCCTGGTAAACTCCAAAGCTTTAAAGTAACTCAATATAACACATAAACATGGCTCATGGAGGTTCTGTTAAGGGTCTGTATGGATCCTTTGAATAAAATAGAGCCAGCCCAGGCACTTTGAACAGATCATTCCAACAATAAGCAATAACCACTGCCTCTAATATCCAAGTCATTACTGCCCATCTTTCTCCACCAGGCTCACAATTCATTGCACCATCTCCCTAAATAATTACCCAAGACAAAACCCCACTTGTCCCCATCCCATTCATGTCGGTTTAGCAACGGGCTTTGGTGAGGGTCTCTCTGTCCATGTGCTGCAAAAACTGTGGGCAGATGACTAACCTGAATTCTAACTTGGCCCCATAGGGTTAAGGCAGATATGCAGTTCTGAGTGGCCTTTGGAAACCACACTGTGCTTCTGGAAGCTCTTGTAGATTCCTCTCTCCAAATGACCAGTCTTTTATTCATTAATTCATTCAACAAATATTGATGGAGCACTTAGTATGCCAGTTACTACATCAGGCACTATGTTTGCCCTTGTGGTCCTTCAATTTTGTCTAAAAATATTGTCCATCATTTTACTGAACACATCCTAGGTGTCAAGTGTTTTACAAACATTGCCTAATTTCATCCTTGTAGAACACTGTGAACGAAGGGTCATAGATTACAGAATTGGAAACTAAGATGTAGAGGATAAGAAGGTTACCCAAAAAATGAAGGAAGAAAGGAGAAAGGAAGAGAGGGAGGGAGAGAGGGAAGGAGGAAGGGGAAGTAAAATACAAAAGAGTAAGTAGCAGAACTACCATTCCAGTAGGGGCTCCTCTGACTCCAAAGCTGAATGCCCTGCATGCTTGGGTGCACTGCCAGGTGCTGGCAAGAGAGGCCTTCTAATGTTAGGTAGGAAGGATAAAGCTATATTAAATAATGATTCAATATGTTACACTATGTGCATACATAGATAGCCACAAAGGCATAACTGAGCCAAGTTTATTAAATATATAGGCTTGCATGTGGTTGGGAAAGTTACAAGAGGTTTTGAAAGTAATTTTTGTCCCCTTGCGGTTAGGATGAAGTAGTGAATAGGGATCAATGAGCAAATGCATAAAGAAAGAAAGACAAAGAAAGAAAGACAGAGAGCAAGAGAAAAAAGGGAGGGACGGAGGGAGGGAGGGAAGGAAGGAAGGAAGGAAGGAAAGAAGGGAGGAAGGGAGGAAGGAAGGGAGGAAGGAAGGAAGGGAGGAAGGAAGGAAGGGAGGAAGGAAGGAAGGGAGGACAGCCAAGTTATTTTACAGTTACATTTGTAAACAACTGTCGGAAGTTGTAACCTAATGAGATTATCTCATTTTTAATCAGCCAAAATAATTCTCAACATTTCAAGTTTAAGGTTTTTTGGCTTGAAGGTGAGACAGCATTAAATAAGATTTGGAAAAGTCACTGAATTGCTCAAGTTAACTATGAATTTTCAGGGTTTTTTTGTTTGTTTGTTTGTTTGTTGCTTAGCTGGAGTCCTTGTATTAGATAACTACTTTAATAAATATGTTGGCTCTTCTCACTGTTCTGATGAATCTGAATTTCAAGAAGAAAGAAATTTCTGAATAGCTTTTAAGGAAAGAAAAAGAAAAAACTTCGTATCTGTAGATAGTTGTCATTTTTAATGTATATATTTATGAATTTCAGTAGGGCATTTTTGGGAATTTATGAAATGATGGTCAAGAAAACTGTGATAAAAGACAATTACCGTGAAACTTCTTGATATACTGTCCATCTTTGGCACTTAGCAGATCCCACCAGCACATTCTAAACCTGAGCTCTGATTCTGACCTCTAACCACGCTGCATGGCTTCCATCTAGTGGCTACTCCATGAGACTTACCAGGCAATCATAAATCGTAAAATAAGTAAATACTTAGCATTGACAAAATATGACCCTATAAAGATGTGAAGGCCATTTATTTACTAGTATTACTGCCCAACTCCTTACTGGATAATATATCAGATTATATATTTAACTTTATTTATTTGACTACAAACAAATCTTAAACTCGCAGGGCCTCAGTTTTCTCATCTGTACAATGGGGTAAATAAAAGTTTTACTTCACAGAATGTTTGTGAAGTTTTCATAGAATAATCTAGGTACTGCTGTAACATAGTACCTGAATCATGGTAAATTTTTTTGTTTGTTTTGTTTTAATTTTTACTTTATATTGAAGTATAGTTGATTAAAAATGTTGTGTTAGTTTCAGGTGTAGAGCAAAGTTATTCAGTTATACAAATACATGTATCTATTCTTTTTCAAGCTCTTTTCCCGTTTAGGTTATTACAGGATATTGACCAGAGTTCCCTGTGCTATACAGTAGGTTTTTGTTGGTTCTATATTTGATTCATGGTAATTGCTCCATAAATAGCTTCATTCGTTTTTCTCTTTATTTTTATAGTATAGTCACTAAAGTAATTATATTGTTTTTTTTTCCTACATCTTTATTGGAGTATAATTGCTTTACAATGGTGTGTTAGTTTCCGCTTTATAACAAAGTGAATCAGTTATACATATACATATGTTCCCATATCTCTTCCCTCTTGCGTCTCCCTCCCTCCCACCGTCCCTATCCCACCCTTCTAGGTGGTCATAAAGCACCGAGCTCATCTCCCTGTGCTATGCGGCTGCTTCCCACTGGCTATCTCTTTTACATTTGGCAGTGTATATATGTCCATGCCCGTCTCTCACTTTGTCACAGCTTACCCTTCCCCCTCCCCGTATCCTCAAGTCCATTCTCTAGTAGGTCTGTGTCTTTATTCCTGTCTTACCCCTAGACTCTTCATGACATTTTTTTTCTTAGATTCCATATATATGTGTTAGCATACGGTATTTGTCTTTCTCTTTCTGACTTGATTCACTCTGTATGACAAACTCTAGGTCCATCCACCTCACTACAAATAGCTCAATTTCGTTTCTTTTTATGGCTGAGTAATATTCCATTGTATATATGTGCCACGTCTTCTTTATCCATTCATCCGATGATGGACACTTAGGTTGTTTCCATCTCCGGGCTATTGTAAATAGAGCTGCAATGAACATTTTGGTACATGACTCTTTTTGAATTATGGTTTTCTCAAGGTATGTGCCCAGTACTGGGATTGCTGGGTCATATGGTAGTTCCATTTGTAGTTTTTTAAGGAACCTCCATACTGTTCTCCATAGTGGCTGCACCAATTCACATTCCCACCAGCAGTGCAAGAGTGTTCCCTTTTCTCCACACCCTCTCCAGCATTTATTGTTTCTAGATTTTTTGATGATGGCCATTCAGACTGGTGTGAGATGATATCATTGTAGTTTTGATTTGCACTTCTCTAGTGATTAATGATGTTGAGCATTCTTTCATGTGTTTCTTGGAAGTCTGTATATCTTCTTTGGAGAAATGTCTATTTAGGTTTTCTGCCCATTTTTGGATTGGGTTGTTTAATTTTTTTTTATTCAGCTGCATGAGCTGCTTGTAAATTTTGGAGATTAATCCTTTGTCACTTGCTTTATTTGAAAATATTTTCTCCCATTCTAAGGGTTGTCTTTTGGTCTTCTTTATGGTTTCCTTTGCGTGCAGAAGCTTTGAAGTTTCATTCGGTCCCATTTGTTTATTTTTGTTTTTATTTCCATTTCTCTAGGAGGTGGGTCAAAATGGATCTTGCTGTGATTTATATCATAGAGTGTTCTGACTATATTTTCCTCTAAGAGTTTGATAGTTTCTGGCCTTACATTTAGGTCTTTATTCCATTTTGAGCTTAATTTTGTGTATGGTGTTAGGGAGTGATCTAATCTCATACTTTTACATTTACCTGTCCAGTTTTCCCAGCACAACTTTTTGAAGATACTGTCTTTTCCCCATTGTATATTCTTGTCTCCTTTATCAAAAATAAGGTGACCATATGTGCGTGGGTTTATCTCTGGCCTTTCTATCCTGTTCCATTGATCTATATTTCTGTTTTTGTGCCAGTAACATACTGATTTGTAGTATAGTCTGAAGTCAGGTAGCCTGATTACCCCAGCTCCGTTTTTCGTTCTCAAGATTGCTTTGACTATTCGGGGTCTTTTGTGTTTCCATACAAATTGTGAAATTTTTTGTTCTAGTTCTGTGAAAAATGCCAGTGGTAGTTTGATAGGGATTGCATTGAATCTGTAGATTGCTTTGGGTAGTATATTTATTTTCACAATGTGGATTCTTCCAATCCAAGAACAAGGTATATCTCTCCATCTATTTGTATCATCTTTAATTTCTTTCATCAGTGTCTTATAATTTTCTGCATACAGGTCTTTTGTCTCTTTAGGTAGGTGTATTCCTAGATATTTTATTCTTTTTGTTACAATGGTAAATGGGAGTGTTTTCTTGATTTCACTGCAAGATTTTTCATCATTAGTGTATAGGAATGCCAAAGATTTCTGTACATTAATTTTGTATCCTGCTACTTTATCAAATTCATTGATTAACTCTAGTAGTTTTCTGGTAGCATCTTTAGGATTCTCTCTATATAATATCATGTCATCTGCAAACAGTGACAGCTTTACTTCTTCTTTTCCAATTTGGATTCCTTTTATTTCCTTTTTTTTCTCTGATTGCTGTGGCTAAAACTTCCAAAACTATGTTGAATAAGAGTGGTGAGAGTGGGCAACCTTGTCTTGTTCCTGATCTCAGTGGAAATGGTTTCAGTTTTTCACCATTGAGGACAATGTTGGCTGTGGGTTTGTCATTTATGGCCTTTATTATGTTGAGGAAAGTTCCCTCTATGCCTACTTTCTGCAGGGTTTTTATCATAAATGGGTGTTGAATTTTGTCGAAAGCTTTCTCTGCATCTATTGAGATGACCATATAGTTTTTCTCCTTCAATTTGTTAATATGGTGTATCACATTGATTGATTTGCGTATATTGAAGAATCCTTGCATTCCTGAAATAAACCCCACTTGATCATGGTGTATGATCCTTTTAATGTGCTGTTGGATTCTGTTTGCTAGTATTTTGTTGAGGATTTTTGCATCTATATTCATCAGTGATATTGGCCTGTAATTTTCTTTCTTTGTGACATCCTTGTCTGGTTTTTGTATCAAGTTGATGGTGGTCTCGTAGAATGAGTTTCGGAGTGTTCCTCCCTCTGCTATATTTTGGAAGAGTTTGAGAAGGATAGGTGTTAGCTCTTCTCTAAATGTTTGAAAGAATTCACCTGTGAAGCCATCTGGTTCTGGGCTTTTGTTTGTTGGAAGATTTTTAATCACACTTTCAATTTCAGTGCTTGTGATTTGTCTGTTCATATTTTCTATTTCTTCCTGATTCAGTCTTGGCAGGTTGTACATTTCTAAGAATTTGTCCATTTCTTCCAGGTTGTCTGTTTTGTTGGCATAGAGTTGCTTGTAGTAATCTCTCATGATCTTTTGTATGTCTGCAGTGTCAATTGTTACTTCTCCTTTCTCATTTCTAATTCTATTGATTTGAGTCTTCTCCTTTTTTTTCTTGATGAGTTTGGCTAATGGTTTATCAATTTTGTTTATCTTCTCAAAGAACCAGCTTTTAGTTTTATTGATCTTTGTGATCGTTTCCTTCATTTCTTTTTCATTTATTTCTGATCTGATCTTTATAATTTCCTTCTGCTAACTTTGGGGTTTTTTTGTTCTTCTTTCTCTAATTTGTTTAGGTGCAAGGTTAGGTTGTTTATTCGAGATGTTTCCTGTTTCTTAAGGTAGGATTGTATTGCTATAAACTTCCCTCTTAGAACTGCTTTTGCTGCATCCCGTAGGTTTTGGGTCATCGTGTCTCCATTGTCATTTGTTTCTAGGTATTTTTTGATTTCCTCTTTGAATTCTTCACTGATCACTTCATTATTAAGTAATGTATTTTTTAGGCTCCATGTGTTGTATTTTTTACAGATCTTTTCCTGTAATTGATATCTAGTCTCATAGCATTGCGGTTGGAAAAGATACTTGATACAATTTCAATTTTCTTAAATTTACCAAGGCTTGATTTGTGACCCAAGATATGATCTATCCTGGAGAATGTTCCATGAGCACTTGAGAAAAATGTGTATTCTGTTGTTTTCGGATGGAATGTCCTATAAATATCAATTAAGTCCATCTTGTTTAATGTATCATTTAAAGCTTGTGTTTCCTTATTTATTTTCATTTTGGATGATCTGTCCATTGGTGAAAGTGAGGTGTTGAAGTCCTCTACTATGAATGTGTTACTATCGATTTCCCCTTTTATGGCTGTTAGTATTTGCCTTATGTATTGAGGTGCTCCTATGTTGGGTGTATAAATATTTACAATTGTTATATCTTCTTCCTGGATCGATTCCTTGATCATTATGTAGTGTCCTTCTTTGTCTCTTCTAATAGTCTTTATTTTAAAGTCTGTAGTGTCCTTCTTTGTCTCTTCTAATAGTCTTTATTTTAAAGTCTATTTTGTCTGATATGAGAATTGCTACTCCAGCTTTCTTTTGGTTGCCATTTGCATGGAATATCTTTTTTCATCCCCTCACTTTCAGTCTGTATGTGTCTCTAGGTCTGAAGTGGGTCTCTTGTAGACAGCATATATATGGGTCTTGTTTTTGTATCCATTCAGCCAGTCTGTGTCTTTTGGTGGGAGCATTTAATCCATTTACATTTAAGGTAATTATCGATATGTATGTTCCTACTCCCATTTTCTTAATTGTTTTGGGTTTGTTATTATAGGTCTTTTCCTTCTCTTGTGTTTCTTGCCTAGAGAAGATCCTTTAGCAGTCGTTGTAAAGCTGGTTTGGTGGTGCTGAACTCTCTCAGCTTTTGCTTGTCTGTGAAGGTTTTAATTTATCCATCGAATCTGAATGAGATCCTTGCTGGGTAGAGTAATCTTGGTTGTAGGGTTTTCTCTTTCATCACTTTAAATATGTCCTGCCATCGCTTCTGGCTTGCCAAGTTTCTGCTGAAAAATCAGGTGTTAACCTTATGGGGATTCCCTTATGTGTTATTTGTTGTTTTTCCCTTGCTGCTTTTAATATGTTTTCTTTGTATTTAAGTTTTGATAGTTTGATTAATATGTGTCTTGGCGTGTTTCTCCTTGGATTTATCCTGTATGGGACTCTCTGTGCTTCCTGGACTTGATTAACTATTTCCTTTCCCATATTAGGGAAGTTTTCAACTATAATCTCTTCAAATATTTTCTCAGTCCCTTTCTTCTTTTCTTCTTCTTCTGGAACCCCTATAATTTGAATGTTGGTGCATTTAATGTTGTCCCAGAAGTCTCTGAGACTGTCCTCACTTCTTTTCATTCTTTTCTCTTTATTCTGCTCTGCAGTAGTTATTTCCACTACTTTATCTTCCAGGTCACTTATCCATTCTTCTGCTTCAGTTATTCTGCTATTGATCCCTTCTAGAGTATTTTTAATTTCATTTATTTTGTTCTTCATTGTTGCTTGTTTCATCTTTAGTTTTTCTAGGTCCTTGTTAAAATTTTCTTGCATTTTCTCTATTCTATTTCCAAGATTTTGGATCATCTTTACTATCATTATTCTGAATTCTTTTTCAGGTAGACTGCCTATTTCCTCTTCATTTGTTAGGTCTGCTGGGTTTTTGTCTTGCTCCTTTATCTGCTGTGTGTTTTTCTGTCTTCTCATTTTGCTTATCTTACTTTGTTTGGGGTTTCCTTTTTGCAGGCTGCAGGTTCGTTGTTCCCATTTTTTTGGTGTCTGTCCCCAGTGGTTAAAGTTGGTTCAGTGGGTTGTGTAGGCTTCCTGGTGGAACTGCCTGTGTTCTGGTGGATGAGGCTGGATCTTGTCTTTCTGATGGGCAGGTCCACATCGGGTGGTGTGTTTTGGGGTGTCTGTTGACTTATTATGATTTTAGGCAGCCTCTCTGCTAATGGGTGGGTTTGTGTTCCTGTCTTGCTAGTTGTTTGGCATAGGGTGTCCAGCACTGTAGCTTGCTGGTCGTTGAGTGAAGCTGGGTGTTGGTGTTGAGATGGAGATCTCTGGGAGATTTTCCCCATTTGATATTATGTGGAGCTGGGAGGTCCCTTGTGGGCCAGTGTCCTGAAGTTGGCTCTCCCACCTCAGAGGCACAGCACTGACTCCTGGCTGCAGCACCAAGAGCCTTTCATCCACACAGCTCAGAATAAAAGGGAGAAAAAGTAGAAAGAAAGAGGAGAAAAGAAACGAAAATAAAGGTAAAATAAAATAATTAAAATTAAAAAATAATGATTAAAATAAAATTTTTATAAAAATTAAAAAAAGGGCTTCCCTGGTGGCGCAGCGGTTCAGAGTCCACCTGCCGGTGCAGGGGACGTGGGTTCTTGCCCCGATCCAGGAGGATCCCACTTGCCGTGAAGCGGCTGGGCCCGTGAGCCATGGCCGCTGGGCCTGCGCGTCCAGAGCCTGTGCTCCACAGCGGGTGAGGCCACAACAGTGAGAGTCCCACCTACCGCAAAAAAAAAAAAAAAAAAGGATGGATAGAACCCTAGGACAAATGGTGAAAGCAAAGCTATACAGACAGAATCTCACACAGAAGCATACACATACACACTCACAATAAGCGGAAAAATAATAAATCTTGCTTTCAAAGTCCACTTCCTCAATTTGGGATGATTCATTATCTATTCATGTATTCCACAGATGCAGGGTACATCAAGTTGATTGTGGAGATTTATTCTGCTGCTCCTGAGGCTGCTGGGAGAGATTTCCCTTTCTCTTCTTTGCTCGCACAGCTCCCGGGGTTCAGCTTTGGATTGGGCCCCGCCTCTGCGTGTAGGTTGCAGGAGGGTGTCTGTTTTTCGCTCAGACAGGACGGGGTTAAAGGAACCGCTGATTCGGGGGCTCCGGCTCACTCAGGTCTTGGGGAGGGAGAGGTACGGAGTGCAGGGCGGGCCTGCGGCAGCAGAGGCCGGCATGACAGTGCACCAGTCTGAGGCGCGCCGTGCGTTCTCCCGGGGAAGTTGTCCCTGCATCCCGGGGCCCTGGCAGTGGTGGACTGCACAGGCTCCTGGAAGGGAGGTGTGGAGAGTGACCTGTGCTCGCACACAGGCTTCTTGGTGGTGGCAGCAGCAGCCTTAGCGTCTCATGCCCGTCTCTGGGGTCCGTGCTGTTAGCCACGGCTCGCGCCCGTCTCTGGAGCTCCTTTAAGCAGTGCTCTTAATCCCCTCTCCTCGTGCACCAGGAAACAAAGAGGGAAGAAAAAGTCTCTTGCCTCTTCGGCAGCTCCAGACTTTTTCCTGGACTCCCTCCCGGCTAGCCGTGGTGCACTAACCCCTTCAGGCTGTGTTCACCCCGCCAGTCCTCTCCCTGAGCTCCGACGGAAGCCGCTTCATTCTTGTTCTTGGTGTTTTTGTTGGTGTTATTTATAAAGTGAATGCCTTCATCACATTATCTTTATGCTCTGGACTACTTGTAAATCTGAATTCTTAGAGCCTAACCATATTAATAGGTCTGTCTATTGGGGTAACACTTAAGTAAAGTTTTAAGAGCACTGCAAATAGTAATTATATCTTGAACAAACATTGAAAATCATAAATCTGAGAAGATCCCTTTTCCCTCTTCATCCTGAGTTGAATGTTTTGCATGAGTTGCTATTTTCTTTGCTTTTTTGCAGAGTCTATATAGCAGAGTGGTTTACAGTATGGAGTCTAATGCCAAACTCCCTGTGTATGGAGCCCAGCTGTGCATTTGCTAACCACGTGACCTTCAGCAAGTTACTGAAAGGCACTGTTCCTCAGTTTCTTTATCTGGAATATAGGCAATATAATAGGATATACCTCTGAGGGTTGTGATGAGCAAAAAGTAATTTGCTTAGTACAGCACATGGTTAGTATTATAAGAAGGTTAACCATTATTATTATTTTCTTTTTTTTATCTTCTAACGGTGGTTTATTTTATTGCTTCTCTTAAAAAATCTTGCTGGAACACAGTAACAATCTTTGTCATTCATAAATGTATTCAGACATTTCAAAGTATTGGTTATCATACATTTATATATTATATAATGCTATAATTAAATTCCTATATGTGCAAGCCAGATATTTAAAATATGCTTGACCAACAGACACCAAGTTGAATGAGATTCCAGGCTAGAATAGCATTAGCATAAAGATTTTATTTAGCCCTAGGGAGGAGCAAGGTGGCCACTCACTGGACAAAGACAAAAAGGAAATAACGCAGCATTGTTCGAGGTTGAGGATAATGTCAGTTAAAGCAGAAAGCTGCTGAACAGGTCACCATTTGTTGCTGAGTCACTGTTTCAAAGAATCACCATTTGCTATTATAAAGAATGGCCAGATGCCAGGACCAGCTTAGAGGTTACGTGTTGAGATATGAAGGTCGCAGGGACGTTTTAGATTGGGTTCCTCAGAAGCAGGCTCTGACACAAAGATTTATGTGAAATAATTTGCAGGAAGTGTTTCTAAGAAGGGAGGAGGAACTGGGAACAGAAAGGATGAGATGTCAAGCAAAGCTTAGCAGAGGATCACATTAGTTCAATTCCAAAGATGAGCAAGTGCTGAGGACATCATTGTTCAAACCAAGACTTGTTCTGATCAGGAACTAGGGAGTTGCAGCTCCAAGACGGTCGTTGGTTATAGGCTGGCTGTTTAGGGGTCAGGGGAACCAGTTCCCAGGTCCTCCCTGTTCACTGTGTGCACAGGTAAAACACGTTCTGGCATTCTTAAGAGTACCCTGCTGGAAAGGAGCCTGTCAGTTATGGAGAGTGAAATCATATTGAGGACTGGCATAAACAAAAATAGGAAAGGAATCCATCCAAGGAGACTTGGCAGAGCACTAATAACTTCTGCTACAGAAGGAGTGGCAATTTATGTCTGAGTTGAAGAAGAAATGCTGGAAAGTACTAAGCAGTCCATTGCTGTTGCATTTACCTTGTTAAAAACTGACTTTGGCAACTTTTGTGATGCTGTTTGTATTCTTACCTCATTATGTATTCTTCCAGTGCTTAGAGTATGTCATTCCAAGGTTTTGTATTAGTAACTAAAAATATGAATCATAGAGATCCTTTAGATATGTATAGTATCTAGAATACTTGCATGCATATTTCCTTCCTGAACAACTCTATAAGTAGGAGAAAACATGAAACCTTACCCTCATTCCTGAGACAAAGTACTTATATTGCTGGATGACATCTGAGTCACAAATTAAACCCAGAAAAATGTCCTTCCTTATCCAGCAACTTACACAGACTTACAAATGAAAGACAGGTGTAGACAGTTTGAAAATGCTTAGTCACAATAATTATGATTATCAGCATTACACATTAATGATCATAGAATAGATACTGTTTGTTATGTTGCATATATAGTAAATGGGATAAGATCTGATTCTTTACCAGTATTCCCTCTCCCAAAACATTTGGTGTCATTTATGTAACTCTTCAGGTAGTAGACAAATTTTGTTTTCCCAGGAGGTTCAAGCCTGCTAGAGAAATCTATATATTTTGATTGTTGATGAGAAGGAGAATGTTAACTAAGAATTTTTAGCTTCGACTCTGATGGTCCACCCCCATTAGGCAATTGACAAAAGCCAAGATTCAGCTAGAAACCAATCACTCAGTAGCAATGTCAGCACTTAGATTTAGCAGTAACTTTTCTCAACCAACCAGGAGTGAACTTAAGGTGTGTTTTCCACAAACCTTACCGTATCTTTATTTTGTACTGTCCTTTTTTCACTTCTGTCTTTCCTAAAATGTATGATCTTCATTGTTTCATTCAGTCTTTCTACATTTGCTATGTGCCCCTCCCCCTAAATTCATGTATTGAAGCCCTAACACCCAAGGTGACAGATTTGGAGATGGGGTCTTGAGGGTAATTAGGTTTAGACGAGGTCGTAAGGGTGAGACCCTTAGGATGGGATTAGAACAGACACCAGAAATCTAGCTTTCCTTCTCTCTCTGGCATGTGAAGACACAGTGAGAAGGTGGTTGTTTGCAAGTCAGAAATAGAGCTCTCACTGGAAACCAACCATGCTGACACCTTGATCTTGGACTTCTCAGCTCTAGAAGTGAGAGAGGAAATTTTTCTGTTTTTAAGCCACCCATTCTATGGTATTTTATTATGGCAGTCCAAGTAGATTAGGACACTATTTTTGCTCTTCTGGAACTAGTCCTTGGAACTAGAATAGAGGAAATTAAATATTAATCAGCATCGCCAGAGCTTAGTTCAGATATTAAAATGGAGATCAGTTCCCTAAATTTGATAAAGAATCTGATGAATGCCATTATACAGAAATAGTCATTTTGCCTTTTCCAAGAAGTCGTGCATAACTTTCAAATCCAGAGTATGTTTTGAAAGCGAGTTAAGTCTGATGGTTACATGCCACTTAGAATTCCCAGTCTTGCTGGTGGAACATTTTGTAGTAACATTTAAAATATAAACATCTTATTTTCTCCTTCAGTGAAGAAAGCTGATTCATGATGAGTTCCTCTGTCCTTCCCTTCACCATATGTCTCCTCCTTAGTGTTGATTTCCTGTTGACATTAAAAGGAGAAACATGTATTAAGGAGTTAGCATGAATGCTTTGAATTTAATGATGAACTTTTTAAAAGCATGGGTCACATTTTCTTATAAATCCATTTAAAATGTATTGTGAACCATTTTGTTCATATTTTGCAGAAGCTTATTGTACTGGAAGTCTCAATATTCCCTTTTCCCCAAAAGGCTAAGAAAAGTATCATAAATAGATTTACTTCTACAATGTAATGAGAGGAGGGGGATCCTGTGAGAAGCTGATAAGAGTCTTATGATTCAGTAATACACAGCCTATCAAATCCAGCTCGATGTCAAGAGGCTGTAAGCATTTTATAATTCCTGACGGAATGTTTCCTTTGCCTTCCTCCTCCGTGTTCTCCATTTGACAGTACTTAACGCACGCCCATGCAAGATATTTGGCACATCTGTGCTTTGCTTTCACGTTCATTTTTGTTAGATTATTCAGCCTACACTTATCAGAGATCTGCAGAAATTGTTTCAGAATGGTACTAATGGATACATGGATGGAATAACATCACAATGTGTTTCTGCTGCCCCTGCACTTTGTCATGAGGAGATAGTCATGTTTCAAAGGTCATTTCTTGGCTCATCCTTCTGTTTTGAAGTCTTCTTCCAGCTGTTTTTTTTCTTTCTTTTTTCTTTTTTGGCTGCGTTGGGTCTTCGTTGTTGCGCGCGGGCTTTCTCTAGTTGCAGCGAGCGGGGGCTACCCTTCATTGCAATGCGTGTGCTTCTCACTGCGGTGGCTTTTCTTGTTGCAGGGCACGGGCTCTAAGCAAATGGGCTTCAGTAGTTGTGGCACACGGGCTTAGTAGCTGTGGCTCACGGGCTCTAGAGTGCAGCCTCAGTAGTTGTGGTGCACGGGCTTAGTTTTTCCATGACATGTGGGATCTTCCTGGACCAGGGATCAAACCCGTGTCCCCTGCATTGACAGGTGGATTCTTAACCACTGCACCACCAGGGAAGTCCCTTGGCTCATTTTTTATCTACCTTATCCTACTTCATAGCCCCTAGTACATTTTGAATTGTCGTTTTACTGGGATGGCCTAAATTTATATATCAATATATCTATATCACACAAAGATCTCACAAATTGGATGCTTTGTTTCCATTGTGAATTACAAATAATCAGCTGTAAGAAACTTCAGAGTAAAGTGGGTGTACAGAATATCAATACCTTTTTTTGTTATCATTTGGAACTATTAACTCCAGCAATTCTGTTTAAAATTATTTGGAGGACTTTAGATAATGTGTATATAACCTACTCACCTTGCTTTTGTTTCCTTTCCCTTAAGTTTCCTTATGCTTTCTGAGATATTATTAACCATTCTTTACCACTGCTCAGCCATTTAGTTTACCCTGTATTCCTTTTGTGTCTCTCCCACCCCCCAGGCTCCATCATAGGAGTGACTCACAATTTGCATATAAAACAACCAAATTTTTTATGTTTTTAAATTTTTTAAATTAATTTTTATTGGAGTATAGTTGATTTACAATGTTGTGTCAGTTTCTGCTGTACAGCAAAGTGAATCTGTTATAGATATACATATATCCACTCTTTTTTAGATTCTTTTCCCATATAGGTACAACCAAATTTTTTAAGTACATCCAAAGTACATTCACATGTAGACATAATAGGACACATTGAGATTGGTGGGATCTTTATTTCGTTAAATTTCCCCCAAAACCAACTTAATTAGGATGGAGGAGGGATATTTAAAAACCAGGAAAAAAGGCTTGAGGCAATGGAAAGATTATAAACACCTTTAGTGAACATACCACAAGTGCTCATTCTCTGCATTTTTTGCAATACCCGACTATTTGCCAAAGCAAAGAACCTACAAACTAGATGTTTTAAAATTTATTATTTTAGTGTGACTAAACCAGAATTTGATAAATATAGTGTTTAACATGTTTATACAGATTTGGAATTTAAACTGTATTTCAAGGTAGAAAAAGAGAGCATTTTTCTGATTATAAATGGTTAATGGTAGAATTCTCACTTGCCCAGGAGTCTGTATTTGATTCTCACTGCTTACAATTTCACAGAGGACGTCTCTTTTAAGGCTTTAGTATTGTGGTTGGCATTTAACGTACATACAGTAAACATGTGTTTAGTAAATAAAAGAATGAAATAGGGAAAATATAATGTATAAACATAATGTAAAATAAATGTTTAGTCATCATGCTATGTGTTAACATTATTTTCATAAGTAAGGAAAGTGGTAAGCCTGATATGTATTTATTTACACCACTAACAAATAGTGATTATGTGTTCATTTAAATATTTGAGTTTTAAGTATAGATTTCCATTACATGTCTTTTCTTAAAGGAATGTAATCTTGGCTCATGTGATCATTTTATCATACCCCTTGTATGGTTAAAGGATCTGTCTCTCTCTTTATTGGTTACCTTTTTAGATTGATTTATCAGGCAAAGGTAATATTTCGCATTGTTTCATAGAGTTTGTAAATTAAATGTACAAATGAAACAATTTGCTCATTGCCAAGTTACCCATAGTTCACATAGAAGTAAGATGCATGAGACTAATGTTTTTATTGGCACTTTTTCCATTGACTACTGACACTTTCCAGGAATGTTAAATTGAATCAAGAAAGTACAAACTGGGTCTTCCCTGGTGGCGCAGTGGTTGAGAGTCTGCCTGCCGACGCAGGGGACATGGGTTCGTGCCCCGGTCCGGGAAGATCCCACATGCCGCGGAGCTGCTAGGCCCGTGAGCCATGGCCACAGAGCCTGTGCTCTGCAACGGGAGAGGCCACAACAGTGAGAGGCCCACGTACCGCAAAAAAAAAAAAAAAAAAAGAAAGTACAAAAACTATCCATGAAACATTTTTATCTGCTTATCAATTTCAGAGCACCTTAACTTCACGAAAATGACAAAGTCTCATTGTTCTCTGACAGTTCTTGCTTTTGAATTAGATTACTTACCCATTATGATATCTATGGAATTCCAGAATAAAATTCTAGTAAAGAAAAATATTGAAAAATAATTTGAGAAAGTAAGTCATGAAGTTAAAAAGATGCAAAAGGCCCATGAAATTTGTCATAGCTTTAAAAATACCAACCATATTATAGCATCTTATGTAATAAAATTTCACATATATGCATTTTTTCAAATACTGTAGTGACCATTTTTCACAAATAAAGCTTGAAAAGTTAGCTACTATCCACATGTATGTTATGTTATAAATTGATATTTTAAAATTATCAGTGGCATGCTTTGTTCTACTTAAAGATTTGTACGTTTTATTATTGCAGTTTCATACAATGTATTTCAGTATTTAAAATATCCAAATAATTTAAATAACAATGTTTAATATTTTATAACAGTTTCCTATTTCAAACTTCATTTCATGTTATTGGTTAAATTTATTAAAATACTTAGGATTAGCAACAAAAATACAGTAGCCCAATACGATTCTGTAGAACTCAGTTTTCTAGTTGACATGGTTTTAATGCAGTATTTGTCACTAAGGAACATTTGAAGTTAATGTATACATCCCCTTTCTGAGCATTTTTTATGTTTTTATAAATAGTCATAGAAACATTGGTTAGGATGCTGTGAGATGCCCTCCTGCTTTGAGAGATTTACCAGGTGGGCATTGCTCTTTGTTTCCCATCTCCGATCCCTTAGCCGTTAGTTTCATATCCATCAGCCCTCATTTGCCCCAATTCCACAGTAACTCCAATTTTAAAGTAACAGTGAGTGAGACTTAACTAACATCAGATTTATGAGTTCAAATAAATTAGGTCTGTGTATTTCCTTTGTTCGCATACTTCTTTGTTCTTGCCCAGTACTTTAGTTGATCAATAAGGCGTGATTTGACAAAGGAAAACCTTTGTCCATTTCCTAAGAAATTGTACTGTTTATTTTCCCTGAATTTTCTGTGCATTTTAAACACTGTTTGAAGTTCATTGTAAGTGTTCCATGAAGTTTTGTTTTAGCTCTATTTATTTCTAGATTGTTTTTGACCTTCAGACTTTATGACTTGGGAAAACTTTGTTTTTAATAGATGGCTTTTCTTTTTATGGAAAAGGATTTTTTATTTTGTCACAAAGTTTTGTGCTTTGTTCATTTTATTGTATTTTTGAAGGTTTTTTATTATTGCTTTGAGGTTTCTTTAATGTCATTTTTTTAAAACCTGTGGCTCATTTGTTTCTGAACTTTCAAGTTTTTTTTCTTTTCTTTTTTTTAATAAATATTGCCCAAGCTTCTGATGGCTTTTATTTGTATAAATGAAATAGTCTCGGGGGGAAAAAAGTCCATAAATGTGTGTGTGTGTGTGTGTGTGTGGGTGGGTGGTATATATCTATTGTAGAGACTAAGTTCCCATTTAAAAATTAGCTACAATCAAAACTTACCAAAAATTGTTTTGTTTTCTAAAGATATGTTTTCTAAATCTTCCTGTACATAAATCAGTTTGACAGAAAAAAAAAGCCACTTTCAAGCAGAAATTTCAGTAGAAATTTCAGTAGAAATTCCTTTAGTAAGTTCAATTTTAAGTTCCTAGGAAATGCATAGAGTCTTTAAAAAAATCAGAAAAGATAATAATGGATACTTCATGTTGGAAGGTAGCTCTTTAGGGGAAAGCTTAAAGTTGTACATGGAGAAAACTCAAGTTTGGGTTGATTTCCAGCTTCATTAAGCTATTTGCATTCCCCAGCTGGCTTCCACACTTTTTCATACATAGCTTCCTTTGCCTGCCGTTCCCTCAGACCTCAGTCTTTTTCACCAACATGTGTTTTTCAGCACTCTTCTGTAACATCCCCGAACCCTCAGTTGAGCTTTGATGTCACCTTTGTTGCTGCGATTTTTTCCCTCTCACATTAATGTGTGAATGAGTATTCTTGGCCAGTGCTCCTTTCCAGACTGTGAGCTTCTTGAGGGCAGGGATGCTGTGGGCTTCATCATTGCATTCTCAGTGCCTAATGTGGTAACTAACTCACGCCAGCTGACTGCCGCTCAACCAACACCTGCATTGGATGAAAGAGCTCTGAGCCTGGAATGCAGAGGTGATACGGAAGAAAGGACGTCACCAGAACTGTTGACAGATGGAGCACAGCATTCATTGACTAAAAGATGAGCATTCATTAACTAAAACGTTCACTGTGTAGGAAGCTGAATAGAAGGGGAAAATTAGTAGAATGCTATATATGGACAGAAAGTTGAAGCTAGGAAAAGAATGAAACATGGAGACAGGGAATCAAATTCTTCAGAGAATAAGGAGTTCAGCATAAGGAAAGGTGGTAGAAGAAAAATAGTTTTCTAAATAATCATATTTCACTTGATTTGACAGTGGATTATCTCATCAGAGATGACATGGAGAAAATTCATTTTGAATATTTTATTAATGGGAAGGACTCCAGAGTTTGACAGGTAGGGTTATTTGTATGCTGGTGATAGATAGGAATAGATACATATCGTAGCTTTAATTTTTGCAAATGTATTGCAAAGGAAAAAAAAAGGGATAACCTTAAAACATAACTTAAGAAAGAAGAACTGAGCTTAGAAAGCAGGACATGAGACTTGGCTGCAAAGCCACTGGTGCAGAATAAAAAAATTACCTGGTGTGTAACAATGATAATAATTTATATATTAATTTATATATATAATTGTAAATAGTGTGTAGCAGGGGCCAGGCTTTCATTATTTCATTTAAACCTCAGAACAACCATCTGGGGAAGATTTCATTGTTATCCCCAAAGAAGTCAATAGTGACTGAGAGGCAGGTGACTTGCCCAGGGTCCCCAAACCTAGTAACTTTAGAGTTGGGAATGGAAGCCATTTAGAACGTTTTACTTTCTACGCTGTAGTCTAAGTTTTAACCAAACTCTATGCAACGGTTGTGATATAGCTGTCCAGGGTTTAAGAATTATGTTTATTTTATCTCATTTGATCCTTGGAAAATCTACAAGATAAGCAAGAAGGTGTTACCATCCTCAACTGAAAGGCAAAGAAACAGGCTTAAAGGGAAGCTGAGAGAGGTGCCCAGGTCTCTACAGCCTGTGAATAGTAGTGGTCAAACCTAAACCAATAGCTTTTAGTTCTAATAACACCACAGTTTCCACTAAACCACTCTTCCTCCACAGAGGGTTGCTCCATTAGAGAAAGAGTCTTCAAGTCCATATTTTTATTATAATATAGTAAGTGTCTTGTGTCTGTACGCACACGTACTTATGCTAGAACCTGTTGGATACCATTTCACCAAAGGCCAAAGGTCATAGGGAAAGCTGTATTCTTACAGAATGGGTCTGTACATTTAGAGAAGCAAAAGGTATTTTGTGAACGCTTTATCATCGTGGATTCTAAAGGACAAAATGAGAGAGTGGCATGGACATATATACCCTACCAAATGTAAAATAGATAGCTAGTGGGAAGCAGCTGCATAGCGCAGGGAGATCAGCTCAGTGCTTTGTGACCACCTAGAGAGGTGGGATAGGGAGGGTGTGAGGGAGGGAGACGCAAGAGATATGGGGATGTATGTATATGTACAGCTGATTCACTTTGTTATAAAGCAGAAACTAACACACCATTGTAAAACAGTTATACTCCAATAAAGATGTTAAAAATAAATTAAATAAATAAATAAATAAATAAAATTAAGGTTGAAAGCATACGGCTGCATTTTAAAAACTTGTCTACATAAGGTACTTTTGAGTGTGGTATTTGTGTCCTGAGTTAGTTAATAACAGCTGCAGGCCAGAGTTCTTCTACAAGCTGCTGGTGTGTTTCAATACTGCTGATGTCTTTGAACAAGTGAAGCGAAGCTGTGTGGGGAAAACTATGAGTTTGCATTCTTTTTTTTTTTTTTTGCGGTACACAGGCCTCTCACTGCTGTGGCCTCCCCCGCTGCGGAGCACAGGCTCCAGAAGCGCAGGCTCAGCGGCCATGGCTCACGGGCCCAGCCGCTCCGCCGCATGTGGGATCTTCCCGGACCGGGGCACGAACCTGTGTCCCCGGTATCGGTGGGCGGACGCTCAACCACTGCACCACCAGGGAAGCCTGCATTCTTCTTTTTAAATGAAGCCTTACAACAATGTCAGGTAGTAACAGTGGCCTCTAAAAATTTACCAATAATGATTAGATATGATCAGCAGATTATTGTTGCTTTTTCTCTCCAGGTCTTCCCCACCCCCCAGCCACATGTAGAATGTATCTAAATGTAGAATGTTATCTAAAATCACTTCCCTGAAGCACGTGTTCTCTACCATTTTTAACCTCGTTTCCATTCATTTCTAAGGCTTCTGACTGCAATTACTAACTTGAAGGGGTTAAAGAAGGCAGTGCGTGGGTGGGGGGAGAAGGGAAGAAAACCGTTTTGAGGCCCTTTCATGGTCCCTACTGTGCTAATTGCCTTCACACTCATCTGTCCACACCACAGCCCTGCGAAGTTGGTATTTTTATACCTACTTACACTGAAAATAAAACCAAAGCTAGAAAAATGAAATGAATTGTGCAGAGTCTCACAGGGAGTAAGGGAGAGAGATCGAAACCGATGTTTGGCACCTAATGCCGTGCTTCTTATCTCTGTCCTTAAAGACTCTTGCATTCAAATTCACTTTTAGTATGTATTTGTGCAGTTCTATTGTGAAAGGTGACTGTTACCAGAAGCAAACAGTGTCTTGTGAAACACACACACACACATGCACACACAGAGGATCATACAGAAACACACAGAAAACTTTAAAGCAAGTGCCTAAATACCTGCCACTCAGAGCAGAGAAGAAACCTTGCCATCACACCACACGTGTCCCCTCCTGTCTTTTCCTCTCACACCTGCCTCTTGCCCACCTAGAGAAAATACTATTCTAATTCATGGTAATCACTTCCTTGCTTTTCTTTTCCTCGAAACCTTTTCAGAAGTTCTTTCGTTATCATTACCCAAGAAAACACAGTCATATCCAGGTGAGGAGCACAGCTATGCAGTAGGAAGGTAAGCAGGAATATGCCTCTGTTGCATTGTTTGCCTTTCTCACAGGAGTCTTGAAATTTGGGCTCAGGCGGCCATTTCTCAGGCTTGCAGCGCCCCTAAGTGGCCATAACAGAAAATACAGCATTTGACAACTCAGAGACTATCCTGCCAACTAACAGCTATAGACTTTCCTTTGGGTTCCTGGCAATGCTTCTCCTGTGTTCTTCGTCCTCTTTTTGTTAAACGAGGGCTCCAGGTACTTTAATTTGACTGCTTACAGAGGGCATTTGTGCTGCGTTAATCTTAAGTGGGAAATCGCTGACGGCGGAGGTGGCCGTCTGTCCTGCTCCCCCCTTGGGACTCCCCATTAGCCCTCATCACTGCAGTCCTATCAGTTTGGGACTAGGTGGGAGCTGTGACCGCAGACCTGCTGGTGCTCAGATATGCCTTACTTCTCCTTCCTGTTCATGGCGTTCATGACTTAGAAACAGGTCCATTTCCTGTGCTTTTGTTCTGAGCTGTCAGGTCGCTTAATGGCATAGGTGGACTTTTGATTTTTACTCTCTTTTGAAGGTGCTTCATGGGGAGCAGCCTGCGACTGAACACACGAATTTGTGGGCATTTACTGGGCGTGGGGAGATACTTTTAGTAAAGAAAAGATGATAAGTTAAGAACGTTCTTAAGACGTAACCTTGGTGGGAATTTATTGGTTCCTCTGTTTCATAATCAAGGCAGAAATTCTTTTTTCATGTTTCTCCATGAAGTCCCATAAGCAACCCTAAATTTTCTAAAGCTTGAAAAAATGGACACTAATTTAAATCACTATCTATATTTTGACAGTCTTTTCTAGTGGAAAATTTGGTTTATTCACATATTAAGCCAATATTTATGGAGGGAACAAGTATATGCCAAAATTATTGGCATAAATAAGGTGAAAAGGTTCCTATTTTCATGACAGATGTTCTATAGCAAAGAACTGGAAGGAATGATTAAATAAGTGAATAAATTTAAAAAATAAATGAGGTAATTTCAGATGACAGCAAGAAATATGAAGAAAAGAAAAGAGGTTCTTTGGTTGGAGAATGCTTGGAAGAGAGAAGAGTTACTTTAGATGAAAGAGTCAGGGAACGCCTCTCTTAGAATAGGATCTTTGAGCTTAGCTGTCAATGCAGAGTGAATCAAGAACTGGACAGCATTTGAGACAGAGAGACCAAAAAATGCAGAATCCGAGCAGCATAAATGATTTTCAATGCATCTGAGAAACAGAAAGGTGATCAGTGAGAGAAGAAGAGAGTAGTAAGAATGAAGTAGGGCAGTGAAGAGGGGCCAGGTCCAGTCCCTTTGGGCCATGTGTGGATTTTATTCTGTAGACAGTGGCCATCGCTGGAAATGGTTGATAACAAATTACATTTGCATGTAGATTTTTTTTTAAGAAAAACTAAAATCAATGGGAGATTTATGAGTTTTTAAAATTGTATAGGATGTAGGATGTTGGTTATATCATAATGAAGCAGACACAAACCAAACAACTGAGGAAACACAATGTAAGAATTATTGTTTTCAGATTAGTTTCCAATTTCTCAAAGCTCTTTTTTTTCTTGTTTCTTTCACTTTTTATTTACTGACACATACTCAGTTTTCGAGATTTAGATGGTATCTCACAAGCTAAACTGCTGCCAGCTCACATGCTTATGCTTAGTTGTATTTGGTCCCAGCACACGTACTTGCTATTATGCCCCTGACTTTCTTGAGGGATATTATGAGAAGCTGCTGCTATATTTACTCTTGTATTTATGTAGAAATGTTTTTAAGGACATTATGCACCATCTCATCATGTGACCTCTCAGATAGGTGTGCTCTCTGCTGCAGCATCAGGGAAAGTAAATGTGCTTTTCCTGGAGAGCTGGAATGCTTTTAATCTCAAACATAGGGTGTCTTTGCTCTTGCCAGGAACACAGAACTAAGTCTGCTTCTTACTTGGGACAAGGGTTTCCATGAGTGAACAACTCTTAACTTACCCTTCATCAGAAGTTACTTATCTATTTCTGCATCTTCTTGCATCAAACACATTTCTGTAAACTGCCCAGAATCCTTTCTGCGTCAGATAATAGAATACATAGATACCATAAAATTGCTCACCACTCTCTCCACCACCCCCAGGCCTGTATTCTCACTATTTTCAAACTGCTGCTAACAGGTACTTAGCACTTTCATTAGGGCTTGAATTTCCCTAGAGCAGCAGGCCATGGCTAGGAGTGTATACCCCTGCCTTTCATCACAGCCTGCACCTCCTTCTCTGTACACTGACATCCACACGCACCCACCATGGGCACACACACTGACACACACTAACTCTTTCTTGTATGCCAGGAGTCTGTCCAGGAGAAACCCAGCCTTCTGTGTGTTAACAGACTCTGTTGGCCACTGAAGGTGATGATAAATCAAATATAAGCGCTTAGTACTTGAAATTTGTTAAGTTGGCAGTCTTGTATTCTTACCTGAGGAATCTGCACTTTTCTCTTATTTGTAATATTTTTTCTCAGACGCCAGAAAGATGTCAAAGAGGGGACTCTCCTCTAACACATACCGTAATGTCTTCAAGGTCATTTCTTAAACAATCCTTTCCTGTGCTACCAAGAAAAAATAACGCGTGGGGTGAGATGCTATTTTATTAAAGTAAAAAAGTTGACTTTCTATGCCAAGGACAGAGATATCCTTTGTAGGTGGAGAAGAGGTGGCCTAGGAACCGGATCCTCACAGGTAGCATCGTGCCTCTATGTTTAAAACAAATGTTTGTTTTTTCTAAGACAATGTAGCCAACCCAGAGCAGCCTGCCTGGCAAAAGCAGAATGGGAAGGGCAGAACACATCTTTTGTGGAAGTCAGATAAATTTCGTGCTCCTTAACATTGCTTCTGACTGCAGGCCTTTCACAGCAGTCTGGCTCCTTCCCCAGTGGGAACAAAAAAGGAAAAGTGATTAAAGTTCCCTCAGTAATAGATAGCAGGAGGCAGTGGTCTTGGCATCTTCTACAGAGGCAGAGAGAGTCCTTTAACAAGACTTGTGAGAGTGCTTTGAAGAAAAGAAGTTAAGACTCCCAGGGCTGGTAGAGGTCTGTCGTAACATTTGTTCATTTCCTCTGTTTCGTATGGCTGCTTTGACTTCCTGTAATAGCGTCACCCTCTTCATTAAAATGTTCCAGTTAAAAGAAGGAAAGTGAAGTTGAGCGCCTAGCTGGGCCCGGCGTTCACCATGCTCTACTGTGTGAGTAGGAGTGTTCAGAAGATGATTACTAAATCCAGTGTGTGTGTGTGTGTGTGTGTGTGTGTGTGTGTGTAAAAGACAGAATAGGAAGGAATGAATGAGTACAGGAGAGTATTTTTTCTGTATGCTTCAGTGGCCTGGGATTTTGGATGGCCAGAATTGTCTTTGCCTCGGTCCAATCAACTGGCTAGACTCCCATTCTCCAGGACCAAACCCATGGACCTTTCACTCTCTCTAAAAAGAAAGGGGGAAAAAAAAGGTTTGCAATCAGTATTCAGACATTCTTATAACTAATAGGATTAGGGGCGTTACAAAGGGATTTGAACAAGATAATTAGTTTACCGCTTAGTTGACAGTGGAACAAGCAAAATCCTTCTGAGAAAAGGCAGACAAAATAGGTCAGAAAAATGTGTGGGAAATGAGGTAAGACCCTCAACGAGGACCCTGATCAACTTGAATGTTATGAAAGGACTCCAGAGCCTTCATTCATTGCTGCAGACTGTTTGCCTTTTTTTTTTTTTTTTTTTTTTTCTCAACTTGGGCCACCAGAGGTGTGAAGAAAAGTGACTTACTCAATGTTAGAGTTAACTGCTGTTGTTCCTGGACCCAGAGTATTCTGTTGTAAGTGCATAAATGCTGCCTTCAAAGGATTTCTCACAACGTGATATAAAGGGTATGTTTTGGAAAATCTGAAGAGCTCTTCTCAGGCATTTTACAAGCTGGAAAAAATTATGCAGTTAGGAGAACTCGTTAAAAAAAATCCCTGATGTTCTTGAATAGATTAATTATTGCAAAGAAAAATGTTGCAAACAGAAATGTGAGGGGGCGTGTTCTATGCTTAAAGTACTTATTTAAGTATTTGTGCTTTAATTTGGACAGTTTTCACTGTGATTAAAATACACTTAAGAAGAGAACCATTTGAATTTCTTTTTAAATTACAAAAAGTAAATTTTTATCTTTTTAACCACATTGTATCCTCTCGTCTCCTCCCCATCCTCTTAAAAACCTGTTATCGGGCTTCCCTGGTGGCGCAGTGGTTGAGAGTCCGCCTGCCGATGCAGGGGACACGGGTTCGTGCCCCGGTCTGGGATGATCCCACATGTCGCAGAGCGGCTGGGCCCGTGAGCCATGGCCGCTGAGCCTGCGCGTCCGGAGCCTGTGCTCTGCAACGGGAGAGGCCACAGCAGTGAGAGGCCCACGTACCGCCAAAAAAAAAAAAAAAAAACCTGTTATCAACTGTACTATTATTGTCTGTGAATTAAAGAATACTTCCAAAATAATACTAGGAAAAAAAGTCTTCAGAGTATCTATGTATGTGGACACCATGTACTTTATTAAGTTAACTTCTGAATCATACAGCAACCACCAACCAGGTCAAAACCATCAGTAGTTGTTAGAAAGCCTTTTGGCCTGGCTTTGGCATAGCCTTGACTTAAGACCAGAAGAGGAAACAGCAGGCATTTCTGTTGAATGAAGTGCCCAGTGGCTCCATAGAAGTGGAGCTTACATTATCTATCCAGAGGTGAAAGAAGGCTAATTGACAAAAGAACTTATTGGACAAGGAAAACCAATTAAATCCCCCTAATGACACCTTGTTAAAATATGGCATAATTAACTTAAATAAAGAAGCCCAAATGTGTGTTTTTATATTCCCAGAGACTGGTTTGTTTATGTTCCTTTCTCTTCCTGTTTAGATAAAATACATTGTATATTCTTTTCATGTCACAATAAAACTGTCATGTCACCCCCGCCCCGCCTCAGTATATGAAACTGTTTTAGCCATTGTATCCTCAGTTCTTAGTTTAGTTTTAGGATGCAATGTGAAATTAATCTCCTAGAAAAAGAGAGTAGTAATGCAGGGCCATTTTGTATGGTTGGGCAAGTTTCTCTCTGAACAAGGATACCCAACTGGCTAGTGGGTTTTTAACTCCCGCTTTCCTGGAAGAAGGAGTACCTTCGTGATAATTTATAATTTATCTGCGTCATTCTAATTTATTCAAAGATGCTTTGTACACTATGATGGATTTTAAATGATTAGTGCTCATCTTTTTTTTTTTTTTTTTTTTGCGGTACGCGGGCCTCTCACTGTTGTGGCCTCTCCCGTTGCGGAGCACAGGCTCCGGACACGCAGGCTCAGCGGCCATGGCTCACGGGCCCAGCCGCTCCGCGGCATGTGGGATCTTCCCGGACCGGGGCACGAACCTGTGTCCCCTGCATCGGCAGGCGGACTCTCACCCACTGCGCCACCAGGGAAGCCCTAGTGCTCATCGTTAATTTCTGTGAGTGATGCATATGTTTGGAGGGTAAATTTCCTTGAATAACTAATTCTAACCAAAAATCATTATATTACCAGATAGTTTCAGACAGAAGTTATCTTAAACATCACTTAGTAAGGATATCAAATACCTTTCTAAATTTTAAATTAAATTAAAAGAGTTACAGACTCTCTTGTAGTATACTGCTCTGTGTTTTAGACTTGGAGAGATACCAATATGAAAAATAACAGGGTTCCTGAACTCCAGAGGATGGCCATCTGGAAGAGGCAGATACTGACTCTCAAAAAGAATAGCACGGAGCAGACTGGGATGCAAGTAGAGAGATGGGAGGCAGTGGAGTGGGAAAATGGGGGAAGGAATTGTTCTTGTAAGAGGTGGGATTTCAGATCATTGGACTTCACCACTAAAATAAGAAAAGAGACTTGCAGTTTAGGGTGGATGAGTAGGAACCTTGGGAAATGTTGAGGGGTGGGAAGGGGGAAAGCGTGTTCAATAAATGGTTGGACTGGATCACGGATGTAAGTGAAAAGGTAGGATGGAATAGTTAGAGCAGGAACTTTATCATCAGGATGTTACTCTATTTGCATTAAAGAACCATTTAACAGATTTGGAGAAAGAAGTGATTATTATGAGGTGCACGTTAAAAAAAAAGTGATGGTACATCTATTAGACGTTTTGATTGGGGGGCTGAGGGCTAGAGATTTAAAGGAGTAAGTTGGTATGTAAAAGCTTGTTTAGGAAGCTAATATTACAGTTTAGGTGAAAAATGATAAGGCCTGATCAAGAGTGTAGAAATGGAAAGAAGATTACAGATGCAAGGAACATTTTGTTTTATTGGAGTATAATTGCTTTGCAATGTTGTGTTAGTTTCTGCTGTACAATGAAGTGCATCATCTATATGTATACATATATCCCCTCCCGCTTGGACCTCCTTCCCACCGCCCCCCACCAATCCTACCCATCTAGGTCATCACAGAGTGCTGAGCTGAGCTCCCTGTGCTATACAGCAGGTCGCCTTAGCTAGTTTACACATGCTAGTATATATATATCAAACCTAATCTCCCAATTCATCCCACCCTTCCCTTCCCCCCACCGCCCATGTCCACTTGTCCATTCTCTACATCTGCGTCTCTATTCCTGCCCTGCAAATAGGTTCATCTGTACCATTTTTCTAGATTCCACATATATGCATTAATATTTTGAAGTTACCTAAATTATAAAAATTGAGAACTTATCGCATATGGAATATTGTCTCCTACATATTCACTTACCATAGCAAAATGAACATATCTTTATATTATTAATTATCCTTGGAATTGTTAACTTTAATTATTGTCTGATAGTATGAGCTATAATTTATATATCCTGTCATATATATCATCTCATATTAAGCATTCAAATTATAAAAGTCCTTCTGAAGTTGTGAGACTTCCTACTAGGAAACAACCATTTTCCAGAGTAAAGGATTAAGTACTCCAATACACAAAATGATCTCCCTGCACGAAATGTCCATTAGCTTCCACAAAGTCATACCGCCTCTTAAACAATCTAGGTAACAACTGTGTGATTGCTAAGGCAATCGATACCTCAATACATGTACCTGTCCTTCTTCCTTCCATCATATTTCCATCTCTAGAACCCTGGAGTCCTCTCAGGTGAGGCCCACCAAGTCACATTTTTTAATGGAATTTCCTGGATTCTGGAATACTCCGAATCTTAAGAGCAACATAATATGAAATCTGAAAGCGTCTAATTTAATATTGAGAGTGCCTTGCCCACTGGGATATTTTGCCCTCCTTTTCTGAATATTTGTTTTCTGATGTTATCAACACGAAGTCAAATTAATTCAAGTCATTTGTTTAGATCAGGGATCTGCAAACTATAGCCTACAAGACAAATCCTGCCCTTTGCCAGGTTTTATAAATAAAATTTCATTGGCCCACAGCCACGCCCACCGTGTTATGTATAGTCTATGGCTGCTTTCTCACTGCAATCATAGAATTGTAACAGGGACCATATGGCTTGCACA
This sequence comes from Aethalodelphis obliquidens, assembly GCF_003676395.1. Lineage (NCBI taxonomy): Eukaryota > Metazoa > Chordata > Mammalia > Artiodactyla > Delphinidae > Aethalodelphis > Aethalodelphis obliquidens. The sequence goes on along the minus strand of NW_020837950.1, from coordinate 28,849,960 downwards.
GCCTAAAATATTTACTATCTGGCCCTTTACGGAAGAAGTTTGCTGACCCTTGATTTAGATGCAAAATGATTGTGTTGCTCTCTGTTGCTGTGATCAGCAATACTTAAAATGATGAAAAACAGCTTTCTCTGTAAAAGTGGGCAAAGTCGAAAAATTAGAATGTAAAATGCAAGCTATTGAATCACCTTAGGGTTAGCTACAAGGATTAATGAGATAACATATGTAAAACATTTAGAAAATCGTCAGGAATGCTGTAAGCACTTAATAAACGTTAGCGTTTTTTGTCGAATTTACTTAGTGATCTCATGCAGTTTCTTGAACTTAAATCCTCTAAGGAGTCCCAAATTTACATCTCTAGCCAGTGTCTGATCTGCAAAATCCAGACTTGTATCCCACAGCCTATCCTCCATCTCCATTTGGATGTCTGATCGGCAAAATCTCCATCTTATCTTGTGCAAAACTGAGTTCCTGGTCCTGCTTCCCAAACCAGCTTCTCCTGCCTATTTTCTCTTCTCATGAATGGCATCTTCTACCTGCTCAAGTCAAACAACTAGGGTCATCCTTGACTTCCCTCTTGAGCACATACTCCACATTCAGTCCTAAAGCAAATCCTGTTAGCTCTGCCTTCAAAATACATCCAGCATCTTACCACTTCCCATCATCTCCACTACTCAGTCCAAGCTGCCTACAACACGCAGTCAGTTATCAGAATAACCTCTTAACTGGTTTTTCAGCTTCCACTTTAACACCTTTCCTATGATTCTCCAAACAGCAGGCTGAGTGATCTTGTTAAAATATAAGTTAGACTGTGTCATCTCCTCTGCAGTGGTCAGTGCTGCAGTGGCCTCCAAGAAGCCTAGTGGCTTTGTCCTAGGTCTACTAGTCCCAGTCTTATCTTGACTCCCACACTCCCTCTGAGACCTCATCTCCGACAGCTCTCACCCTGCTCTCTCTGCTCTGCTCTGCTCAGCAACGCTTGCCACCTTGTTGTTACCACAGTATGTCAGGAATATTTCCACCTCAGGGCCTTTGCATTTGCTGCTTTCTCTGCCTGGTGTGTTCTTCCCCCAGTTCACCACACAGCTTGTTACCTCCTTCATATCCTTTATAAATCTTTTTTTCAGATTTTTATCAATGCAGGCAAGACTATATAAAATTTTATTCCTTCAACCCTTTACTTCATATTCTCCTTCCCTGCTCTGTTTTTCTCTAGAGTTTCTTATCATCTGACATACTGTATTGTTTACTTATCTGCTATTTGTCTTCTTTCATTAGGATGTTAGCTCCGTGAGCGTTAAGTCTTATTAACAGCTATTACCCAGAAAGTAAATCAGGTCTCTGCACATAAAAGGTTGCCTACTATGTATTTGTTGGACGGATTATTATTTTCCTCATCATTTTCAAGCCTACCGTTCACTGTGTACTAACCACGTGTCAGGCACAGTGCTGAGGTATTATTTCCATCTTATGAATGAGGCTCACAGAGGCTAAAATGACTTTTTTGAAGCCAGTGTTTTAGTTTGCTAGAACTGCTATGACAAAGGGTGACAAACTGGGTGACTTAAACCACAGAAATGTATTGTATTCCAGTTCTGGAGGCCTGAAGTCATAGGTGTCACCATGGCTGGTTCCTTCTGAGGGCCATGAAGGAGAATCAGTTCCATGGCTCTCATCCTAGTTTCCGGTGCTGGCAATCCCTAATGTTCTCTAGCTTATAGAAGAGTCATGCCCTCTCCATGTGACATTCTCCCATCGTGTGCATCTATCTTGGTGTCCAAATTTACCCTTTTTATAAGGATGCCAACCATGTTGGATTAGGTCCCATCATAATGACCTCATTTTAAGTTGATCACCTCTAAAAAAAACCCTATCTCCAAATAAGGTCACATTATGAGGTACTGGGGGTTAAGAATTCAGATATGAATTTGAGGGGAACACAATTCAACCCATAACAGCCATTCATTTCATTAGTAGAGGGGCTTTGATTCAAACTTGGATTACAAAGCTCACAGTGTACTAATATTTGCATCCATCTTTGAGAATTTAGTAATATTTATTAAGTGCCGACTTTGTGCTATGGACTCTGCTAGGAAACTATAGATAGTTCAGCCATTGCCCTTGAGGAACTCACTACGAAGCAGGAAAGAAAGACATAAAGTTAAGACCTATGACTTAAAAGCATCCGGAAAGCAACTCACCTGCCATTTTTAATTATGTAGAGCTTTCCATCTATTAGGTTTATTTTGCCAAAGCCTTCTAATGAAATTGTTCCACCATTTAATTTAATTTTCAGTGAGGTTGCCAGAAGTGCAATTAATTGATACAAGTTCCAACTCTGAAATTTCGCTTTGGAAAGCAGTCTGGCCTATCTTTATATACCATTAAATTCAATCATATGCTTGTCATCCTGGCAGAACATCTTGATATACTTGAAGAAACATGGTAGGGGAAATAAAAAGATATTGTCAGTACTACACTGTAGGGTTTCCAAATACAAATGTTAGCGTGATTGGTTTATACCGATCCATCATTAGGTTGCATCTCCTTGGAGTTGAAACTACTTCTGGGCTTGGCAAAGATGCATTAGCACTAGTTAGAGTGCGAACCATGTGTCAGTCTCCCAAAGAAGATATATAGTCTTGTGTACTATTAGGATTGGATATGCTTATGTTGCAGTCTTTAAATAAATTTCTGAGACCTTTCTACAGATGTTGACTGCTGCAGGTTTGTAAATAGCATAGTATATTGTGAACTTCAGCTGATGTGGACAGCCTAAGAGAACGCTGAAATATGGGGCAATAGAAAACAACACAAAGAATAAACCAGGGACTGCACAAAATTCACTGAAATGATCTCATCTGTTTAACGACGCCCTTTAAATAATATTACCACTGAACTTGAACTTACCGTTTTCTCAGATTGATGCAGAATCTTTGTGACTTTTAAATTCCAGAAGTTTTTTGTGGCCCTTATTATTTGGAATGAATTGGATATATTTGTAAAGTAATGTACGCCTATATTTAGATATCTTTAGTTTCTTCAAAGTCCAACTAAAATGCATTTAATTGTACTCTAATGTTTGGGAAAGTGGGTAGGCATAATTATTAGCAAATTCACCAGTGAAGGAGTTAGAATGACCCTGTGAAACCAGGCCCTTACCAAGCATTTTAGTTTCTCTGCACTTCTGAGTACAGATTTTTCCCTGTAGAATTAAAATTGTACTCTACCCCTGACTGAAATATCTAACTTTGGGTTAATAAGACTTTTTACCTAGGGCCACAACAGGATTAATTGGAAATGGCAAAGCTTCCATATGAAAAAATATTCTCTTCCTAAACAACAAATGTTTAGACAATGTGATGTTAATATGGACTTTAAATCCCCTGTCCACGAGGAACTGATGAAAACCTATGGTGGTCAGTGTGGCAAAGGGGGGCGGCTGTGTTCTGGTCCAGCGTAGACCGTCTTCTGTTTTGTTTTTTTTTAAAGAAGATGTTGGGGGTAGGAGTTTATTAATTAATTTATTTTTGCTGTGTTTGGTCGTTGTTTCTGTGCGAGGGCTTTCTCTAGTTGTGGCAAGCGGGGGCCAGTCTTCATCGCGGTGCGCGGGCCTCTCACTATTGCGGCCTCTCTTGTCGCGGAGCACAGGCTCCAGACACGCAGGCTCAGTAGCTGTGGCTTGCGGGCTTAGTTGCTCCGTGGCATGTGGGATCCTCCCAGACCAGGGCTCGAACCCGTGTCCCCTGCATTGGCAGGCAGATTCTCAACCACTGTGCCACCAGGGAAGCCCGACCCTCTTCTTTTACAACCTAGATTTAACATCATTCACTGATGCCCTTTTCACTGATATGTTGTGTGCCCCATGCACAGGTGACCATTTCTTTACATCAGGTCTTTATAATTCTTGCAAAAAATTTCCAATCTTTCATTTAAATTTGGCTCAAATGCAGTTTTAATACAGTCAACAGCATGTCTAGGTTATTTTGCTTGCTTCCTGTATGCATTTGCTGCAAAATAATAGAGGTACTGGTAACTGAGGACCATGCTTCCTCATCCACACATACTCATTCATTCATTCATTCATTCTCTCCTTCTCTTTCTCTTCCCCTTTCTCTCTCACACACACAAACGGGCACTCACACAAATACACAATATGCACACACATACCCATAATCTGTGTCCTTTATGTCTCTCTGAGTTAAAGATGTTGTAGCCCTTGAGGGTTGTTTAGAAGAGCATAACTTCCAAGGTGCAAGAAAAGCTTCTTAAAAGTGTGTCTTGCCTGCCCATGTGTCGCTGACTCTGATAATTCCTCTGTAGAGCATCTACAAGCATTCTGCCTACGGTGCCTCAGCTGAGAACTTTACTTGTTACCCCGTTTATTTCCATGCTATAAGGACCTTAAAGTACTTTATCCAGAAAAACATTTTCTGTGTAATTATTATGTCCCAGTCATAATTTAGCCTTGTCAGAGAACCCAACTCATATTTTTAAGATCATTTTAATAAAGTAAGAATATAATAATCTTACAACCACGCAGATGGTTCCATCGAGGTGTGCACACATCACTGTGTGAGAACTTAGAAACATACAGACGTGATAGCTGTGAGTGGGGAGGAGAATGTGTGGGGAAAGGCAAACTGGGTTTAGATGGGGGTCTTACTGAGCTCAGGCTCCTCAGTGGAGAAAGGAGGTGCGTGCGGGGTGAGGGGCAGGTAGACAGGTGGTCTGTACAGAGCACCCAGCCAAGTCGGGGGAGGCGGTGTGTGTTAGGAAAGGGGACCAGTTTCGTGAAAGATATGGAACGCGGATGAGGCTACAGTGTGAAACTGGAAAAGCAGCAAAATCACACCTTACAAACTTCGAAAGCTCGGCAGGGTAGGATGAGGTGACTATATTTGTGTTTTAAAAAGTTCCTCAGAGCTCTGGAGGCTAAATGGGAGAGGGCATAGGCCGGAAACAGGGTCTTCATGTTCACTGTGAGATTTATCTTGAGAGTGAAGAAGAAATATTAGGAGGCTTTGCTGTATTGCCAGAGAACTCCATGGAATTTTCCCTTCAATTGAAATGATGGCTAAAAGTTTCATGTCTGCTTAATACTTTTCTAGGGAATGCTTAAACAGGTTACAGATGAAGACTTTTTGAGATGTGAAAGAAGACTGAGGAAAATAAATGAAAATGAAAATTTTGCTAATAATGTATTTAAAATTAGAAAAAGGCTACTTTTCCTTGCTCCAGTAGTTTAGAAGTGACTAGAATAAGTCACATGAATAAGAGTATGAGAATTGAATAGAGTTCTATTTCTCGTAGGTCATATCGTGCCTGGGAAATCTTCAAGTTCTTTATAGCAATATATCAGGGAATGCAGTGACATTTTTCCTGTATACTGTTCACATTATTTGTGCATGCACACACAGCTTTAGTGATTAGAAAGTCTTTTATTAAAAGAGGAAGTATCGAGTAGGGCACAGAGGATTCACTTTGGTCTTTTTAAAAGGACTATTGAAATTTTGACTTACATTTTACTGTGTGCAGACACAAACAGTTGGGATTTAATTTCTTTCCTCATGAGACATAGCTGCCTTCTCGGAAAAGGCCTAAAATATTTCTCAAGGACAGATCCTGGAAGACTAAAGTTTCAAGAGACCAGTGCCTCAGGGGACAAGACATGGAAATGATACATTTTCTCATAAAGTTTAAATGCATTTTGGCCCAAGCAGACAACTTTTAGCTCAAGGCGCTTGCAGGGATCAGTCACTCATTCATTCCTCACAAGTTGATTGAACCATGGCTAAAATATCAGCTATTGGAGTAGAATAGCCTAAAAAAGAAATTAAAAATGTATTTTGGAACTAGACCATGAATGGCTTTATAACCATGATTACCAAGTATCTGTTGAACACTTGCTATGCACTAGGCAGACTTGGTGGTGGAAGTATTTCATTCTAGAAGTCAGCCTGAAATATTTGAGGATAGCTGAAGCCTTAAAGGCAGGTGACTTAATAACCCATGCAGATCATCCTTATGTAATGGTTTTCCTGGAGAAGAGGAATAAAACGTGAGATTGAGATATGGGGTACTCAGTGTGGCAAGAAAAGAACCAGGAGACAAAGACAAAGGAAGACAAAGAAGTCAAAAGTGGCAGATGCTGGGCTGAAGCATCTGTTGGTTTGTCAGTGACAACACCATTTGACTCTCGAGCATAAAAGGAATACTAGTTTAACACTTGCTGAGAGAGGTCTGTGTTGATGTGAGACGCAGGATGTTATCCTCAAAGTGGGCAGGGGCCACCATGGTTACAGGTTCCTGGGTCAGTGTAGAAAGGGAAGGAAAAGAACATTCTCCAGAGGGCTTCCATGTTCTCAGCGAATTAGAAGACACACTTATTTTCCTAGACTCAGGAGGCTAAGCCTAGGGTGGGAAACTTGAAGAGAATGATCAAGCGATCCGCTCTCACCAGCTGCCATTGTGGCAAATGGAAAAGAACAAGATGGGCTCAAGTCAGCAGGACGGTGGGGGGCCCACTGAAAGTGAGAACCATGAATGTGCAATAATATTATTATCTTGTTTTATTTTTATTCTACTGTTTTCCCTAAAAGTTGCCTTCAGAAAAAAATTCAACTCAACTGATATTTAAATGTAACTGTCGTGTAGGTTTTACTGCAGTTGTGGTAGCCTTTCTCATAGGGGGGTTCCTTGTCTCTAGGCTCTGGATCAGACACACCTATGTTAGAATCCTGGCATAAGCTGTAACTCAGGAGCCTTCATCAGCTATAAATGGAGGACATTTTTATACACAGAATCACTGTGTATTTTTTTTTTAGAATTAGCAATAATGTAACAGTGGATAGCCCAGTACAGAGTGAGTGTGATTAAACGTTTACTATTGCCATTGTCATTTTTATCACTATCTTTTAATAACATAGAACTTGCTTATTAATTTCTTTTTTAAGAGAAAACTTTAAAGTCTCATAGCCTGCCAGGTTCTCAGTTCTATGTCTGCCTTCTACTGCGTTCAACACCTTTTATTTATTTATTAACATTTTTTAACATCTTTATTGGAGTGTAATTGCTTTACAATGGTGTGTTAGTTTCTGCTTTATAACAAAGTGAATCAGCTATATATATATACATATACATATATCCCCATATCTCCTCCCTCTTGCGTCTCCCTCCCGCCCTCCCTATCCCACCCCTCTAGGTGGTCACAAAGCACCGAACCTTTTTAATTGTAAAGTCCACCTCTTCCGTGAAGCTTTCTCTGATACTGTAGGGCCACTCATCTCTGCACTTGCTTCCTAATGCCTGTGTCTCTGTAACGTTCTTTAAGATTTAATTGCATTCTGTCCAGATATCTTAACCCATGCTTTCTTTACCTTTGCAATAGTGTCAGCCCTGTTACATGGGCACAACATAAGTGTCCTCTCTGTATCCAGTACATCAAAGGGAGCTGCGGAGGGGTGATTCAGTAGAGCGCTGGCCGTACCTGTGAGCCCCAGCCTACTAAGTGCCGTGTCAGTTTCCTCCATTCTCCTTGCCCTTCTCCAGCTCTCTGTTAGAGAGCTCTGCACCTAACACTGTTATTAAATTATCTGCTATTAAAATGATAAATTGGTTTCTGCTTCAGTAATTCAACGTGCTTGAAGACTACTCTTTCCAGAATCTTGCTTTTATATGAATGTGTTACTTTAAAAGGTGATATTTCTTACCTGAACATCATATTTTCAAGAATTTATCCTTTATTTCTATCATTAATTTGGATCCTTTAAAAAACGATATTTTAGAGAATGTCTTAAAATTAAGTGAATTTTCCACAGGTAAGAATTGTAGGGATGTTTGTTGAACATATTGAGAAGGATTTACATAGAATCAGAAGACTGAAAGGGGCTTATGCCATCTCCTTTCTTTGCCATATTGCCATTTCTTCTCCAAGTTATTGTTTTCATCCTGTAACTGGGCCCGGTTTTTGCTGTTACTCTGTTAGCAGCAGCACACTTTACCACAGAGCATTTATTGGGGTCTGTATTTCATGCACCAGCTACAAACATGTGTATGACCTGTGGGTGTGTCCATGTGTATTTTTCCAGGGTCAGGTCCACCGATTCTGTGAGAGTTTCCAAGAGTTCTAAGTTCCCTTTTCCCTCATAAATATAAGAATCACTGCTATAGTGGAAAGGACTTCTCACTTCTATAAAATTAGCTTCAAACACAAGTTCTACCACTGAACTTGTTTTGCAGCCTTGAAGGAAATAAGCGACTCTCTAACCTTGGTTTCCTTTAGAGTTCCCTGAAGATGTCAGGTGGGCTAAATGAAACAGAATATGCAAAGCCCTAGCCCACAGTGGTTGCTTCCTAAATGCAGTAGAGACTTCGTCCTTCTTGTCTAAAAGTCATCATGCCCACTGTAATGTTGCTCTGATTCATTCATCATCAGAGATAGAATCCAGCTGCTCCAGTCTTTGTGCACGACAACTGTCTGTGTGCTTAAAGTACTTAAGCCAACCCTTGCCTCCTTAACCACAGGTTAATTCCTTTGACCCTTCTTCGAAGCCAGTTGTCAGATGGGAATTTTCTCAGTGGTTTGCCCACTTAAGGCAGTATGTCTCTGGAGGCGAGCGCTTGAAGGGGGAAGCAGGTATTGTTAACAGCAGAGCCGAGCGTGGGCTTGGGTTCTTGTGTTTCTGCCCTGCTTGTCTCTGTTTATCAGTAAAGGAGTGATCAACCCAATAGGTTGTTACATGGTTCCCATCAGCCCTGAACACCACTTCTGCCTAGAAATGGGAAGTGAGTGTGAGGAAGTGCTACTTCTTAAGGGATGGGTAATGAAGAAGAAAGAATGAAGCAGCAATAGGGGGAGAAGTCTGGAAAAAGTGTTTGAAATTGTTTCCAGGATTTCCAGCCAGTCTGGAGCCAAGAAAAGCCAAAAGTCAGTATGCAAAACGAACCGTTCAAATATCTCTTCCTTACTGTCAGAAATGAATCAGGCAGCTTTTAAAAGCAAGGACTTTGCAATTTCAAATTTCAAATTAAGACCATATAAAAGAAAATATGCATTATATAAATGCATCACTGCCTCAAAAAGCTCCCTCGACATGTTTATCTATTCAAATAGTTAACTGAATTCTAGATGCAAAATACTACAATCCTGAATTTAAGACCAGCTATTCATATTATTTAAACTGTATGTACAGAGAGTGAATAGGTAACTCCATCAAATAAGTGATGTTCAGAAAATCCAATATACACCCAGTTCCTCTTTATTGTGTCAAATGAGAAAGATGAAAATATCTTATACGTTTTTAGTTTTTGGTCTGATTTGTTGCTAATATTTTTCCTAGAACAAAAGCAGGAGAAAACTTTGAGGCAGAACCTAGGAGTCCCTGATATATGGGAATTGGGAGCAGGACAGAAACAGAGGTGGCCCTGATGAATGCTTGTTTTAAGGAGGTAGCTTTGCAGAAGGAAATATTCTTCAGAAGGCCATCCATTGGACACACAATATTGATTCTCCTTTCCTGTTAGTCACACATTATCTGTAAGATTCTGACTTCCTATGCGTATTAATAAAAACCCTTAGGTTTCTTGGCGACAACTTTTAAGCCCAGCAGTTTGACTTGTCAGATGGAAAGGCAGCACTTCCTATGAGGAGCCAGAGCCTACAGTGAGAGATCTGCGCATCTGGTGAGCAAGGGAGAAGGGGCCAGGCCAGTGCAACTGTCCAAGAAAGAGCCAGAGGTTTGCGCTGGGTGCTGTGGTGACCAGTTGTGAGGTGCATCGTGCATAACATGAGTTAAAGCAGCTGAAGTAACTTTAATTCAAATCATTCCATTTTTAAAGTCTGTTCAAGGTTATCCATATTATAACATGGCTCTCATTTGAATCCCAACATCCTTTCTTGATTTGGGGAGAAAAGATGGAGCTAATTGGTAAGACATTCTCATGGGAGAATGCCATATCCTGTGTGTCATGGAAAGAAGTGGGTTGCAAACTGCTATGAAAGCCAACAAGTATGTGCCCTTTCTGTGGGAGGGGGGATACAGAGGAAGGATGAGCATCTTTGTTTGCCAAGCCATGGCTAGTTGGAAAGAAACACTTCTTCAGAAAAGAGTAAAACCTAAAAACACCTCTGTCTCTCACACACGCACACACTCTCTCTCTCTCACATACTCACGATAAATAAAGCAGGGAGTGAATTCAGAAGCAACTAGTTCACAATAGCACTAAAGTGAGAATCATTGCATTTTTTGGCCACTTGACTCACTAGATAAAAGCAGAGAATGGGAAATAGTATTAGAAGAATCCACAGATCTTTCTCAATGAAAAGATGTTCAGAATAATTTGAAGAAAGAGAAATGACTGGTCAAAAGCCAATGGAAATTTGATAGGCTGGAATTTTACCAAGCCTATACCCAGACAGTCACATTTGGAGCCCAGAAAGTAACATGAGTAAATCTATGTCTATCTACCTAACTTGACATCTATTGTCTTTCCGAGAGACTTAAGAAATCTGTGTATTTCCTAACCTTTCATGAATATTCACTGATATCACTAGTGCTGGTAACGCACTAGTTTAACAGTGCTAAATATCCTGATTGTGTATCTAATAGTCTGCACTTTTATATGATCCAATGGCCATTGTTGTTTAAGCAACCCAGAGTATGATTTTTAAGAATTACTTTTTCTTTGAGAGGAACAGGAAAAGAATATTCCAGTCATCCCTAGAAGGGCTTTCAGTTTGAACTGTGAAAGATTCATTGCTTTTCTTGAAAATTACTTCAATTGTTTTTAATTGTTATTATTAGTATCTATGAAAATAGTGATAGTCTATATACTCAGGGACTGGAAGAAATCTAGGTAGGAGCATTTGGAAACAGCTTAGTTTTTGACTTATTTGTACTATTTTTTACTTATGGGGAAACTTCGTCCATGGGGAATTGTTAAATATTTTCATTCAGTCAAATCATTTGAAAAGTAGAGACAGTGTATAAATTTCATTCTGTTGCACTGTTTTCTAGTTTACAGAGAGGAAACCTATTTTTTTTATTTCTATGTGCTTAAAAAGAAGAAAACAGAACATCAATAATACAAGTATTAGCTAGACTATAAGGAATTAAAAATGACTGATAATTAAAAACTAGAAATATAAGGAAAAACAAAAGAGGTATGACAGAACATTTAAATTTAAAAATAAAATTACTGAAGCTATTTAATTAATAACTAATGCTAAAAAATTAAAATACAATCTGGAACCCAGTGCTATGATTTATTTCAGGATTGACAGCTCAGTGTTTGTGTCTGAATTCCTGAAAATATGATTTGAAATGTCTAACCTGTCAAGAGTATAGTCAGTAACTGAGAACCTGTAACCTTTTTTTCAGAGTCATCAACTTTAGTTTCCTTGGTTGAGGAAAAGTACTTTTGATAAATTCTGAACTTGATCAAATTAGAATTGGGCAACTGAATCTTCATCATATGTTGATGCTACTTCTTTTAACTCTAGCAGACCATTAGAGAATCATGCCACTTCAGTCCCTCCATACATAAAATGAAAGCAATATCACTTTCCTTCTCTAGGTGATGCTACAAGAATGAATATAAAATCCCATCAAATTGACTGAGCCATGTGGATACTCTATAGTGTTGGGCTACATTTCATTCAAAGGGATATTAAAAACAGCATCACAAATTAATTTTATTAATTTTATATTGGAATTTTATATTTTAAGCCACATTTTAGATATTTACAGTTCTATTCCATTTTATCCTATCTGAATTTCTTATGGTACATCACTCTAATTAATTAGAAAGAACAAATGATAAGTATTACAATAGAAGGAATCTGGAAGTGTCACTTCATCCTATCCCCTCACTTACTGTCAGAGAACATGTAAATCACTCCAGATAGAGGAGACCATATCCTATTTTCAAAGATCTGCTCTACAGAAAAACATATACCTATATTACCGAAGAAGGAAAACTTTGATCCAGCTAGGTTTGGTGATTTTATTAATTATGCAAATACTACAAATAGGATTTTTTTTTACTCTCTTCCAATTTTAGCAACCTCCTCTGCTGAGTCAAAATGTTATGAAGAATTCCACTAAGATACTTGCTCATTAAGTATATTTGGAAAAGCCATATTCTAAATCTAATATTTCATTTGGAATTATACTCCTTCCTATACAACAGTGAAAGTTATGTTGTGTATTTCACAAATTATGACCAAGGCAATTACAGCACCTGAATCCATATTTGGGGTGAAGTAACTTGAGTAACCAAAGAAAAAGAAAAAGAGCGACCCCAGTATCTGTGTCAGAATAATCTATACTTACAAAAAAGTAAAATATACAAATTCAGCCAAAACAGAAGAATAAGAATATTAAAATGTTAAAATATTACTCAGCCATAAAAAAGAATGGAATTCTGCCATTTACAGCAATGTGGATAGACCTAGAGAATATTATGCTTAGTGAAGTAAGTCAGACAGAGAAAAAAATACTGTATAATATCACTTATATGTGGAATCTAAAAATTAATACAAATGAGTGTATATGCAAAACAGAAACAGACTCACAGACATAGAAAAGAAACTAGTGGTTACCAAAGGGGAGAGGAAAAAATTAGGGGTGTGGGATTAAGAGATGCAAACTACTATATATAAAATAGATTAGCAAGGAGGATATATTGTATAGCACAGGGAATTATAGCCATTATCTTGTAATAACTTTAAATGGAGTATAATCTGTAGTAATAATGAATCATTATGCTGTACACCTGAAACTAATATAGTGTAAATCAACTATACTTCCAAGAAAAGAGTATTAAAAGAATGCAAGTTTGTGGGTGTGTTTACAAATACACATATTTTTTAAACCTCCACAGAAGTTTTTTTTCTTCAATTCTAAGTCACCTAGCAGCCTTAGCCTGGACGTAGGTCACTGGTGCGCCATAGGTCACATTCCCAGGTTTTCTGCTCACTTACCAGTCCTGGAGGCCCTGCACCTCCCTTACAGTCCTGAAGTTCAATGTGCTGTCAGGAGCTGTCACTCAGTCCCACTTTCTGATATGACTTTTTCTGTGTGGGATAAAACAAACCTCACATTTCTCCCTCAATGTTAAGATTATGATTTCTTTGGAATTAATCCATTAAAAAAATCTTATGCAAATCAAAACTACAATGAGATATCATCTCACACCAGTCAGAATGGCCATCATCAAAAAGTCTACAAACATAAATGCTGGAGAGGGTGTGGACAAAAGGGAACCCTCTTGCACTATTGGTAGGAACGTAAATTGATACAGCTACTATGGAGAACAGTATGGAGGTTCCTTAAAAAACTAAAAATAGAACTGTCATACGACCCAGCAATCCCACCTTTGGGCATATACCCTGAGAAAACCATAATTCAAAAAGAGTCATGTACCATAATGTTCATTGCAGCTCTATTTACAATAGCCAGGACGTGGAAGCAACCTAAGTATCCATCAACAGATGAATGGATAAAGAAGATGTGGCACATATATACAATGGAGTATTACTTAGCCATAAAAAGAAACGAAACTGAGTTATTTGTAGTGAGGTGAATGGACCTAGAGTCCGTTATACAGAGTGAAGTAAGTCAGAAAGAGAAAAACAAATACCGTATGCTAACACATATATATGGAATCTAAAAAACAAAACAAAATAATGGTCATGAAGAACCCAGGGGCAGGATGGGAATAAAGACGCAGACCTAGTAGAGAATGGACTTGAGGACACGGGGAGGGGGAAGAGTAGGCTGGGACAAAGTGAGAGAGTGGCATGGACATATATACACTACCAAATGTAAAATAGGTAGCTAGTGGGAAGCAGCCACATAGCACAGGGAGATCAGCTCAGTGCTTTGTGACCACCTAGAGGGGTGGGAGTGAGGGAGACGCAAGAGGGAAGAGATATGGAGGTATATGTATAACTGATTAACTTTGTTATAAAGCGGAAACTAACACACCATTGTAAAGCAATTATATTCCAATAAAGATGTAAAAAAAAAAAATCTTAGGTAGTGCAGACAATGCTTCCTTTGTAAATGGTCCCTTTGTTCCCTAAACAGCAAAAAGAAAGAAATACTACAATTAGAAAAGGATATATCAAATTTTATTAAGACGTATAAAATTTCTAAGATTTTGTAAATAGAAAACTACTCCTACTTGGTAGGTTAATTTCCTACTAATACACACACAAATGATATGTGTGTTGGAATTATTTTATCAGTGAATATTCCTCACACAGATATACTGAGACTAAGAACTGCACTTAAATGTGAGCCCTGAATCTGCTGCAGCTAATTTTCTATGTATAATAACTAAGTAGAGTTTGTGCATATACCATTTTATGCAGTACTTTTGTGGCAAATTGATTTAAGTGCCCTTTTGGAACAGTTGTTGGGCAGAATTGATTCTGTGGCCGCTAGATTGACTTATACAGCACAATTGTGGCTGGATTGATTCTGGCGTTTAAATAGTGTTTTAAGCAAATGGAACGATCAGTAGTGCTATAGAGTAAGTTCTCTGTCAACTTAGTCTGTGAAATGCTGTGACACTTGTTATTAAAAGAGAGTCAGTAAAGTACCATGGGTTACAATACCCATTGACAGCTGGCAACGACAAAACAAAATATTTGAGTTGCATTAGACATTTTAAAGTAAATTTTATCTAATTTATCTCCTTGTAAAGGTATAATCTGACATGGTCAAAGTAGAATTGTTGAGTTGTTCTAACTGCAAAACCCTGCACCACAAGATAAAGAAACAACGTTACAAAGTGGATATATGTGGAGGATGCCTTTGTACTTTCTCCTGACATATTTCCAAACCCAGAACAAATCCATCCTGGGTCATTTTAGGTTTAGCTTCCTGAGGGCAGGAACTTTCTATTCACTTCTAAATTCCCCCAATACCTCTTAAATGCTGAGGGTAAGTTCCTGTAATTTCTCAGGCTCCGTTTCCTCGTCTATGTGTGGGTGATATGAATACCCGCTTCTTAGGTTTGTGGATATTAAATGCGGATATGTTTAAAACAATAGAATGATGGCTGAGTAGAAATGCATTTCTACGAAGCGTATAAAAGGAATGAACTGTGCAGTTTAAACTATTCAGCCCTGATTTTTCTTTTGCACTAGTTGCTGTTGTCTTGCTATTTGTTTCGCCTTAACACCATTCATCGTTTTTTCCTCTTAATCTCATCCTCTCTTATTTTGCACCCCCCCACCCCGTCACCCCTTCTCTCTCTCTGCCCTTTCTTTTCTCCCTCTTTCTTACTTCAACACAGCTCTGAGTTGTTTCTTTGATTTTCCAAATCTTGTTTAATTCTCTGGACTATGGCAGTTTCCTTTCTGCCCCATCAACATGGTTCGCTTGGGAAAGCAGACGGCTTACAGTGAGAAGCACCTGCCTGCTGCTCCTGAATCGAAGCCTTTCTCCTGGCAGAGCAGGTGACCAGATACCTGGTGATGGAGATGCTCACCCCCACTTCCTCCACCTAGGAGGCCCCACCCAGGGTAGCCCACTAAATTCAGAACCAGAAGTTGCTTTTCAGATTTTATATCTGTAGTTAGTTCTTTTTTAGATATAGTTCAGAAATCATGGTATCAGAAAATGTGGGCTTTGGATCTCCTTAAAATGTCTGCTAGCTGCGTAATCAAGAGTGGATTGTGCATGGAGCGGAAACATTAGTTTAAGATTGCCTTTTAAAAATTATAAAATGGCTTTGTTACGTTCAGAACATTACAACATACCCGTATACTCTTATCCTTCCTTGTAATCCAGCAACTGTATATGATGAATTTAAATTCCCTGAATTTAAAATGTATCTTAGAATAGCTAAGAGCTTACTGGGATTGTTTTAAGTATTTATTGATAATGACAGCAATATAATTCACAGATACAATACTACGTTTAACTGTGAAAAAGGCTTTTCTGTCTTCTGCTAAATTGTACTTTTATAGATAAAATTGGTAAGCTAAAATTCTACCTGAATTATAGGACGTCTTCCCAAATCCTGTTTATTGGTATATATTTCCACGTTAAAATGATCATATATAACATTTACTGAATATTGTTAATACTTGTGAGGTCCTGTGTTAAATATTTCATATAATCTTCCCAACAACCCTATGAAATGTGTTCTAAATGTTAGTCTTAATGTAAAGATTAGGAAATGAAAGCTTGGAGGAGTTAAAAAAAAAAAACTGGCACAAGGTCATAGAGCTAATGAAGGGCATATCCGGCACATCCAGGATGAAACTTTCAGATGATTAAGGTGGAGACCAAGCCCTCAAGTTCACCCTGAAGGGGAGGGAACAGACAGAAACTTCTATGCAGCTGTGGCAAATCTACCATTATCCGGTGCTTGCTCTGTGCTGAGCACCCCACTAAGCATTGCACAAGCTTTATCCCAGCTCTTCCAAACAATAACCTTATGAAGTAGGTGGTTTTATTTTCCCCATTTTACAGATGAGGGGGTGAAGGTTTAGAGAGGTGGAATAGCTTGCCCATGTAACAAAGCCAGTAAGTGGCAGAGCCCAGATGTGGGTCCAGACCCTCTGGTTTGAGTGATGGGGCTCTTGAACACGTGCTGTACTCTTCTCTCTGTTCACAGGAAGACAGGATTGTTCTCACCTGGTGTGTGTCACGTTTAATTAAGATTGAAATGTACTAACTTTGGCCCATTGCAACCAAGCTTCCTTTCTTCTCCCATTAGGATAGCTACCCTGTGGGGAATTCTGAGGAAGGAGAGAAACATTGACAGGGAACACTTCTCTTGCACCCCCATCCTCTCCCCAAACTTGCAAGAGTTCCTTGGAATGTAACCCCTGAAATACTCTAATGATATCAGATAATTCTATGAGTATGTAATATGAGACTTTACTACATATAGTCTTTCTTTTCAACTAATGCAAACATCTCTCCCTTACGTGAAACTCATTTTTTTTCTTATCCACTCACAGCTATTTAGATCTTCAGATGCATAAAAATAGTCATCTTCTGTGCAGTGTATTATTTGATTATATATTATAACTTTAAAGTTTCACTAAATAAACCGTACTTTTTAACAAATTAGGAATTTAGGATGCGATGACTTTTACAGGTTGGCATACTTATTTTCTACCTACATTTATATTTATTTGCTTTTCTAAGTTAAAATCTGAGCAAATACTAAGTTATCATTACTCAGTAGTTTCCAAAGTAGTCCATAGAAGTACAAATTTATGATATTCCCGGTCAGACTCTAAGAGAGGTTAAACTGTGGAGGAAAATAAAATTACCAGTAATTAAATTTACCAGCAAGTTTGCCATCTAAAGCAAATTTATGGCTTCATAGTGAAAAATAGTTTAGACACTTTCACATAAAGCGGATCCATTTTCACATGATATAAGTATTACACACTGCTGTTTCAATTTATATAATTAAAATGATATCATTGCACTCTGAGGTTAATGGGATACCCAACTGGAAACCATACGTCGTGAGCAATAAAATAGCAGCATTGCAGTATTGGCTCTTTTGTTAAAAGCTGATGCAGTATTTCAGCACAATTAGATTACATTCTACCTTTTAAAAATCTTTAGAACAAGTAAGAGAGATATGCTGATTAAAAAGAACATATTCTTGAAAGTTGCTTTTATTTTTTAGGAACAGAAAGATTAAATGAGGATCTATAAAGAGTGCTTAGGATAAATGTTATTTGCCAGTTGTTTTCATTCTACCTCCTATTGAAAATAAATTTTCTGGAGAATATTCCAGAGAATGCTTCAAGTGAGGTTTCTAAAATTATCATCAGGGGTTATAATATAGGATTGTTTTAAATCGAAAATGAGGGACATCCCTGGTGGCGCAGAGGTTAAGAATCCGCCTGCCAATGCAGGGGACATGGGTTCGAGCCCTGGTCTGGGAAGATACATGTCATGGAGCAGCTAAGCCCATGCACCACAACTACTGAGGCTGCGCTCTAGAGCCCGTGAGCCACAACTACTGAGCCTGTGTACAACAACTACTGAAGCCCACGTGCCTACAGCCCATGCTCCACAGCAAGAGAAGGCACCGCAATGAGAAGCCTGCGCACCGCAACGAAGAGTAGCCCCTGCTTGCTGCAACTAGAGAAAGCCTGCAGGCAGCAATGAAGAACCAATGCAGCCAAAAATAAATGAAAAAAAAATTTTTTTAAAACTGTCAAAAAAATTGAAAATGATTGAGATCTGTTTAACTCTGGACAGAAAAACTTCCTTATGTCATAATGTTTTACATTTTTTCTACCTAAATTACAGATAGTGAGATATATTAATAACATATCTACATAACTAATATATATCTCTCCATATACCCATATTTTCACAGTGAGTTTTTATCTCTCTGTATCTTTCTTTTTTCTCCAGTATTTCTCTTTCTCTTTCTTGTGTCTCTGTCTTTGTACACACATGTACATAGATTTAGAAAAAACACGTATATATATAATTTAATATTCAGATCAATATCAGTATGGATATGCATATGTAGATAAAAAGCAGGGATAGGAAAATACATCTATTCCCATTTTTGAATACAGTTTTATCCCAAATTCAAAACGAAACACATCAAGAGCTGTTTTTATAGCCTATACAAATTCTGTGAGCATGATCAAAAGAATATATCATATATTGTAGAGCTGTTGTGGTTATATGGAGGTAAAATTAGGGGAAGAAGACTATAGCTCAGTGTACAGAGTTGAACAGAAACAAACAGACCTTCTAAGAGAGGATGATATGTAAAATGGGTTCAAGCTGGTCTAAAGTAGTGACCACTCCTTGATGGCCATGGCTCAATAATTGGGCTTCTGTTATATTAAAAAGAATATTAAACCAGTACAAAACTATCACAAAGGATTCAAAAAGCATATTAAATAGACTTGTCCCCAGCACAAGTAGTTATTGATTTTTTTTTTAAAATTTTTTGCCATACGCGGGCCTCTCATTGTTGTGGCCTCTCCCATTGTGGAGCACAGGCTCCAGAAGCGCAGGCTCAGCGGCCATGGCTCACGGGCCCAGCCGCTCCGCGGCATGTGGGATCCTCCCGGACCGGGGCACGAACCCATGTCCCCTGCATCGGCAGGTGGACTCTCAACCACTGCGCCACCAGAGAAGCCCAGTTATTGATTTTTAAATTGCCTTACAAAGCCTATTGCCTGTATCAACTGAAGAGTAGATAAACAAGTGTGCTATATCCATACAATGGAATATTATTTGACAATAAAAATGAACTGTGGATACACACTACAACATGGGGGAGGGAAAGGGAAGTGACTGTTCATAAGTCCAAAGTTTCTTTCAGGAGTAATGAAAATGTTTTAAATTTAGATTGTTATGATTGTTACACAACTCTAAATAATCTAAAAACCATTAAATTGTGTAATATAAACTAATAGACTTGTAGGTATGTAAATTTTATCTCAGTAAAGTCTATTTGCAAAAGTTTTCTGTTGGTGAGGGTCATAATTTGTTGAGATTTGATGTTTGCCAATTTTATTTATTAATCATTGATTTAGAGTTTTTTTCAACTGAAGCTTGTCTTCCACTGAAAATGTTTTCATAATTATCAAGAATCACTTTTTAGTTGAAATCTGTAAATTCTGGAAGGAAAGCCTGATGGTTGGCTATCTTTATAGACCAGGAGTTTTTATAAAGTCAGAATTGAGTATACATATTGATGAAGGCTCTTCATTGACAAGTGTACCTTTAAGAACAATTGAGGAAGAGAAAACAACAAAACTTTCTGTTCTGAAGTAGTGAAGTGTTGTTCTCTAGTCATTCTTGCATGAAGATTTCTGAAACTTTTGTTTTGTCTTATTTTATTACTCACTCATCTTGTTTCTTACTGCTAATAAGATTAACTGAAAACTCCATAGTCATCTTATTTGAATGTTCTGGAATCCCAATACAAACTCTCTTTCCTTCTAATTAATGGTTAAATGCAACAAAATTCTGTCTTACCATTCACTCCCCAAATATGTCACCCTTAATATACCTGTATGTCTCTGGTCTTCCCATACTGGTCTCTTTAGAAACAACTTCCCATTTCTTCTTAACAAACTATCCCCATTGCTTTTCCTAAGACACAAATGCCTTCCCCTTGCAAAAGCATCTCTTGATGTATATGTCACATCATTCTGTTATCTCTCACTATTTAATTTTCTCATGCATGTTACCATGAGTGTGTGTTTGCTCTTTATTCATATATATATGCCTGGTCTTCCTGGCTATATTACAATTTTTTGATGAAAAAATAGCATCACATCTTTGATATGTCTCGATACATGAATAGTGCAATTCCTGACACAAATACATGGAGTTATATTCAGGAAACTGTTATTTCTTGGTTGGCATCCATGTTTTATTGACTAAATTATGAAAGTCACATATATCCCTGAGCCTAATATTGAGAAAATTAGAGTTTTTATTTCCATCAGCTGAAACTGATACTGTTGTTTAGGCTGAATAATGGTTTTCAATGACGGTTTTCCACTTGAAATATGTGACATTTGTACTAACACCATCATTCTAACTTTGCTGTTACCTTTATCTTACTGATCTCAGTAAAAATATTTGGATCACAAAAAGAATATTTTTTACCATATCTTTGGGAAGGAAATAATAAGTATATCATGATCTTAATATACCAGAGTAGATGATGACATTTTCATGTAATATATCCTAAGAAAGACGTCGAGTACCTATTAAATCAGTAATCTGCTTGAGAACCTAAATGTCAATAAGTATACTACTAATTTGCTAATCAGTTCTGGACATTTTTATTTACACTTTATTGACCACAGCCAGGCACTGTATTCGGCATTGGGAACACAATGATGAATTATTCAGTACCTGTTCTCGGGAACTTTTGGCTCTCGTGGGATGTGTCAACAAGTAAACTAGCAATTATAATCCAGTATATCAGTTAAGTATGACATGTTACAGGAGCATGAAGAAGAGAGCCTACTCCAGTATTAGGATATTTCTGAGACAATTTTTAGAAGAGAGACTATTTAAACTCTGCTCCAAAGGTTCAGTGGGAGGATTAACCAAGTGAAGGACTACTTGTGAATATTCCAGGCAGAGGGAAATGGATATACAAAGGTTTGACAGGAATACATGCATGCATATTACATTGTGAGTGTGTTACAGTCAGCCCTCTGTATCCACAGGTTCCACATCCATGGATATGGAGGGCTGACTGTATATTTACTGAAAAAAATCTGAATATAAGTGGACCTGTGCCGTTCATACCTATGTTGTTCAAGGGTTAACTGTATATTCCATGAGTCCATATGTAAACTTAAGAAACTCCATCATTTCACAATATACACACATATTGAATCACTGCCATATACCTAAATCTAATATAATGTTATATGTCAATTATATCACAATAAAAAATTAGAAAAGAAACTCCATGGCGAAGTTTTCTTTTTATTTTGTTGTTTTGTTTGTTTGTTTACTATTATCTACCATCCCCAACACTCCAATCAATGATTAAAATGACAAAATGAAGTATTTCCAATCAACAACAAAATTAAGTATTTCCTCCTTCAGGAAACTGGTATTTTTATCAGTTCAGCAGTATAATGATCACCTTACCTGCTTGCTTTCTCTTTCGGAAACTGAGCTTCTTGAGAGCAGACCCATGTTACTTATATATTTTGTTTCTAAGAACTAGCAGTGTATTCAGCACACACTTCCTCAGTATATGACTCTTGAAGTGAACTGAACTGGACTGATTGAAGTGCAGGAAGGTAACATGTGTGAGTGCCTTTGTGTGTTAAGACTGGGCAAGGCACTTCACATGTTTGCATAGAATGTATCAGATCGTTCAATCTTTGCAGTAACTCTGACATAGCAATGCTTGATATTTTTTCTAGAATTAAAGAAAATAGAGCATGATTCAATGAATATTAGTAACTTGACCAAGGTCACACGGTCACATATTTTTATGGAGTGGAACCAAGTATTGCTATCCAAAACCTGATTCCTGTCCTGTCTCAGTACACAACCCTCCAGGATACCACTGCAGGCATCTGGGGGTGTTTTCCGACTGTTGTGATTATCTCTGTGTTTGGATGTGTCAAAAAAATAACCTCACATGGGTTATCATAAAACATGGGTTATTAGCTCAGTGGCCCTTATAAAATGTACACAAGGTTATTTTTAAAATTTGTTGTCATGCACTATTTTTAGAATCTCTCATTACCTGACGGCTCTACCCAATTAGGTATGTCTTCCTTGAATGCACTTAATTGAAGTGCTTATAGGTAACCAAATGGTGACTAAAATATTACTTGGAAAGATAAGTGTTAATGTGAGGTGATGTTATGATACTATTTTGAAGAGAAGAAAGAGAAAGGATAAACATTATCTACACTGTAAATCATTTATTATTTCAAGATTAGTGTCCTGGTTGTAAGATTTTACATTATGCAAAAAAGTCTTTAAAATGGCCTCTCAAAACATTCTGGAGATAGACGGTGGTGATGGTTACACAACATGTGTGAATGTACTTAATGCCAATGAACTATAAACATAAAGTGGTAAATGTTATGCTATGTATATTTCACCACAATGCAAAAAATTGGCCTCTTATCCAGCCTTTTGCTTTGGTCAGAGAACTGTATATATTTTTTGGTGCTTCCCATTTTTTATTTCCTATTGGCATTCACAACTTCCAACTGGATGCATGTAAATGAATGCCAGGCTTATAAACCGAACAAAAGCTAGAAGATACCATTTATTGGAGATGTACCAATGGGCTACTAATGTGGGGTTCAAAGACAATGGGAATAACAGTTCCCTAGCAGACTTGTTAAAAACACAGGTATCCTGGACCTCCCCGAGAGATTCTGCCTGGCATCTCTGATGGAACTCAGAGGTCTGTTTTTGCGGTACGCGGGCCTCTCACCGCTGCGACCCCTCCCGTCGCGGAGCACAGGCTCCAGACGCGCAGGCTCAGCGGCCATGGCTCAAGGGCCCAGCCGCTCTGCGGCATTCGGGATCCTCCCGGACCGGGGCACGAACCCGTGTCCCCTGCATCAGCAGGCGGACTCTCAACCACTGCGCCACCAGGGAAGCCCCAGAGGTCTGTTTTTTAAATGGCCTCCCCAGAGGACTCTTATGGCTGATCCTAGAACCGCACTTTAAAACCACAGCTCCTGGGTCATCGAACTACAATACCAGAGAGCCAGACCTCTACAGAAGCCACCTCCTGTGTGAGGCAGGGCAGCAGTGGTCAAGCATATGAGGTTTGGAGAACAACAGAGCCAAGTTCAAATCCCTGCCCCACTGCTTACTAGCTGTATGACTGCAGCTAAATTACGAAACCTCTGTAAATGCCAGTTCCTTGCCTCCAAATGGGAATAGAAGAGTACATTCTGATATGGTTACAGAAACAATTAAATAAATCCAAGTGTATTGCCTGACAGTTAATTGCCCAATACAAGGTAGTTTTGAGTATTGTCTTATTTCATAAATTCTAAAATGAACACATTTTTACATTTAAGTATCTATGGGGTCTTACAAGTGTTGTAAGTTGTGTAAAAACTTCGATTAAAACTTTTTATTAAGTGCAAGAAAGCACTGTTATCAACGCATATTAGAGAGTAGAAGAAAAATAGATGTGTATTATTACTACTATGTTCAATAAAGCTTTGGTTGCTGAGTATGAGAAGTTGCTGAGGTCCTGAGTGACAAAACAGTTTTCAGTGGACGAACAGCACTGACAATCTCTAAAAAAGAGACCATTCATACATCTGACAAAGAATGATTTAAAAAGAAAACTACTCTACATAAGATTATATTTAAGATGTGGAAGAGAAAGGATATGTGTAGAAGAGACAGCCCTATTTATGAAGAATCGGCGGTCAAGTTGTTGGTTAAAAATGTATCATAAAAGAAACAGAATTATCACAAAGCAATGATTGCATCAGATTTTATGCTGTTAAAAAATGCTTTTGAATGCATGAATGAGAGAATAGAAGTGAGAGAGAGAAAAGAACACAGCTGACTTTCCCACCTTCAGAGATTGAAATCTTGAGTGCACTAAATCTTGGTTCTTGGGGACACTAACCTGCAAATGTGAAATTCATCAATACATATCATCTGAAAGGAGATTTATATGTACCGTGCATAGCTCGATTCTCACTATGGTACAAAGACTCATTAGTCTGTATTTCTCCCTCTAATCTCTTTATTGAGCTCTAGTTTAATATCTCCAAGGTTTTGTGAAACAGTGACACTTACCTCTCCTGTGTTGCCTTGTTGTGTCCATCATACTAGATTTTGCTGCTTATCAGGGCTTCAACCACA
Source organism: Aethalodelphis obliquidens (assembly GCF_003676395.1). Classification (NCBI taxonomy): domain Eukaryota; kingdom Metazoa; phylum Chordata; class Mammalia; order Artiodactyla; family Delphinidae; genus Aethalodelphis; species Aethalodelphis obliquidens. The sequence goes on along the minus strand of NW_020837950.1, from coordinate 28,825,598 downwards.
AGCTTATATTTATCGCCTCTCTTCCTTATTCACACTCATCCAGTGTGTTCCCATGTTTTGTAAGATTTTTCTTCAGAATTTATTTTTCTTTCCCTACCTCCTTTCCATAAAACTTTGCTTATTAAAGGCCTTTCATATGCCAGGAATTCTAAACAAACAAAATAAACTAAAATCTCTAACTTCATTTATCATATTGTCTAACAGGAGAGACAGTTATCTAAGAAAAGAACTCAACTAAAAATTTTGGAGTGTTACAGTAAATATGTGTGCAGGTCACCTTAAGAGCACAGAAAATGGGAACAACTGACTTCCCAATAAGCAATAAGAATGTTTTATAATTAATTTGTAATTATGTAATAATTTTATTGATATTTAGTTATTTGAATATTAATTTACATTACGAATAATATTGTTGTTTGGACCAGGCAAAATGGCGCTAAGAGCCATTTATCTTAGCTGTTTTACAGATGAACAAATGGAGAAAGAGGGTAGGTGACTTGCACAGCATAACATAGCTACTAATAGGTTACAGAGATCTTAGCACGTGGCTCAGCTGGGGGATTGGAGAAGAACTATGCTGAAGGAGGTACTATTTGCTCTGTGTCTTGAACAATATTTAACCCTGCATTTCATGGCGATAGGAACTAGGTGCTTAAGACAAAATAAAATGTGGATAATCTGAAGATTTGGAAGAATAATTTTATAAAAGGTGAATTAAGAGAATATAATTAATGAATGAAATAGAAGGCACAGAAAGTATCTGAGGTGGAAATAGAAGCACAGAAAGTATCAAAGAAGGCCCCCAAGTGAGACACAATCTGAAGGTTTCAAGAAATGCCAAGAAAACCAGTGTGACTGGAGAAGAGTGTGCGAGGTGGGGAGGAGAAAGAGATGAGGTCAAAGGTGTCAGTCAGTTGATTTGGGGGACTTGTAGACCTTGTAATGCTTTGAGTTTTTCCCTCCTTATGATATGGGACATCAGCGAAGAATTTTTTTTTAACATCTTTATTGGAGTATAATTGCTTTACAGTGGTGTGTTAGTTTCTGCTGTATAACAGAGTGAATCAGCTATATATATATATATATATATATATATATATATCCCCATATCTCCTCCCTCTTGTGTCTCCCTCCCACCCTCCCTATCCCACCCCTCTAGGTCATCACAAAGCACCGAGCTGATCTCCCTGTGCTATGCGGATGCTTCCCACTAGCTGTCTGTTTTACATTTGGTAGAATTTATAAGTCCAATGAAGAATTTTGATCGGAGTTGTGGCAAGATATGATTATAGGAAGGCAAAGGGAGGAGCAGAGAGAGAGTTGGGAAGTTATTAAGACAATCCACAGAAGGGGGGATGGTGGCTTTGTCAGGGGAGCAGAGGGCTCTCAACTCTATATTCAAATTCTGAATATATTTTGAAGAATCAGGGGAATTTGCTGGTGGGTTGGATGTTGGGTGTGGAAGAATATGAGATGTCAATGAGGACTCCAGAGTTTTTGGTCTGAACAAGTGTAAGAATGGTGTCCTCTTAACTGAGATGGAGAAGAATTCAGGAGGCGGTTATTTGACATGATGTCAATCTTGGAAATATAACTGTGGTGCCAATGTGGTGGATGCCTTGGAAGGGATCATAGGTTGAGGCAACTATATCGGTTTGGAATCTCAGTCGTGTGTGAAATGGTGATGATATTCTAACAGGGACCATGGCAATAGAGAATGGGAGGAAGAGGCTTGGTTGAAGACACTGCTGAAGTGGTTTTGTGAATGGCTTGTATGTAGTAGAAGGAGAAGGATCTAAAATGGGAAACTCCAGGGTGATGACCACTAGGGTCACTTCTCAGGCCTAGCTCTGGGAGGCCTATATCTTTCCAGTTGTGCAAATACCAAGAACGTAGAACCTTTCCTGTTTGAAACCACTTATATTCACCCTCGTTCATATCCTTCATATCAAGATTAGCTTCAGAATGGGACAGTCTTTCCAGCTCTTCTCACTTCCTTGTCATTTCAGAAAATGAATAAACCAGGCTTTCAGATTTAAGATGTTCAATATTTTAATTCATATGGAAAATTCCAAATTATGCCTGAGCATTTGCAGTAACTTTTTTGTTTGTATTTTTCCAGGTTGATTGACATGTAACATTATATTTGCTATACTACAAAATGATCACTGCAATAAGTTTTGTTAACATTCATTACCTCACATAGTTAGAAGTTCTTTTGTGATAAGAACTATTCAGATTTACCATCTTAGCATCTTCAAATATACAATGCATTATTGTTAAGTACGGTCACCTTGCTGTACATTACATCCCCAGAACATATTAATCTTACAACTGGAAGTTTGTACTTTTTGACCACCTTCACCCATTTCTCCCATCCTCCACCTTCCTTCTCCGGCAACCACCAATCTGTTCTCTCTTTCTATGAGTTCCACTTTTATTTGATTCCACATGTAAGAGAGATCATGCAGTATTTGTCTTTCTGTGCTTGACTTACTGCACTTAGCATGTGCCCTCAGGGTCTATCCATGTTGTGGCAAATAGTAAGATTTCCTTCTTTATCATGACTGAATAATATTCCATTGTGCATGTATGTGTGTGTATATATATATATATATGCTTGTATATATACACACGCATATATATATATATATATATATATATATATATATAACATCTTCTTTATCCATTCATCTGCTGATGGAGACTTAGGTTGTTTCTATGTCTTGGCTATTGTAAATAATGCTGCATAGGGGTGTAGATATTCTTATAAGAGAGTGATTTTGTTTCTCTGCATATATACTTAGGAGTAGGATTGCTGGATCGTATGGTAGTTCCATTTTTAATCTTTTGAAGACCTGCTATACTGTTTTCCATAGTGGTTGCACCATTTTACATTCCCATCAACAGTGCAAAAGTATTCCCTTTTCTCCACATCCTTGCCAACACTTGTTATGTGTTGTCTTTTTGATGATGGCCATTCTGACAGGTGTGAGGTGATATCTCATTGTGGTTTTGATTTGCATTTTTCTAATGATTAGTGATGTTGAGAATCTTTTCATGCATCTATATGTATTCTTTGGAAAACATCTATTCAAATCCTCTGCCCATTTAATTGGGTTGTTTGAATTTTGATGTTTAGTTGCATGAGTTCTTTGCACATTATAGATATTAATCCCTTATCAGATAAATATTTTGCAAATATTTTCTCGGTTCTATAGGCTGCCTTTTCATTTTTTGATGGTTTTCTTTGCTATGTAGGAGCTTTTAGTTTGAGATAGTCCCACTTGTTTAATTTTGCTTCTGTTGCCTTTGCTTTTGGTAACAGGTATAAAACAGTCATTGCTAAGACCAGTGTCAAGGTGCTTACCGCCTACATATTCTTCTAGGAGTTTTATGGTTCAGGTCTTATGTCAAAGTCTTTAATTCAATTTAAGTGTCTATGTATGATGTTATACAGTGGTTCAGTTCCACTCTTTTGCATGTGGAAGTCCAGTTTTTCCAAAACCATTTACTGAAGAGACTGTCCTTTCTCCATTGTACATTCTTCACTCCTTTGTCATAAATTAAGTTTCCATATATGTGTGGATTTATTTCTGGGCTCTCAACTCTATTCCATTGATCTCTCTGTTTTTCTGCCAATACCATGCTGTTTTTATTACTATACTTTGTAGCATAGCTTGAAATCAAGACATGTGATACCACCAGCTTTGTTATTCTTTCTTAAGGTTGCTTTGGCTCTTCAGGTTCTTTTGTGGGACCAAATAAATTTTAGGGTTGTTTGTTTATTTCTGTGAAAAATGCCATTGGAATTTTGATAAGGATTGCACTGAATCTGTAGATGACTTTGAACATTTTAACGTTATTAGTTCTTCCGGTCCATAAGCATGTAATATCTTTCCATTTATTTGTTTCCAAAAGTTTACAAAGCTAATTTAGTCTCCTTGTCTTCCATCCCAGCTCCCCAATTATCACACTTGTTTTCCCCAAACGCTTTTTGCATTTTGCTATTCCATTCCTCAGAAAAATTGAGTGGTTCCAAACTCTCCCCAAGATGACAAGCACCTTAACTTGCATCAAAGACCTTATATTTGGACCTAACTCCAACTCTCAACTTTATTATTTAATGCTCTCCAAAAAGAATTACCTAGTTCACTGGAGACCCACCATTTCTCCACACTACTGCCCAGTGCCACTCTCTGCCCATTGTCCTTGCCTGCTCCGAATTTCAATTTCCAGATCAATCTTCCTAAAAATCAACTCCAATCAAGCCATTTTCCTACTCGGAAGCACATTTTTACACTCTATTGCCTAGTGATATAATTACAGACTCTTCCCTTGGCAGCACTATCCTGCTAGCTCAGTAGTTCTGACTCATTTTTCTCATACACATAGTTCACAGAACAATGCACTCCCATCAGTAATGTATCACATTGCCTACAATGGTCTTCAAGGAACAGAGCAGATATACTTAGGGGCACAGAGCAAATTCTCCTAGTAGCATAATTGTAATATATATGTAACCAATGCCTCTACAGTAGTTACTGTGCGCCAGTCACTTTGTGAGCACTTTAAAGAGTATTTCATTGAATCCACTTAACAGTCCTGTGATATAGACACTGTTATTGTTTCATTTTACGGATGAAGAAACTGACATACAGAAAATGTAAGCAATTTTTGCAAGGTCACATGGTTAATACCTGATACCTGATATCGCTGAAGCTTGGTTTCTTTAATAGTAACAAACAGTAATAATAATGATAATAATAATACCTACTTCACTTCTCAGTCTGCAGCCTATGCTCTTAATTCCTCTGGCATACCTCCTCTCTCCTTGGATTTCTCCTACTCACCCATACCAACACTGGAAGATGAGAAATATTGAGCTCAGTAATTTTCATCAAATTTCAAAAAATTCCCTTTCTATTTTGAAAGTGGCCTGAATCAACCAAGCCTCCAATGACTGTTACTTCTCTGATCTCCTCGATCACTTTTCTAAGATTCCACTCATGCTTTACTTATTCTATACTACCTTGTTATCATCCAACTGTGAGATATAAATCACATCTCTCCAACGAGACTGAAAAATTTCCACAACCAAACTCATAATAGACACTGTAAATTTTGATTTCCCAATTTTGTTAATGGTTCCTCTATCAAAGTTCAAAATGACTTCAATCTTCTCTCTCTTCTTTGCCTAATCCATATCCACATACAATTCACTTCTAAGTTTTGGTTCTTCATGCATCCCTGATACCACTCTTAATCTCTTGTACCTTTTCTGTCTAAAGGGTGGGAGCCCATCCATTAACAAGGCCAGGGTAAACAAGCAATGTATTGATGGTTATTACGTTGCTTCATAATTCTCATTACTTTTTCCCTAACTATCATAAAAATCTTGTATCTGGTTATCCAGATTTGAGTCTTTGACCCTTGGTATTCTCCTAAATTCTACTGCCAGTTTAATCTAAGGAAGAGTATCTGTCCGGCTCCCATACATCACTCTTCCCTCGCTACCACTGTCTGCTGAAATAAGAACTCACTCTTCAATCGGTATCAGAATGTCTACTCCTCACACCCCTCACTTTTCCTTCCAACCTCATCTCCTATTACTGCACTGCATGTTATACCTTCTAAGCAAACCAGACCAAAAGCTACTCCCATAGAAGTTCTATTTTTCTACCTCCATACTCTTGCTTGTGCTATGTATTTCACACAAAAATGCAAATGACATAAGTCAGAGGCTAGGATGAGTTAAGAAAAAGTCTCCTACGTTTTAGGCCACAGGAAGGACATATTGAGATGGATTAAGTAGCCCTCAGTGTCATCTTTAGAAATCCCCACATCCTGACTCAATATTTATCTGGATTTCCTCTACATCTTTTGATACTTCAACACTTTCTGTCATTGTTTAGCACCTGATATCGTTGAAGCTTGGTTTCTTTAATCATAACAAATAGTAATAATAATGATAATAATATCTACTTCACAAGATGGCCATGTAGGTTAAAAAACATAAATTTGATATTATATTATCTCTAAAAATTTAAGCATTGCACATAGCAGGTACTGAAAACTTGTTAAGTTTCTTCCTCCAGTCATGGGTGAATATTATTGCCCACTTAACTGAAGGGACCTGAGATCCACAACTGAATTTGGCTGCCAGAGTAAGCGGAGCACAAGAGCAGAGACCCCATAGAATAGTCTACTCAGGGGGGTAGCGACACATAAGCCACTGACCGTAGGGAGGCTCTGAGCCTGACTGTCCCTCACCCTTCTATAAAAGATAAGATGGTAGGTGTTAGCAGAATAAAACCCTTCTAATGCCCTAGACTTCTGCCTGAGGCAGTCAAAAGGACTAAAATCACATTCAGAAGGAATGGTGTTCTGACTGTGTTTCAGTGCTCTTCAGCCATGTCTCTATGAGCCACCTGAAGTCATCCTCCTGACTAGCCTCCCACCACACCCTCACCCTCTTTGAGACCATGACCCTAGAAAAACTGTGCCGGAGGTGGCGCATGAAATGGCCCCAGCTGGTGGGAGGGGAAGACTGCAGAGCCTGGGAAGCAGGCAAGGTCTGAAGCCAACATCTCTGCCATTTTTATTCACCTACACAGTCTCTAAAGCAGTCTTTGTTCTAGGAGAAGTGGGAAAAAAAAATAAGTGGTGAGAAAACATTGAACTGACAGGGGCACAACAATTAAAACACTATATGTTTTCACGGAGTGCTCTAGCATTAAATTTGCTTGAATCCAGTTTTTTCCCTCCTCGTTTCTTACTACTTTCTGAATTTTCTTTCTCCAGTATCTCTCTTTACCTTCTCCTAGCTCAGTAGCCTCCTTTGAGCACTGTTTCTGACATTAAGCTTTTAAATATATGCAATTAAACATTTCTTAACTCGATGTAATTAAACAAAGGAGGGAAGTCAGTCTGAGATCAACGACAAGCTGGAGAAATAAGCAATTTTTAAGGAAATGAAGTTTTCTTACTCTTAGGGATATACTGAAGCTATTGATAACAGTTCACTTAGGACATGAATGGCTGCCTTAACTCCTACATAAGCACATATTACAAACTTACTGTTTGGAATAAAATATGTATGTGTTTTTCTTTGCTTTTTTGCTAAAGACCTTTACTCTTTAGACTAACATTATTTCTCTACAAATTGCTTAGCAAACTTTTTTTTATTTGAACGTTGCAGATATTGAGATATAAATGCAAATCTCACTTGTTTAAAACTTAGTGCTAATGAGGTCAAAACCACACAGTAAATCTCTGTATCTGCCAGTTATCTCTATTGTGTGGCGAGAAGTGTGTGAGCAACCAGCTCTGGTCATAAGAAGCATTGGGGGAGAGAATGCTGGTGAATTCGTCCAATATGCCTCCACAAAATTGGAAAATGACTCCGTTTTGGCAGGCATGTACCCGTGGTCAGTAGCTTCATCTTTCTTTGTGTGCGTCAGTTATCTTGAATTTAAAGATAATTTTAGTACCTTCATTGTTACTTTAATACTTTATTTGATATTTCAGCTTTCTGCTATGTGGTAGTGTTATTTAAAATTTCCTCTTTTCAGTGACATTTCTTGCATGTGTATTTATATCCTACTTGTTAAAGCTAGTAATACTATGTGAGCTTATAGAATTGCATCTGAACTCTGAAGGAAAAATAATGATCCATTTCACGAGATGAATGATTTTTACAAACTCTCATTTCAACTCAAAGAGTGCTTTTTTTCCCTTGATTAAAATGTATTTCTCGATTAAATTAAAATGCAAATATAGACAGTCTGTGTTTATGGTTATAATAGAATTATTTAAAGAAGGTTCTAAATCAACCTGCTGCTAATATTTCATGCAAGAACTGTGGGTTTTATTGTTGGGCCAGTACTGCCGTGTTCCATTTTCAAGATTACTTAAAGTGCTATGAAAACTTAATCACACTGCCCAGGTTTTATCAGTTTTTGCCCAGTCTTCTCTAGGATGTTAAAAGGGACTGCTTTCCTATATACGTCTTAAGTTATGTTAGTGATATTGGAGAAATATGAAGTACTAAAACTTTAGAACCCCTTGAAATTGAGTTATGAACAATTTACTATTTGTTTTAAAAAATATATTTTATTACACAGAAGTGAATCAGCTCTTAAATTTAAGAGAACCATATTTAATAATTTATTATGGAATTAAATATCTGAAAAATTACTTCAAGAAACCATTTAGTCCAACTTTTTAATTTATATTAGTTATATAAAATATTTGTATTAGAAATTGCATCTAATGCTATGGATTTAATTATGATCCTTTAGTATTATTTTAGCTTTCCTTTTTTTTTTTTTTGGAAGTGTCCTATCACTTTTCAAACACATTGATTAAAATAATTCTTAAATAACATTTATAACTTGATCTTTTTTCTTTTTTTGTTATTTTTAGTGACCTCAGTGAAAACCAAATTCAGGCAGTTCCAAGGAAAGCTTTCCGTGGGGCAGTTGATATTAAAAATCTGTAAGTATTTTTCCTAATTGATACTGTTTTTTTTTAAATTACCCATTTTCCAAGTTTAATTTATATTGAATAAAGTGTCAGAAAAAAATGGTGAAAGCCTATATACATCTTTATGCTTCCTTAGGAGAGCTTGTAACAATGAGTTTTAAATTGTTTTCACAAGCTATCTGAAGAGATTCTTGTTTAGAAGATGTCTTGAAACTGAAGTTGTTATCAAATTCATTCTTCAAACCTTGTGATTAATCTTGTGAAATCTAAAGAAATTATTTGATTATAAGGTATTTACAATGTATTTTCTTCCCCTTACTGTGAGCTAATTTCAATAGCTCCTTTTTCACTTGTTATCGGTGTTTATTGGAAATGCAGAATATTTTTTTTCTGGAAAGAGTAGATAATATTTTCTTGTTAGAGATACCTGTGGCCTAGAGCTACAGCTTTTTAAAATAGCTTTTAGATCACCATTTTCATTAAATGCCAACAGTGTGAGAATGAGAAAATTGTCTTTCCCTTTGTGTGAATACTTTTCTTGCATCTTTTCCCTCTTATATCTTTATGAAAGAATATATGTATAGCCTTCTTTAAAAAGCAAAAAAAAAAAAAAAGAAAAAGAAAACTATGTTTCTGTATTATCCCTTGATAAATCTTTAATCTGGTGTTTTGTGTAGATGTGGTTTTTGTAAGTGTGGATAGCTCTTTACATACCAGGTTTAAGATCACAGTGGCAATCCTAATATCATTGATATATATCTTAATGAATTTAAAAATACCTTGTTAACCTTTTAAAATGATGGTTTTTGACTCACCGTGAATCTAAAATGTAAAACATTTTCTGTAGCTTTTCCATTAGTTTGGAATGTGGGGGAAAAGGCCCCTGTGTGCTGAGATTAACTATCAGGAATTCAGTATTTCTTAGCTAGTAATAAACAGGGCAGGCACTTTAAGAATTAACTTATATTCCGAATTCTCCATGGTGGGATCCAACAGTATTTCTCCAGTAGCGAAAGTGAGACAGATGTTTTCCTTCGTCAAAGGAAGCTGTTTATAAAGCTGTAGCTGTTTTTATAAAGCTACAATTTATGGCCTCTACATCCTCTCCTCAATGTAAATTTTTTTTAATTTGTACTTTTTTTAAATTTGTACTTTAATTTGTACTTTTTTTAAGTGTATAGGTAAAGACAGAAAAACATAGACTTCTAGGTATAAATGTGTAGAGCCGCCAAAATCCTGGCCCTAGGTTTTTATGAGCGTTTACATGTTAAAGAGATTTTATTTGCTTTGTTTTTCATCTCTAGTGAAGACTTAGGGAAGCCTTCAGATAGATTCAGAGATGTAGGGTGTTCAGAACTGCCGCTGTATATTACATCTGATCAGAACAACATAAAGATCCCAATGTAGCACCTACCTGAGTTGCCTATATGTCTCTGTAAAAGGACAGTAATGGCCAAAGTTGACCACCCTTTGAGAATGCCACTTGCAATCTTACAATAGTATTTTTTCTAAAGCCTTAAAACAGGTGGCTTTTAATCTTAGCAAAGATATTTAGGGAATCCAAGTCTATTAAGTAATCCTTCTCCCATATTTAAGGATGCATTTGGGAGTGAGATACCGGTCATGGTGGGATTCTTCCTTAATTCCTCTTCATTTATTCTTTAAAAATGTGATTTTAAAAGTTTAGAGATAAAAAGAAAAGTAAAATGCTAGCCCTTGTACTTTGAAGAAAGCAATATTGATTTAGCATGATTTTTGAAATATTTCTCCCCACGACATCATCCCCCCTCTCTACCATTTTAAAGGCAGTTATTATGTATACTGTGAGATGAGTTTAGGACTATCTCAGAATCTCTTGCCATTTTTTTGTTTTGTAAATGTAACAAATCAGTAAACTTCATTGAGCCTTAATTTTTACTTTTATGAAATCAGTATAATAATTTCTTACATTTGCTGTGGTTATTAGAGAAAAACCATATGTGAAAAACCTTAAAACAGTAATATGCTACAAAATATAGTACAGTATTCATTCAGCAAGTTCATTCAGCAACTGCTAAAATTTAGCACTGAAAATTTTATACTAAGGAGAGAGGAAAGGAGAGCATAAACTAATTTGCAATATTAGTAATCAATCAGATAGACCCATGTCTATCATGGGTCAATTAGCCATGGAGCTACAATAATGGGGAAAAAAATCTATCAGAAAGTACTAAATGAATATACACAGGACCCTGATTTATAAACAAATTAAATGCAACAGGTACTGAGGAAAGAAAGAGATAAAAGTATTGATATTGCTTGACGTTATCAGGGAATACTTTAGAAAAGAGTTACTGAAAGAAAATATAAAGGCATCTTCAAGGAGGTTGGCTCATACTGTATACTGGTGAGTAGTGGCCGGTAAAAGCAGACTGAGAAAGTAAGAATTTATTAAGACCTATGCAAGGCCTGATTTCTGGGTTTCGATTGGTTTGGAGGATTAAAATTAAAGTGCAGTGGAATGTGTGTGTGTGTGTGTATTGTGTGCGTGTGTGTGTGTGTGTGTGTGTGTATGATGTAAGGAATATTACCTTTGTTTCAAGGCGAACCAATACTAATTCGGAATAGCAGCAGTGGTAAGAAGCATAGCAATCTGCATATGGAGGAATCCGAGTAGAGTGGCATCCAAATGATTTTAACTTTGGAGGTTTCTGTTCTTATGGAGGAAAGGGGGCTTAAGAAACTATGTGAGTGCTAAATGATGATGTGATGATCAAAAGAACAATTTATTCCTGCTCCTCTCAATGCCTTCCATGTAACAGTGAGAAAGACCATGACAACATTGAGACACCACAATGCATTTACAGGTTTATTTAATTAAATAAGATCATAGTTACAATTTTCTAAAATTTCACATTTAAAAAGCATTTTGCTATAATTAAAAAATAGTTCAAACTACATTATTCAAAAAAATTTCCATTTCATGGGACTTTGTGTGAAGTTTAGTTTTACCATTAAAAATTAAGAAGGATATTTGGTAAAATATGTTAGAACTGAGAGTAAATTTTAATTTGTATTATTGTTAAAATGGTAACTGTATGTCATCAAGTAATGACTCAGTAAAAGTCCATAAATATTGACATTATTAATATTATTAACATTCAGTGTGGGAAGGAGAGGCATAGTGCTTTGTCTTATTTATTATTCCAGTGTGTACGTTTACAGTTTGGACAACCCTGCATGGTGCCATAATGGCTAGTGTTTCGAGTCATTCAGGGACTAAAAGAGAAGAAGTAAGGCTGCACAGAAGGAATACGTGCTTTAGTTGCATCAAGCCGATATTTTGTATAGCGCTGTCTAAAAGACTAGTCTAATGCACTGTACCGAGTTTATTGGATTTACCACATATTCAGGCCTTATTCAGAACAAATTCCAGTTATCAGAAGATTTTCACTGGAAGCACTTGCTTTAATCTTGTGGATTGGCTAAATATGCTTGAGGCAGTATCCTGACAATATGAAATTGATGCTGTGGAAATTTTGCAAATTAGCAGATTTTATTCCTCTTCCTCCAGGCAAGCCACAGTAAAACTATTCTAGACAGCTGGACATTTATCTTGCTCTTAAACATCTCCAGGGAGAACTTCCCATAACTTTTTTGCTTACCTCTATTAATTTCCAAACTGGATTAAAACCTTTATATTTTATTTTGTTACCCAATTTTCTCCACCTGCTACTTAAACCAGTTTCTTTTTTCTGGCATTGTACACAGTGAGATCTGAGAATAACAAGATCGTATTAAAATATCAACTAAATAATAGTGTTTATAAAAGTCACTGGCAGCACTTCTACATAGGATTTACATCTGTGTGTTTGAACTCTCCAAGTATGAATTCAAGTACTGATACCATATCATTATCAAAGGATGCCTCACCGAAATGATAATCAATGTTTATATGATTTTCCTTGATAAACTTTGTATATATATTTAATATATTTAACACTGACTAATAAAGGCTTGGCTGCCTCCTGATCAGTTTCTGAACAAAGACATGTTACATTGTGCCAGTTTTGTTTACAAGTATGTATGAGGCATTTCCATTTAATTAAATAATTTAAGAGAATATTCAAATTATAATAAATCTTGCCTTATTGCTGAGACTTGCAAGATTATTCTCTAAGTAGATATTTTATGAATATAAAATTTTTCCAAGAGTCTCTTGTTTTTATGAGAAATCATTTCTAGTCATGTTATCTTAGGATTTAAGCAAAGAAGTGCAAATATATGAACTTAAAAATCAAATGGATTGCCAATAGTTACTCACACTACAAAAGCAAACTCTAACATACCTTACATTAGTTTCTTTAATGAGTTGAACCTGAACACTTAAAATAACTAAATTCCAACAAGCATTATTTTAGGTAGACTTTTTAAAGTACGTCATACCTGGTTTTTATTCTTCTTTCATGTTGCGGTATATCCTCAAAATGTACTCTATGTTCCAAACTTTACTATTTACTGTTCATTAATAGATACATTCCTTTTCTATTTGCTTGCATTATACCAATTCCATTAAATTTCATCTGTTATGAATCTTACCCTCCTTTTCCAATAAAACTACCTGTTGTTAACAAATAGGTTAAGGAAAATATTTATATTCATTCTTTTATAACATACATTAGTTTACAGACAAGGGTTATAAGATGATTTAAGTTATAAGATGATTTAACTTGGTTCTCTTTGAGTAAGTCATGGTATCATTTGGGAAACAAGAATGCATGGCCATGACTTTTTAGGAAACAGATAACCCAATTTGGGATGCACCGATTCTTGGTGATAAGATTTGGCAAATAGGAAAGAGAAGGTTAATCTGTACGTTGCTACACAGCTATTTATGTTATTTAGAAATTTAATTTTTTTCTGGAACTGTGTCATCTTCAATTTATTTTATTAATGGATCAATTAAAACCCATAGGAGGAAAATTCACAGTTCTATACTAGGTACACAGAAAGACATATATTTTGCTATTTTTTCACACTTCTCTATTTTAAAATATCAATCTACTGGTTTCTTTTCCTCTATCATCTGCATTCTTCATGATGATAAGGGAACAAGGTTGCTCACGTAATATAGAATAAATATGTAACAACCAGAAGAGTGTATTATATATTTAACCATTCAAATGCAAGACTTACTTTAAGCTGTGTCCTATAAATTAAGTCATATTTACAGAATGACTACCGTAATCAGCTACTTTTCATGTTTAGTTTACTACATTTCTTGTCATACTTAATTACATACTTTTTACATAATTATCATAAAAATAAAATCCATGTATATCAAATTGAAATTGTAACTTTTAGTGCCCCTACCTCCTCCCAAAAGTGTTTTCAGTAAGCCTGTGGCTGAAGAGACTTCGAAGGGGAGGTTGGTTTCTCACTCAAGGGGCTTGCTATCTTTAGCGTTAGATTAAATACCACATACAGGTCTTTAGGGGGAGGTAGAACCTTCTGAACAAACCTGTAACAATGGCTCTTCATTTAGATAAATAGCAAATGAAGTTGAGTTTTATGGTATAAGGACCAGGGCGTCTCTTAACATCCAGAATGCTGCCTGTGGACATAGGGGACAACCCGCAACCAGCAGTTGTTTGGGTTCTTAGATGTAAAATGTATTAGGAACTCAGCAGTTGCCACAGTCAGTACCATGGGAACTGTCCATGGTCCTAGAATTTGCCTGGTTTAAACTCAGTCTAAAAAACCACACTGAATTGTGATAATCCGCAACAACTATGGTCAAGTTTGCTACCAATAACCTCTCCAGCATCTCATTTTGCTGTTTCTCCTGGGTGCCTTAGCACTCTATTACTGATAGCTTTCTCTCATGTAAAAATGAGTCTAAATAACGTATCTTCATCAACATTTTCCAAAACACAAAAACTAAAAAGAAAAAAAAGCAAGATGTTTTGATTGAATAGTTAGGAATCTAATTCACATATGTATCAGTATAAAATAGTAATGGTCATGATCTTTCTGTGGCTGCGTGTTGTCCTTGAGACAGAACAGATCTTTAGGTTTCTTACTTCCCCAACCCTGGAGAGCCACTCTTTTCTACCTCTGAGCAATTACAATAACCTGCTAATTGAGTTTTGATCTCCAATTTATATTCTCATTAGATAGTTGTAACATTGCAGCCAGATTTGTTTTCATAAAGCATTGTTTTTCATCCCATCACTGCCTGGTTCAAAATCATGCAGCTTATTAAAAACAAAAACATTTTGCTATAGGCATTATGGCAAAGCCTTTGGGATTTAACAGAGTATTGTCTACAAAAGTTCTGCAGGGTCTGTAGGAATATAGGCTCTTCCCTGAGAGAGCAGCGACTTTTATCAAATGGCATGCCATCTAGTCTCTTTAGATATTCTGACTAGTCCCAATGTTCTGACACCCATGCAGGCTCCCAGCCCTCTCTCCCCCCGAATCTGCACACAAGTTCTTCGCTCACATCAGAATGGCCCCTCTCTTGCAGACATTTACTGTGAACATTGTAGAACCTCTGCTCACAAGTGTTCTTTGAACCAGTCTCCTCCATAGGGAATGCTCACTTTTATTTCTGTCTTACTGGATTCTATCCATCTTTTAGGGATCGGGGGATTTTTTTTCTCTTCCTCACACAATTATTTTCGCCTAGGGTAATCTCTTCCTTTTCTGAAATTCTGTAACATTCTTCGTCTACTGGCTTCTTCCTTGAAACTTGGCCATTAGAAATTCAGCAGAAACCTCCATTCACAGAATGAATAACTCCTGAATCTCTTTTCCTAGCCACCTGTGTATCTAGTGAGGGCTTCAGCAATACATAGATTTAAATTTGAATCAAGGTGTCACTAAATATTTACTACCTATTTTGCATAATTTATTGAACTTCTGTGAGCCTCATTTTCTTATCTATAAAATCAGAATAATGATAATACCTACCTTTTCAAGTAATTGTGAGAAATAATGAGACGGGTATATCTACAGACCCTGCCATTTGCTATGCATTCAATAAATGCTAGCAATTATCATTGTCAGTTTCAATTTCTACCTCCCTTGATTAGTCTACTTAGACTTACCAGAACGTGAAGGTCAACTTAGTTGTCTTTCCTCCAGTGTCTATTACCATCTCTGTTAGAACTACCTTTAGCTTCCTTCTAATAAATTATCAAATGGATATAACTTTATACCACAGCTTATTCCAATAAAAACTGAGATTCTTTATTCCTATGAGAAAAACATAATGTTACTTGAAAGATTGCAAAAGGGTTAAATTCTCAAATAACATAAATTATTTTGGGTTCCTAAGAAGAGTCCTTTCCTTGGTTATTTCCTTCATTAATGTCCAGGCTAACAGATGAGCTTTCATGCCAAGGTAAATAATGTTTGCTGATACTTCTCTTCTAGGATGTTCATTTATATGGATTAATTTAAATTTTTTTATTCCCTCTATGTATTATAATTTAAATCTTGAACTGCTTCTTAAACAATCATTATTAGCATAAGATTTGTATATTTAGGCACTCATATTCACCTGAATTTTATACACACAGGGAAGAAATAGAACAGATCCTGCCCATATCCTTACCAACATTTTTTTTTCTTTTTCTCCCATTATATTTATGTTTTATCAGATTGCTTATAAAATAGTGAAATGTTGTTTTTCCCTCATATTGACTGTAGTCACTTTGATGTGTTTTAAGTCAACTAGATTCTTGGAGTTTGTCATCTTACAGTGGTGAGATAAATATGAACGAAACTTCTATTTCTCATACCTAAAAAACCCTGGGAAAGTGGAGCATAGTGATAATAATTTTGTTGAGACATTGAGAAACTCTGCCTGGCTTAGAAATTATTAAAGAATTTTTATGTTCACTATTGTTTCAGAGTTAAGTATATTTTATGGTGTTCTAATTTTTATAAAAAGAAAATTAGTAATAAGACTTTATTACTTGGACACTGCACTGAAATATGAATTTTCTATGAGTAAGGACAAAACCAACTAAAGTTAATGCAGGAAGGTATGTTTTGTATGTAATTCAAACAGTATGGTATCTAGATTTTTAAAAATGACAACAGGAAATCCTGAAAAAGACTTACTTAAAAGTAACAGAATGGGGAGGGGATATGGGGATATATGTATACAGATAGCTGATTCACTTTGTTATACAGCAGAAACTAACACAACATTGCAAAGCAATTATACTCCAATAAAGATGTTAAAAAAAAAAGTAACAGAGTGCAGTGTCTCCAGTTATATTTCAGGATGCCAAGTAAGCAAATGTCCAACCGTTTTTGTCATTTAATATACCTCTTTTGTAAAATTTATACTTAGCAATGTTATATATTGTCTCTCATTCTGAGAATTAATCAAAATCTGAAGCTAGGCTAAATTATTTTTAGTCTTAAAGACAATCAGATCAGCTTTCGAAATTTTATGTGAGTGAGGCACAGAGTGATCTCTCTTAATAAAAACATACTGCATTCTCTAAGACTAAATTTACCAGTGTTAGGAAAAAATAAAATAGGCAGTCTAGAGTTATTCTAGAGCATCAGAAGAGGAGCATCTGCCACTGAAAAGAGAATCATAGAATGTTAATGCTAAGCTTAAGCATTAGCTTAATGCTAAGATTTCTTTAAGAAATCTTAAAGAGAATATATTTTTTAACAACATTATTTTCATGAAATTAAAGATAAAGCAGTTGCTTCAAATCACACTCTTACAAACTAGGACAGTGGAGGATCAGAGAGGATGGGTCGGAATTTGAACAGAAACAAGAGAGGAGGGCTGGGGGTAGGAAATGAGGAGAAGACACAGCAGTCTGGGCAAGAACATGTAGGCTAGATGTTTGAAAGAAACCACCAGTGGTACTATCCATACCGTTCTTTCTCCTGGGAAAATAAGAAAAGCACTGGCTTGCTTCCCCCTGGGAAGTAGCTCCTGTGTCAGGAAAGGATCCTCAAGCCGTCTCTGATGCACCTAGTGCTCTTATCATCTAAAATTCAACACATTTACCTTATGTCTGGGTAAAGAGCTGTAACATTACTTTTTGGAGAAGTGAAAAAAAGTCTCTTCTTACTAATTCCTTAATTCGGAACAATTTTACGGCACAATTTATAATCACGTCTAAACATGTCACTAAACTCTTGGCTGAACAGATCCTTTCCTGTTTACAGAAAGCAGGAGTGCCCAGGGTTTGCGAGGTGGTAGAGAAGGAAGTGAGTAGCATGAGAGGAAACAAGGTGAAGAAAATTAGTCCAGAAACTCTGAAATAAATTACACTTTTGCAGAGTTTTGACACTGTTTATCTTGAACCATATGCAAACAAATAGAGGTTTGTGCAGAGAGATTTTCCCATGAGCAGTCATGCGGGTACAACACTTTCCATAAACATACCTTTGAATACTACAAAATCTACCCACTGATGAAAATATTATTTACTTCGATTTTCATTGTCCTTTCAAATGAGTAGTGTTTTCACAAAATACCTTCCTTCTCAGAAGATATTTGAACTGAGATATGATGGCATTCAGGAAACTTTTAGGGATGACTTTGGTCCTATGAGAGCTGAATATTCTTAATGGTTTAGTGCCAGTAAGGGCTTAGATTTCTGTTAAGAATCAGAAGAAGCATATAACCATGAGCAACGTTAAAGAGGGGTAAAATTAGAAAAGTTTCCAGCAGCGTCTCAACTTCTAGTGGTATACAAAAAGTAATCTGTCTTTCAGTACTTGTAAGACAAGATTTGCTTGAGTGCTTTCTGGCAAACTAGGGCTTCCCCTTTGTGTATAGTATGCATGATTTGAAAGAAGCTGTGTCAGCACTGATTTATACATTGACAGCTAAGGATAATAAGATATGGGCAAACATACAGCTCACCCTTTTACAGATTAACCTGGAGACTGCATTAGGCAAATTTGATAGCATTAAATGATTTTGCCAATTTGTCTGGAAACAATTTCTCTTTTGTAGTGTGTCAAGGGTAACACTTCATGCCATTGTGCTAATTTAAATGGCTTTGATAAATTGTTCAAGAGGTTAGAGAATAGTAGTGTAGATATATATTTAGCACTTTAAAAATAAAAAACGGCTATTAACTTAATTGTTAAATGAATTTAATCTGTAAAAATCAAAAGTGCTCAAGAATGTTAAGTGTTTTCTTGGAACTGCAGCAACCATATTACATCATGAGTCTTTAAAAAGTCTTCTTAGAAAATAAAATTATACCTCTGCATACTTCCTAATAAGCAGAAATGCTTTCAGCTGTTACAGTAGCATGAGTGGTAGCTGTTGTTTGGGGAAAGCCTTAGTTTATACAAGCAATAAAATTGTATCTTCTCAAGGGCTCACGTTTTTTATATTGCACATCTTAGTACACACCATTTGCACGGCATCAAGGTAGCCTCTTATATGATTATGTCCTCCAGAGACCTTCTTAAAAATGAGATGTATATTTCATGAGACATTCTCTATGTAAATAATTTCTAAAGTAAGGACTTTGAAAAGGCCCCTCTGAAAGTCACTGGTTTAAATCACTTCACCTTTATTCAGTCGTCTTGTGAGAGAAACAGCTATTGCAACATTTCCCTTAAAAACCGACCTCAGATTTGAATTAGCCCTTTTGGTGAATTCTGCACTTGAAACAAGGACAAGATTCATTTGTATTAGGATCATAGTCTTACCCTGTGCATGTACCTCCCTTCCCAACGCATGCAGAGCTGACAGCTCACCTGACTATTTCATTAAACATTTTGTTTCTATCTCAAGTGAAGCATTAAAATACTTTTTCTTTACAGGAATAATAATATTGCTAAGCATCAAGCTACTAGATTTAAATAAAAACTGCTTATTTGTTAAACAAAAAGGAGAGTGCTGTGGGATTTAGTACTTAGTTGTCCATTTCAACCAAGTAAATTTCTTAGTATGAAGAAGGAAATTTTAATTCCCCAGACAAGCGGCAGGAAAAAGCAAATAAGTTTGGCGCAGCCATTTTTTTCAATCTTTGAATTTTAGCAAATGAGTACTTAAACTTCTGGAGAACATTCATTTATTTGAATTCTATATTATTTAGAATGAGCTGATACAGCTTTTAAATGTTTGACTGTAGAGATGTGTGATGTTTTAACAGTCTTGCTGCTATATGTGTTTCATAGTGTTTGGGGCCGAAATTAGCAGCTTTGAGAAAAGCAAATTTTTAAAAATTTCTTAATACTTTTAAAAAACTTGTTTTCTGGAGAGTGGTGTAATTTGGGAAGTTCCTTAACTGAAAAGTCTAATATTTACAGTGCCAAGAAGTCGCATTTAATGATAACAATGCTTGCATATAGTGAAGCTTAATATAAAACAACTGGTAGCTTTGTAAGGTGTATGTCTAGTTGGGAATAGCAAGGAGATAGGTGGGACGTCATTTCTCTTTCCTGATTTGGAGTTCTTGAAAGAAAACTGCTTTTAAAAGAAGAAAACCTAAAAGTATTCTTGCTCTTTCTTGCCAAGGATAGTGAAATTAACATGCAGCTGGGTGTCTCTGATAAATGGATTCTGTTAGGTCACTGAGGGGGTGCATGTGACATTAAGTGATTTACAGTCCTTTACCTTAATGAAATTGTTTCAGCAAGATGACGCTGAAAGCTCTTAATGGATAGCTTTTCTTGATGTAATGAAATTGCATTCCTATGGCATTTAATATAAGGTTCAGTTATTATTTACTGGAGCTTTCCAAGGGCTGCTATTTGCACACACAGTTCAGAACAAAAAGAGGTTTCAGTGATGGCACCGACGCCAGAATGGCTTGTGACATTCTTAAGCAGATGAGTGTATTTGTGAGAGCATTTCAGTTAGTGCAGCCAAGGCTTCAGAGACCCTTCAGGAGACTCCCTTTCACCTAACCCTGCTAGTGTCCAATCTCTTACATATATTCTTCTAATCTGTTTAACAGGCAACTGGATTACAACCAGATCAGCTGTATTGAAGATGGGGCATTTAGGGCTCTCCGGGACCTGGAGGTGCTGTAAGTACCGCTTATTTCTTACTCTTTTAACGGGAGCTTTGTGTCTGGGGAGTGCTAAGGTGGATGCTTATCTGTTAGCTTGAAACCTTGTGTCAAAATGGTTTCCCAAAGAGAGCCCTTAAATAACTCACAGCGAATACAGAGAAGAGTTGCAATGTGTGTGTGCAAAACCTTGCATAGCATATCTATATGCTTAGGTAAAATTGTCTGATTTAGGAACGACACTCAAATGTTCACACGTATTGTCTTTTAAGTGTTTCTCCTTATGATAAAATAGTCTCATACACAGGATTTGTGAGAATTCCCAGAATTGCTATATATTAAGATAACATCAGTTGCATAGGAAACATTACAACAAAAAATAAACCTTAATAGCTGATATGTTGGTATGTTTTAGTTGCTGTGCAATGGAAAGACATTTTCTCATTTTAAAATGTCATTTTAACTAGATAACTTACCATCTCTGTAAGGTTACTTTGAAATGTACTGTCCAAATTTAATAAGCCGCCCACTAGGTCCATTTTAAAGTCTTCACTACTGACCTTGTAAAGCACTACGCACAGATTTGAATTATAATTGACATTTTCTGTCTTTCCTTGCTGGACAGACATGGCTGACAAAATTGGTTAGAGGTAACTGAGTAATCTCTACAGACCTTTGACACTGTAAAATAATTTTAATGGCATTGTTAATTATAATGAAAAATAATTTTAATGAAAACTAGAGTTACTCAAGCTGCTTAAGCCACCTGTACATTTCTGAAAAATTTCCCCAAAGATTCACCTTTCTAACTTTTTAAGTATACTTACAGATTTCTCCCCCCAATAAAATATATTTCTATGCTATAATTCTCCCCTGACTCAGTTTGTTCAGAAATATGAAACTGAATTAAATGTGAAGAGATTTTGAATTTTCAGTCCATGTGTTAAATGTTATCCAGAAATCCTCCTGAGAAAAAGATCCCATTGCTTTATAAATTGAGTTTGAAGAGCAGAATGTAATTCTGAAAAAAGTTGATTGTTTCAACTAGAATGGCTTATTTTTCCAATATTTTCTATATGATTTTGGTTTTATTTGCAAGTAAATGAATCGAATTTCTCAGTGTGTCATGTGCTGCTAAGTTATTAATTATTTTTAAAGAATTATGTAAGAATGAGTTGATTGAGGTAAATAGCTCTGAGAGTATATACTGTTCTCTAACCACTTGAGAGATCACCTTTGTTTCTGTTGATAACAATCTAACTTATTCTAAAGGAAAAAAAAATCAAAGTGCTTGTTGTACACATTGTAGTTGTAAGGCCACTTTTAAAATTATGTTCCAGAGCCATTTTTAATATAGGAAGCTCACTAATGCTATTTCAGAGTGAGAATAATTGCGATACAACTATGATTTCATGATAGTGGTCTGACGTCAAAACCATAGTCAATGGCACTAAACTTTATATGTGAGGAGACTACCACAAGTGTTACTTAGTTGAACAGAGCAGAATAAGTCAAAGAATTTGTTATTAAGTCAGTGCACCTAACTGAGAATATGAATGATACCAAACATTTAATGAAAAATTTGCTAAATGTTTTGAATGAATTAAATCCCATAAAGTACTTTATTATTAAGTAAAAGAACTTAAATACTTATTAGCTATAGAATAACTAATATATGTTTAATATACTGAGGAGGTATTGAGTGCTCCATATATATTGAGAGAGAGAGAGAGAGAGAGAGAGAGAGAAAGTTCCTGCTATGTGTCAAGCTCTGTGCTATGCATTGAAAACACTTTACCCACAAATACAATAACTATTCATTTGCTTTTTTAGTTCTAAACTAGTATCATTGTTTTTAGAAGCAGGAAGTTCAAGAAAACAGTCACCTCCTATATTTTGTCAGGTTAGCAACATATCTAAAAGGTGACTTTTGCAAGACCCACTATCACGAAACACACCAAAGTGTGATAAACATCTCGTGGTTCATGGAATTAAAATCAAAATCTAAAATGTTGGGAACTCTTTTGAGGACCTTAATAGATAGGTCTCAAAGAGTATCTAATGGACAGTGTCTGTTTGCTAAAGAAAATAATTAAAATTAGTACAATACAAGAAAATGTGAATTTTTTCCAAATAATTTTAATATTTTATATTAAATATAAAGTCAAGCAGACATTCTTTTAATATATATTAATTTTTTAATGCTCATAATTTATGCAGCCATTAGAGAAATTAATTAATGAAGAATTTAAGGCTAAATTGGCTAGAACACTGGAAAGACTGACTTTGTTAAGCCATAATCTCTTGTCAAGTAGATCAAAGGTTTACCCATTATAAATGTCTGGTCTGGGGCTTTTTTAATATAAAGTTACCATTTTTTATATAGAGTTCCAGAAAGAAATTTACCTGTTTTGCTTATTTTTATCATCCATGACTCTTTAAGATATATCTTTTTATTATGAGGAAATAATGAAAGAGCATTAATTTGCACATCACCTTAAATTTTGGATTTCTAATGTTTTAGATATTTTAAAATTTTGATTCTGTGAATCATGTGTGAATATATGAGTATACTGAGGCCAAACAGGAGAAGATGGGGGTAATCATACTGAACCATTGATGGAAATTTGTTAGATTAAAATATATATTAAGGGAGAGAATGAATAAAGTTCAAGAAGGAAAAGCCAAGGTAGATGAAAGCAAGGAGGCAGTTTATCGCTTGCATGTAAAACGAACTGACTTTTTGTGGAATTCTCATTGATAGGGTTTAGAATTAACTTTATTTTCTTAATAAGAAGATGATGTCTCAAAAATAGCATTGGAAACTAAATGTAGATAAATATTTTCTTTTTCTTTGGACACTAGATTCAGAAATGAAATACATTGCTTGAGTTGCCAGTTTTATATGGTTTATTTTTCTTTTCTATAGAATGGACATAATTGAATTGAATTGAAACATAGTGGTTCAAATCCATTCAATATCAGACTTTCTGCCAAATCCTATGCTTAGCACTAGGGAATAAGAAAGAATAAATCAAGATCTAAGTCCAAGAGGGCCTACATGATTACCAAGGCTAACATTTCTTATTTACACACCAGGATGTCCTTTGTACAAGAATATATTCTCATTACATAGAGAAAATCTTGAGGTTGAACATAGAAATAGACTTCCATGCAGGAAAAAGTGTTCACAAATAAAGAAGTACAGCATATAACTTCACATTGTTTCATAATAGGAATTGATCATGGCCATAACACATACATGTCATCATACCTAATCAAAAATTATATTTATTGTTAATTTCAAAATAACTTAATTTCATTGGTTCCACATATTGTTCAGTTACCAGGTATTAATATCAATATTGCTTTGCCAGCATCAATACTGAATAAAAATAATGAGATAATTTATTTTTTTAGTTGCGTTAAACAAATTAACATTTTGAGAAAAGTCTTCAAATTGATAGCCACTGGCTTCGGCATGCAATGATAGCTCTTTTGTGTGGAATTATAAGAAACTATAGTTCAAAATTAACGCATGTCTGCCTAGTGTGAATTGCTTAAAAGAAAAGTTGTCCCCCAAATCACATTTCAGTATGCTGTATACTCTGAAGATTTAAGCCATATAAAATCAGCATAAATTTTGAGGGTAGGAAAAGGGGTCATTTAAAGCAAATCCCTTTGAGAAGTGAAACCTTTTAGTTCAGACATCAGGATATGTTTTAATGGTGCTTGAAAAAAAGTCTCATTTCACTCGAGTACAGGAAAATACTAGAGGCTTTCAGATAACATGAGCCGACCAATTCAGTGCTTTATAGATCCTTCATTCAGTGGGTTTTTTTCTATATGACTTAGTTCAGATCATTTGCATTAGTTCTTATATCATTCAATACATTGCTAAACTGGATAGTAAAGAGAGTCAGTGTATGTTCTAGATCTGTAGCTGTCGTGCCCTGCTTTAGTGAGAAGTTTAAGTAAATCCCTCTACCCCTGAACACCCCATATCCCACCATTGATAACCATAGCCACCGGGTGGCCTAAAGTGCCCTCAATGTATCTTGCTTAGCCCAAACAGACGTGGCCCGTGGACTCTGAAATATTTGAGTTAGTTGCCAGTATTTAAAAATTAGGAAGATTGATCTAAAAACTTCCGTTTTTAGTTTCTCTTGAGAAAATCAGATTGTTTGGCAGCTCTCCATTACAGCAGAGCAGCAGTCCATCAGAGCTGAATATTAGTTGCTACAACAGAGAATATCATCACTATCACCAAGGTCCTCTTTGTCCCCAGGGATCGGTCTGCTCTTCCCCGTCTCTCTTCCCCATTTTATTTCTTTACAAGCAGCCTGCTTCTCTCATGTATGTTTCCTGCATGGCCTCTGTAGGCAAGTGAATGTGCAACCTCTAATTCAAACCCTTCTTGAATATCAAACATCATCCACCTGTACCAAGATCCATCTTTCCTGCCTTCTTCAGCAACTGCCCTGTTTAGTCATCACCCTACTGTATCTTCTGTATACTGGAATCATTTGTCATCTCCACACTCTGCTCACCCATTCCTGGGATAACGGTCTTTTTCACTGTTTTGTCACAATCAGACTTCTCCAAATGGAGACAAAAAGATATCTCTCTTCTAAATCTTACTAACTCTAAGTTTTTGTATAATTCATCTCTGCAGTTGGGCTGTATGCTATTTTAGGACAAGATTTATGCCTGACTTATTTTTAGAAATTCCATGTTACCATAAAAATAAGAGCAATTCAGGACATATTCGATGAATGAATGAGTAGTAGTTGTAGTAGAAATAGTAGTAATAATACAACTAACAATGCTTGTGTTAGAGGGAAATTAGGAAAAATTTGAACCAAGTGAGAAGTATACTTATTTTCACCGTATCTCCCTTGACCACCCATCTTCTTGACCCTAGCTTCAAGAAACCATGATCACTACACAGCACTAAACAAAGAACAGGATATGTGGCTGCAACTAAAAACCGCTAGAATATATTAAGCTTTTACTATATTGCTACAGCATGTCACTTCTTTCCTACCCAATGCAAGTACCAAATATAGATATTGTTCTTCCTACTCAAATTTCAACAGCGGCTGCTGTCCACAGTAAAGAGCAATTAACAGGACTCTGTTCCAGGACCTGAAAGTACTGATTCTGTGCCATTGCTATGAGATTTCAATTGGAGAATTCAAATGGGTTCATTTACTCGTGGACACTAATTATACATAATACCCTTAAAGGAAATATAACTGTTCAATTTTTCCAACTGTGACTATCTCACTTTCATTTCTTAACCAGTATCGTAAATCGACATGTAGGTACACAGTGCATAAAGCTACATGGTCAAAGACACTATGACTCAAGTCACAAATTAGTAATAAATATTTGATGAATGCACAGTAATATGTTAAAGTATGAAATTTATTTATCGTCTTGTGTATAATACAGTTCATTCTTGATGCCATCTTTACCAGGTAATCGTTCTGCATAAACATAATCACAAGAGGTTTTTTCTGTGTTAACATATGGAGTGATCAATAAATTTTCATATCTAAAATTTCTAACCTTTTTTTATTCTACAGCACTCTCAACAATAACAACATTACTAGACTTTCTGTGGCAAGTTTCAACCATATGCCTAAACTTAGGACTTTGTAAGTAGCCACAATATATACATAAAGTCAATTTAATCAATGATTCCCCTTAAGTACTGTTTTTAGTAAGTAAAGAATATGACCACTAGATCATCATGGGGTAGACAAGGGAAACACCACTTTTTAAAAAGTTCTGGATATGATATTTGAATAAATGAACTATTATTCTGAAAACTTGAAAGCTTCCTTTTAAATGATGTGTGTTATGGGAAGTTTGGGGGAGGGAGAAAAACATTTACTTTGAGCTATTGTGGAGATCACATTTCATTAAGAAATGGAAGACTCCTTGATTGGCTGTCAGAAATGATAAATGGTAAATCTCTATGATTTTATTACTGTATGGCAAGCAATCCTAATAAAGCTAAACTGGCTCTCCAGCATTCTTTGTGACGTAAAATTACAGCATCACCCTTTAGTGCTTCTGTAATCAAGGTTGTGTCAGCATTTATATTTTAAAATATCTTTTCAGGAGGTACAGATGGACATTAAAATATTTTAGATGGATAAAAATGATTCTCTAATAAAAGTATTTGATACAGCTATCTTTTTCTCTTAGAGAAAAATTAATCCTCAAAGCCCAGGGTGGGGTATTTAGTTAAAGCATTTTCAGTGATAAATAGCATTTGAACTGGGTTTCAGAATCACCTTGACCTAAAAATATATATTATATACAACATGTGAGAAATGGTGAGAAACAAAACCAAGCATTGGACTTTTTGAAAAAATATGCGTTTTTAAGTAGAGTAAATATATTTTGATAGGGTTTTCAAAATATTTTTGTTTTACAATAATTTATAACTGAAAACGTTACATTTATTTTCTCTCTTTAATCAAAAATCAGTTGAATTGCCACTTTTTAATGAATTAGATAATACCAATACTAATGTCATTTTTTCCTCACTAAAACTGAGCTCTTCATGGGATATAATTTCCTTGGAATATAATATAGCAAAATAAAATCATTCTAAAAGTAAGCAGGCATAACTAAGTTTTGTTTTCTTGGGGCTATCAGATTGAGACTAACTGGCAAAATGAAGAGCCCAGTTCACTCAAACTATATTTAATGAAGTTGGTTTCTCATTAGTTTTAGCTAAGTTTTTAAAAACAAATTAAATAGTATAGTGAGTACAGTGAGTCTTATTTTCTTGTGGAAATCCACTACAGTTTGTCTTACTAATCAGGTTTTTAAATTTTTATATTCTTTTCTCATTTCAAATGTGTGCACATCTAATTGAATCATCATAATGTACTTGGTTTCAATGGAAATATTTAGAGAGCAATGATGTGGAATGTGCCTTGTGGCTTCCAAAAGATGCCACTTTGACCTCCAAGCAAACTTCACCAGAGGTCACCCAGCGTTCCCAAAATGTGCCTTTCTGTCCTGTGGCATGCTGTCTAGTTTGGATGCAAGACAGTCTATTCCATACCTCCAGGCTCAAGGAGAATGTAAAACAGTCATCTGACTTTAAATTCCCTTGCTTTGGTTGTTTCATTATTCTGTATTATCATTGCTACTTAAAAATTCCATTTTTATGGTCCAATTAGCTTTCTGGACTGGGTTCCATGTTTTAATATCCATTACTGTTATTGGGTTATAATCGAGCACATCAGCTAAAAAGGGCTAAAATGGTATTACCATGGCATAGATGATTCTGGGAATGATGCTTTGATTTATAGCTTTGGATGTCCTTTTCTTTAGTTTGAAAAAACATAAAAGCCAGTTTGAAGTCATTTACCTAATTTAGTGGATACATTTGTCTGATATTTTATTAATGGAGAAGTGCTATTTACCACTTGGAAGGGATCCATGATCTGGTGTGGACCCCTGCCAGCGTAGAGGGGGCTGGCATAATTACTTCACTCCCAGCCATTTATGTCTTTTAATTTCAGTTCCTGCTCTTTGAGGCTATGTCCCCAAGAGCCAAAAGCAGCTAATCCCTTTTACTGCGATTAAACAAAAAGAAGGAAATCAGAATAGGGATGTGAAAAGAAGTGATTTATATTGAATTATTATTCTGTCGGGTTCAGCAAAAAATGAAAGTGACCTGCTAAAAAAGTTTTGCCAGCAGTTGCCACAGAGACTAATAATGACAAGACTAACTGGTATTTCAAACTGGGAGCCACAACTTTTCTTAACATGCCTCCTACCCCTGCCTGAGCCCAGACCTCCCCATTCCTCCACCCCACCCCCACTGGCTGCCAGTATGTTGGGACTGCAGAGCAATTTGCCTTGGACTTCTTTGTGTCTCTTTGTCCCTTTGAATAGACGCAGGCAAAAGATTTTCATGGTCATGTTCAAGCTTCTGTATACTTGCTTAGCTCAGAGGTAGATGAAGAAGGACTTGAGTCTGTGGTTATAAACCAGTTTAATTTTTAGGAAAATAATTAGATTGGCATTTATTAAGCTTTAACCTATTTATAGGTAGAGACGAAGTTACATGTTATTATGAATGAATTTTCCAAGTTTTGAAATGACTCTTTTCTGTTTTCTTGCTTTAAACTTCTTGGCTCTCATTTAGTCGACTCCATTCGAACAACCTGTATTGTGACTGCCACCTGGCCTGGCTCTCGGACTGGCTACGCCAAAGGCCTCGGGTGGGCCTCTACACTCAGTGTATGGGGCCATCCCACCTAAGGGGCCATAACGTAGCTGAGGTTCAAAAACGAGAATTTGTCTGCAGTGGTAAGGGAGAAAGAACCTTTCTGTTTTCATATTCCCGTATGCTATGATGTAAGGAACTGTGTAAGGTGCATGCTTCAGAGGTTTCACTGTTCCTCACTAATGTGCAGTTATGCACTAATCACTCTGTGGAAATCCTCTGTGTTAGGGATGATGTCATAGGCTCTAAGACATTCGTGCATGGTTGGCAATTACTGATTACTTTCACCTAAGTTATGATGAAGGATTTTTCGGTTTTCAGTCCAAGGGAAAGATAAGAAATTCCTAAATTACAGTTCTGTTTGCTACTCATGATTTTACCTTTAAGTAAGAATTTATTTCTATTTTGATGTTAACAATTGCAAAAATGATGAACTAATCTTGGATCCCGGCTGGGAAATTGAAAAAGTAACAGAACTGTAGTTGCAAAGTGACAAAATACTTTTCATGTGATGCTGTCCTACCTAAGAGATAAATGACTAACTTTAGTAACAAAAATCTGAAAACAAAAATAAGACACCGGTTATGTAAAGTGTCAATAGGTGACATTCAGTTAGTTCCTTCTATGTGCTTAAGCCTCAGTCTAAGTATTTCACAAATATTTACCTCATTTTTACCTCCCTCATAACATCTGTCGAGAAATGTAACATTACATTAAAGTTTAAAATGCTGAGAAAAAGAAATGGTAAGTAACCTTGTCGAAGGTTGTAGAGTTAAGTCCAAGGATCTCAACCTAGGCAGTCTGATTCCCAATCCATATAAATTATTTCTGCTTCAGAAGTGTCTGTTCAAAATAACAATAAAACAAACATTTTAAATATTTGTAATGCATCATAAATAGCAGTTTCCTAAAGGAAGAGTGAGAAGACATACTAGTTCAGGATTCTATTTTATTACTATCCTTTAGACCTTTTTATGTATTTTCTCATGCTTTTTGTAACCCAAACAAAATTTTCTTATAATGTCATGGAATGTGCTCAGTAGGTCTGATTGCTTTATAAAAAATTAAGTAAGGAAATGACTAACAATTCGTTACTAACCACTTTTTTCTCTTTTCACTTTTTTCCTTCCTGTTTTCTAGATGAGGAAGAAGGCAAGTTCACGTTTCTTGTTTAGACTGAGACTATTTTTGTAAAGTGTGAGAACTTGTTGAGAGGGACCTGGTTAGTAATTAGCCTGTAGCTTCCTCCCCGGGTATCACCACCACTCGAGCCCTTTCTCTGCAGGGCAGAGAGGTCTGGCCCTGCTGCAGGGACAAACCCAGCGTTTGCAGATGCCTATTTGGTACAAAATGCCTGACAGCCTGTTGTTCACCATTTGAACAGTAAAATTTCAATACTGAGTAGTAAAATATATACCTCTGGGTAACTACTTAGCCTAAAATCTTAAGCCATACAAAGTCAAAAAAGGAATCATCTAGATTACAACTAACAGAATGACCTGATACAAATTATTACAACTTCAAAAAAAGCGGTAATTTTGAACCTACCCAGAAATCAAACTTAGCATCATCTATTTCCCCCACACTTATTGGCACATGATTACTTATTTAGACAGTTATGTCTACCAAGAGGGAAGTTTTACTGTTTTCCTTTCCTTCTTTGAGTTAAAGTAAGTTAAGCTACTTAAATTCAATAAAGACCATGCTCTATCTAAGCTTATTAGAAATGAAATATAGATTAGTCTGAAGTTGCTGCTTTTTTTGGAACTCATAATAAATTTGAATAGAATTCTAGTTTCAAATCAGAATTTAACCTCTCTCACAAATCTTTCAAATTTTAAAAATTATCATTTTTGTAATTAGTTTTAAAAATCTCATTTGCTTTATCGGTACTGACCCCAAAACATACGTGCATGCTTCCTAAAATATATTGTAGAAATATAGTATCATTTTATAATCAGGTATTTAGAGAAATGCATTTCTGTTTAATAACGTGCTTTGTTATTTTAGCTAAGTTTGTGTGTTTCACAATGATGAGATTGAGGAGGAAAAACTATAACTTCCGTTTGTTTCTTTTTCAGGTCACCAATCATTTATGGCGCCGTCTTGCAGTGTTTTGCATTGTCCAGCTGCTTGTACCTGTAGCAACAATATCGTAGACTGCCGTGGGAAAGGTCTCACTGAGATCCCCACAAATCTGCCAGAGACTATCACAGAAATGTATGTTCCCTGAATTCCCTCATATCCCCCCACCTCCCCAATAACCCAAGCCATGACTTTCTTTAGGAGATTCTGGGTTTATCAAAGGCCAAACTGATCCATTAGCTTAGACAAATGTTTCTTTCAGAATTGTATTGACCTTGACTCTGTTTAGTTAAATATCTTATTGAAGTGGCTAGGATTTTTCTTTCTTTTTTTTTCAACACAGGTAGAATTAAAAGGAATGCATTTCAAGGAAAAATAATACTTTCCGTTTTCTTCAGAAGGTGTTATTAGGCGCTTTAGGAAAAATAAGAGTATGAGTACCTCATTTATCCAATTGGTTCTGGAGATCTGCTTCTGCCCATTTCTAGCTTGGAGTGGTGAAAAATAAAAGAAAAACCAAGCTGGGGTAATAAATCGTAGAAACAAGACAACTAGATGATGTCTGCCTTCTCAAGACAACACGTTTTAAAATGCAGTTTCACTGTTTTGTTTGAACCGTTGTATAGTCCACCACAAAGGATAAAAAAGATAATATTATCAAGTCAAAATGTATAAGATTTTTAAATTAGTGAGCATTTTAGCTTATTTGAGCCAATGGCTACCTCCATCAAAAATTAAATTCTCTCAACAAAATATTTCATACCTATTTTGTATGCAGCTGCTGGATTCATTTCTGTGTCCTCGCCAAATATAAGTCATGTGGCTAAAACAAAGTCACATAAGATGTAAAGAGGACTACTTTTACCATCTTGGGAAGTAAGCATTAGGAAAAATCTTTACCTTAATATCTATTAACTAAGAAAGCACCTCTTAACCACCCAGCCTACCATATACTGTTTTAGAAGTTAATTCTAAATTTGAATTAAATAAATATTTTGGGACATATTTGGCTGAAATAATAAAGTAGGATCAACTTCTTTAGATAGGCCTTCATAGTAGGCACCAAAAAAATTAAGTTATTTTCAAGAACTATTCATTATTTTTTTTCAACTGTTAACTGCCCTAATTTATCTTATATGAGAATAATCTTAATTCATAAGACCCACTAACATTATTTTAAAGTATTTAATATGTGCTTAAAAGGGTACTTAGAGAGATGCAATACTTGACACAGACAAAGAATATATGTATGCACATAATAATATTATTCTCATCAAATTTTTAATTGATGAAACACTACCTTGGCCATAAAAGACATTTGTATTTTTTAGCTGAACCTTGAAAGAAGAACAATATATGGCTTGGAAAGAGGCAAGAGACATTCTGCGACAGAGAAACATTGGGGACAAAGGGCAGAGGTGGCAGTGAGCATTTTGTTTTAGGGATTGCACAGTTGAGTCTAATTAGAGTAAGAGGTGCATGTTGAGGCATCATGGAAAATAATGCTTCAAAAACGACATCTCCATCTAATTCTAAAGCCACAGATTACATAAGGCCTCTCATCTTAGAAGATGTAATATATGATGGAGTAGATAGTAGAAAGACATAGTAACTGTTCCCACAGAGAAATAGTATATCCATCTCTCCAGGCACAAGCATTTATTAAGTAAACACTTATTATTACATAAAGGCAGTATGAATTCTCCACAGATCTCCATCAAGTGACATGCAAGTTAAAAGCTATAAAATGAGGTACAAAGTAATACATGTCGTAAGAGAGGAAAAAATAAAGTTCAAGGTTTTTATTTTTTTCATTAATTTTTATTGGAGTATAGCTGCTTTACAATGTGGTGTTAGTTTCTGCTGTACAGCAAAGTGAATCAGTAATACATATCCATATATCCACTCTTTTTTAGATTTCCTTCCCATTTAGGTCACCACAGATCATTGAGTAGGGTTCCCTGTGCTAAACTGTAGGTTCTCATTAGTTATACATAGTAGTGTATATATGTCAATCCCAATCTCCCAATTCATCCCATCCCCCTTTCCCCCCTTGGTAACTGTAAGTTTGTTCTCTGCATCGGTGACTCTATTTCTGCTTTGCCTATCAAATTACCAATGGCAGTTTTTACAGACTTAGAACAAAAAATTTTACAATTTTTATGGAAACACAAAAGACCCCAAATAGCCAAAGCAGTCGTGAGAAAGAAAAACAGAGCTGGAGGAATCAGGCTCCCTGACTTCAGACTATACTACAAAGCTACAGTAACCAAGACAGTATGGTACTGGCACAAAAACAGAAATATAAATCAATGGAACAGGATAGAAAGCCTGGAGATAAACCCACGCACCTATGGTCTCCTAATCTGTGACAAAGAAAGCAAGAATATACAATGGAGAAAAGACAGTCTCTTCAATAAGTGGTGCTGGGAGAACTGGACAGCTACATGTAAAGAATGAAATTAGAACACTCCTTAACACCAGACACAAAAATAAACTCAAAATGGATTAAAGACCTAAATGTAAGTTCAAGGTATTTATTACAGAGGGCGTAAAGTGGAGAACAAGTTACAGTGGCTAACTAGAGTCAGAAAGCTTTAGTTAGAACCCGAGGTCTACCTATCATTTACTAGCTGTGAGACCGTATGCAAGTTACTTATCCTCTATGGGATTATCTCCTCATCTGAACTAAGTGTTGTCAGTTTGTAGTGAAAGAATTAACACATGTAGAGCTTCATGTGCTTAGACGATAGTACTCATTGAATGATACCTCGATCTCAAGCCTTCATGTAGGAGGTAACGTGTGCGGTAGGCCTTGAAGGATAATTAGTGAATGGAACTGCAAAGATGAGAAAAGAGCTTTCAGAAGTAATGAACCTTATCAGCATAGGCGATAAGAATGGAAATCCAAGATACTGCCACACAGGAACTCAATTTGATTGGTATTTGGTACCTGAGAGAGTTAAGGAAACAAAGTTGGAAAGGTAGGTTGGAGCTAATTCATGGAGGACTTTGAGAGTTATACTAAATCTTTCTTTGGAATGCATTTGAACACAGGAGTTTGAATCTCTAAGAAGAATTAATCTGACAGCTGTGCACCAGTGGTTTGGCAAAAGGAGAGAAAACCAGGCTTAAGGCTTCTTAGGATACCATTATGTTGGTCGAGGGGAGATGTCATGAGAGCAGGAGCTAGTAAGTAATAGTAGGAATGGTGATGTGGAAGCAGCTATGATAGCCAATACAGAAGCAGAATTAATAGGATTTTGCCTTTGATGAGATGAAAAAAAGGACTCAAAAATGATGCCAAAATTTCAAGTATGAGGGCTGGGGAGATGGTGTTTATGGCGTTGTATATAAGAAGCTGAGGAACAGGACCAAAACTAGGAAGGAAGATGATGGTGAGCAAAATTTGTGAGATACTGAAATTCCAGTAAGATATTTAGAGACACTAAAATAATACAGACTATGATAATTTGGAACAAGACAGGATTTGAGGCAAAGATTTTGGAGTAATTAATATTATTAAAAAAAAAAAAAAAAACAAGTAGATGATTAACGCCATCAGATGGCCAATGGAAAGGAGAAAAACAGAAGAGAAACCCGAGGGAACTAAACAAAAACAGCAGAGGGCCACAATAGGTAAGGGAGGAAGGAGCTTCTGGGAAAAATGATCCTCCGAGTCAGATAACTCCGGGCGATGAACCAAGAGGAGATCTGAGAACAGGTCTTACAATTTGACCAGCACATTGTTCTTGAAGGATTCAAGATAGAGTGATAGGTAAGTAAGCCGCTCTTCAGAGTGTTAAGAAAGGTCAGAGGTGATGAATATTGGAGAGAGCAGACATGGAGTAGTTTGAAGAGTTTAGCTGAGAAAGGATTTTTTAAAGAAGACAATTGCAATGATAAAGGACAGATGGGTTTATTTTAAGGTGCAGAAACCTGCAGTCATTAGAAAGTCAGAGAGGAAGAATAGGTTTAGAGAGACATGAGAGTGTGAGAGTTAGATAATATATATGTGGAAGCAAGATTGTTCTGGGCCCAGGAGGGGATTGATCAAATCCTGATGATAGAAAAGGAGACAAAAATGCTGTTGCTGGTTGACAAAAGAGGAGTGAGTTGTAGACATAACAGACTGAAAGGAATATGAAACATTTCAAATGGTTTATCTCATGTAGTCTGTTTTATTTTTTGTCACAGAGCTTTTCTTACATTTTGTATGCTCTATAGATTCTGTATGATGGTGGAATTTAGTAGCATAAAAGTTAGACTGACTAATATGTCCCAATGAGTTTGTCTGTGTTGAGGTGGTGGTTCATCAGGCAAAGCTATAATAAATTCATAAGTAGAGATGAAATCATATGTGAAGCTCTAGGTGAATTTTACTTCTCTGATTATTACATTATCAGCTTTATCAGTAGAGCATCTGGTAATAAATCATATTGATCTTCAACTCCAACAAAATACACCCATTACCATTCATTATAGTGGCACAACTTACTAGCTTAGTGACTCACTTCTTTTATTACTCTTTTACTTTTTTATTAAAGAATCAGTAAGGGGCTTCCCTGGTGGCG
Organism: Aethalodelphis obliquidens; assembly: GCF_003676395.1. Classification (NCBI taxonomy): domain Eukaryota; kingdom Metazoa; phylum Chordata; class Mammalia; order Artiodactyla; family Delphinidae; genus Aethalodelphis; species Aethalodelphis obliquidens. The sequence continues at coordinate 28,790,187 of NW_020837950.1, read as the reverse complement.
CAGTGGTTGAGAGTCAGCCTGCCGATGCAGGGGACATGGGTTTGTGCCCCGGTCCGGGAGGATCCCACATGCCGCGGAGCAGCTGGGCCCGTGAGCCATGGCTTCTGGGCTTGCGCGTCCGGAGCCTGTGCTCTACAACAGGAGAGGCCACAGCGGTGAGAGGCCCGCATATCGCAAAAAAAAAAAAAAAAATCAGTAAGATTCATAAAGTGTAGAAATAAAGTTAGCAACATCTTTAAAAATTTTTATACATTCTATATTTTTAATACATGATGAACTGAACATTATAAACTCCCTTCATATTTTTCATATAATGTTTTAAAATTGGATTTTACCAGTAAATTATTAATAGAATTTCTTTATTGAAAATTATCAGACATTTCATTCAGTAATGTTGAGTTGACTTCCTACTGTCTAGTGTGTCTTTATTCCTGTAACTATCTCATATTGTGACAAAAAGAAAGTATGTGTGTGTGATATGTAGCAGTGATCAACTGCCTGTAAATCTGGATAGAAAAACTTGCCTCACCCTTTCCTTTTATCTGATTTGTGCTTGCAGCTATAACTTCACACTGTGGTATGTGCTTAAATTTGTTAAGATATAGAAGGGAACTATTCCTTTAAAGTCAGAATTGAAATAATTGGAGAAGAAGGAATAGAAAAGAGACTAGCATTTATCTAATGCCTGCAGTGTTGGATACTATGCACATATTGTAGCATTTGATCTTCTCATTGACCTTTGATGGGTGTATTTGTGCAATTTAAATAAAATAGGAAAACTAATGCAGAGGCATGTGTTAGATAAAGGTTGGTTTTATCTCTCCAAGAGGCCTCATTATCCTGATGATTTTACCATGGTCCAGGATCTGTCCTCCCATTTGCAGACTAGGAATCTGATTTTGACTGCACTTAATTATTACATTTTGTAACTATATATCCATATATGTATATGTATGTATATATATATATATATATATATATATATATATATATATATATAAATATATATTTGTGTTGTGTGTTTGTCTTCACTACTAAAGCAGCTCTATGAAGACAGGAACTGCTTCTGTTCTAATCACCACTGAACACCCAGCAACAAATCTAGTTCCTGGCACATAGTAGGCCCTTGATAAATATAAGATAAATATTTATTGAATGAATGGATAATGTAAAAATTAAACATTTAAAGCAGATTTATCTCTGAAAGGGTGGAGTTATATTAAGCACGATTTAAAAAAAAATCTGAAGGAGCAGTCCATTCTCTTCCCATAGAAAAATGAAATGATGCTTTTTAAGCATAAAAATCAATAAGAGAAATTTTAATGAAAAAAAGTTATGAATAGAATGCTTAATGAAATGAGCTAAAATGGGCTAACTAAAAATTCCTTTGTTAAATTCCCTGCTTCCTGTCCTGGCTTGGATTCTACTCTCCACATGCATCTGAGAGCAACTTTTTTCTGCTCTAGGTTGACCAAGCCAGTATCTAATAGGTACCCTCCTTCTTTAGATGTAATAATTAATTCAATCTTTTTACAGACATCTTAGACATCTTTCTCTAAGGTCACATTTTCTCTGTAACAAAGCCTATAGACGTTTACCTCAAATCCCTCAAAAGTTGACAACTTCATTTTGCTATTTAAAAAAAGACCAGGCTCAAAAAAGTTAAGAAATCTTGTAAGAAAACAACTCTTCAATTATGAAGTGACTAAACTGGCCTCAGTCTTAGATTTATTTGACTCCAAAGCCTGTTTTCCATCCTCCATCCAGCTGCAAAAGAAAGATAGATATGGCTTAGCTTGTTGGGATATTATAAAAGGGATGATTGAAAAAAATGAAGAGAGGTAGATATCAGAAAAACAGGACACTTTAAGAAACTTACATGTGAAGGGAACATAGAAGGAGCATAGAGAAAGACAAGGCATGAAGGTATAGGAATGTTTACAAAACTAAGAACTGTTTCGTATGACTTTATATCTACAACTGTTGTCTTCTTTCCTAGTGTCTATTAAGTAATTTCATATCTCCCTAGATTTTGTCTACATAGAAGTTATCACAGCTTAATTTGATATTCTGGTTAATGTCAAACTACCCTATTAGACTGCAAGCTTAATGAGGGCAGGATCATGTCTTTTTTCCTCACCATTTTTGTCCCAAAACTTAGCACAGTGTGGGCGGGGAGAAGAACAGTACTGGGGTGGGGGGTCTGGGACATACACTCAGGAGAGCCTCCAAGCCTCCATCCTTCCTAGTAAAAGAAAATGTGACAAAGGAGTATGGACTAATGAAGATAGATGGGGGGGAATAGAATGTGTAATATCAGGTAAAATTAGGTTTAGAAGAAAGAAGTTGTTGCTGCCCTGGAATCTTTCCAGCACTTGGCTGCTTTGAACACTGTTGGTTGGGTACCTTGTTTTCATACACATGGAATGCCTTAGGCAAGTCTGTACAAGGCCTGACCCATGGCAACAAAATCATTAATAGCAAATTGATTCTCTATATATCGAATCCTCAGAATTAATTTCTTAAATCTTGTCTTGAGGTGTAATACTTTGAATGTGATGTGATAGATTGCTGTAAAGTAGACATTTAGTTCTCTTCAATCCAGTTATAGATTTTCTGTGGCATAGCACCTGTCCAAACCATTATACAGAAATTCCATAAATCACGGAGAACAGTTAGTAAAAACATAGGTTGAACAATTTAGTATGTCTTGTTCACTCTTAGGTCTTACTGCTTTTAATCTTGGTTGCATTTTTCAGGGCTCCAAAGCTGGGAGCCATACAATTCTTCCTTTTATTTGTCTGAGAGGAGATAAGGAAGCTTTCAAATTTCGGGAAAGGAAAGTATGGTAACAAAGTTCTTAGGCCGGGTCTTATGGGGGCTGTCTCTGTTTTCTAAGATGTATTGCAAATTTTCAGAAGTTATAGTATTTGTTTTGGATGTACTATTCAAATAGGTAAAATGGAAAGGGAACTCACTTTGTTGTATAAATTTATTGGACTGCTTTTACTCTGCTAGTAGTAAAGAAGCCTATTTCAGAGAGATTCACAGTATTAGAGGTTGGATATGAAGTTAGGAGTACATTTTTTTCCCTTTTGTTGACTCTGGATCATTTGCATGCATAATTATAAAGAAATGAAAGTGAGAATGATTCTTGAATGCTCTGATTACAAACTGCATTTATGATACTGAACATAATTTTAAAAATCCATCTTTGTCCTCCATTTCTGTTTAGGCACTCTTCCTGTGTTTAACCCTTTTGCATGCTATTTCTGCATTTGCCCCTTGCAAAAGGGGCATCCTTATTTCTATTAAATAATACTTGCCAAATTTTGAATCTGCATATTTCAAAGTTTCTGTTGGTAGGGATATGTAAATTAGATTTGATCAACTTGTTGTTAAAGAACCTATTCTATACTAGCTTATTAGGAAAGTTCCAGGTACTCATGACATCAAGCATGACTTTTTGACTACTTAGCATGCACTCAGGAATATCTCAGCTAATAGCACAGCTGTCATGCTGTGTAATTGGTTCATTTTCTTTTAATTATGCCCAAATTTTGAAAATAAATTTTAAAAATAAATATAACAGTTTGACTAATTTTTATAGCACATGTAAATTACCTTGACTTTACTATTTAGACAATATCGATAAAATATCTCTGAAGTTTTCACATCATGATCTCATCCTAAGTTAGGAGCTTAGAAAAAGACATAATAATTTAGCTTCTTACAGAATGTAGAAAGCCAATTCATTGTTCAGTATACAAACTAAGATCACCACTGAGTTTCCTCACAACAAACATCTCACTTAATTCTTAGTCATCAGTAGCCGTGCTTAGTGTAATCCCTACAGCAATTTTGATAGTTCCACAGCAAAATAGTATAAGATAAATTAGGTAAAATACATTTAAAACTAAACTAAACCTGTAGTTCCATAGACCATTATTGAGTTCACTAATAATCATTGGAGCATTTTCATCTTTATTTTGGCAAAATTCTCAATTTTATATGCATATCTTGAACAATCTTTAATTCCTATTGAATGAAATAGTAGGATAATCATCTTTGTAAAGATAATTCATTTTTATTAAGAGTGTGGGTTCATGAAAAGAAAATTATTTGCTCTTATTTCCCTCAATTTACTTCCTTTTTTCCAATTTTACTGAGGAATAATTGACAAATACAGTTGTATATATTTAAAGGCTCCAACATGATGATTTGATATACTTACTCATTGTGAAATGATTACCAAGATCAAGATAATTAACACATTCATCACCTCAAATAGTTAACTCTTTTTTTGTGTGTGGTAAGAATGTTTAAGTTCTACTCTCCACAATTTTCAAGTATATAATATTTGAAATATATTATTAACTGTAGTCACTGTGCCATACATTTGACCCTCAGAACTTATTCTTCTTATAACTAAAAATTTATACCTTTTGACCTTCATCTTCCCAGCCACCAACCTCTGCGACCACTATTCTATTCTGTTTTTATGAAATCAGATTTTTTTTCAATTCTGCATGTAAATGATAGCATACATTATTTGTATTTACCTGTTTGGCTTATTTCATTTAGCATATGCCTTCCAGGTTTATCCATGTTGTCACAAATGACAGGATTTCCTTACTTTTATGGCTGTGTAATATTCCATTGTATATATACCACAATTTCTTTATCCATTCATCTGTTGTAGGACATCTAGGTTGTTTCCATATCTTGACTATTGTGAATAAAGCTGCAGTAAACACAGAGATTCAGATATCTCTTCAAGATAGTGATTTCAATTCCTTCAGGTATAAACCCAGGAGTGGGATTGCTAGAGCATATGGTAGTTCAATATCAGTTTTATTGGAACCACATACTGTTTTCCATAATGGTTGTACCAATTTACATTCCTGCCAACAGTGTATAAAGAGTTCCTTTTCTCCACATATTTGCCAGCATTTATCTCTTATCTTTTTGATAATAACCATCCTGATTGGTGTGATATCTCATTGTGTTCTTCATTTGCATTTCTCCGATGATTAGTGATGTCGAGCACCTCTTCATGTACCTACTCTTGATTTGTATGTTTTCTTTGGGAAAATATCTATTTAGTGCCTTTCTTCATTTATTATTTTGATTATTTGCTTTTTTGCTATTGAGTTGTATGAATTCTCTGCATATTTAGGTTATTAACCCTCTATCAGATATATGATTTGCAAATATTTTCTCCCATTCTCTTGGTTGCCTTTTCAATATATTGATTATTTTTCTTATTTGTACCTAATTTCACAAAAATTTATATGTATAATGTGTATGTTATATATACGTATACACACACACACTCTTTATATGCTTTTGTTGTTGTTGTTTGATCATTTCAGAAGGAAACCACAGTGCCTTTCATAAGAGAAACGTATAGAAGAATGAATCAAACTTTTGTAATATTAGTTAAGATGTGAAAATAAGTATGGTAAAATTATAAATAAATTGGTGAAAAAGAAATCTTAAAATGACTAGAGTGGTAAGGCAAAGCAGATGCTCCAACTGGCTTCTCTTAAAAATCCCAAGGAGTCTGAGGAACATTATTGCAGCAGACAATGGTATGTGGAAAAGTAACATTTTTTTCATGTACTACATAGTCAACAAATATTTTTGAGTGCCTACTCTGCATCAGGCATTATGGATGAGAGGTCACAGTTCCAGCTTTCAAAATGTTTACAATGCAGAGAATTGAAGCTTTACACACACAGAAATTTTAAAAGCTATATGATAATTAATAAAATACATATGCATGGAGAAATACATATGCACAGAGAAGGGAATATCTTGATTTCCCTGGGAGACTAAAAGAATCTTGGGGTATGAGGATGTGTTTTGAAGGCAGAGAAATTGTGGGCTTTCTAGACAGTGGAAAGAGCATGTGCAAAGCCTGAGAAAAGTGAAAGAGTCATGTGTCTTTGAGAAATTAAAACAGTTTTAGTTGTTAGAACATAAAGTACAAGCCTAATCTTGAAGAATCACTGTCCTGATGTTAACAGGATACAAGGGGAAATTTTGAGCAGTGTAGTAGTATGATTTGATTTGTTAGTTAGAAAAATCACTCTAACATGGAGTAGAGAATCCACTTGTGATACAAACAGTTACATAAGGCATGATAAAGACAGGCTTAGCAGCAGATACTAGTGAGAAGTTATTCCAAGAAATGACCCAAGCGCTGTTGTGGTTGAGTCACTAAAAACTTCTACAGGAAAGAAATGGAGACCCATCAGATGTAAATAAGACCTATGTAGACTTTAACATAGAAATGAAAACAGCTGGGGCACAAAGTAGTATTCATTCTCAGGTGAATGAAATTGTCACTTTTTTAAAGAATTAAGTTATTGATTTATGGTTGTAAAATCAGCCAGAAAGAGTAAGTTGAAAATTTGTTTGGTTCAAATTCTACTAGTGATCACAGTGTTATCTGAACTTTAGGGGGAAAATGACGGATGACTTGGACAATAACTCAGTACAGGCATCGGGGAGAAGGCTAGTTGCTATCTATTCACTGAGTAATACTGTTAAACAAATGATGTATAAAGGTAATTTGCATAATGTTTTTAAAACTAAAATTATTACCAAATGGGGGACTTAGCTCAGTGCCTAACTCATATTAAGCGTCCAAGAGGTTTTAGTTATAATGAAAAACAAAGCAGCAAAACTTGCATTTGTCTTTCTTGGATTGCAAAAGAAAAATTATGAAAACTGAGTGTTACTGACATTATGAATCTGTACTCTGTGCCCCTGAAATCGGCGAGCCATGTGTCTTAGACCATTTTTCCCTCTAAATCTAAATTATGTGATTCTGTGTATTGAATGTACTTCTTTTGCATTTGAGTGTGTCCATATAAATATATACATAAAAATTTTAACACTCATTCAGAAGTTCATTGCCTGAAATATGAGGTCAATAGGAACTCACACACACACACATTTTTGTTTTGCTTTAAATGCTTAAAGACCAAATGGAAAAAGAATTATTTTTATTATGAAAACATCAATTGAATTTGCACTGAGGGAAATGTCCCCAGAATGACATCACAAGAAATAAAATAAGATAAAGGAAGTGGACAATTTTCAGGAACAAGTCATCCCAACATAGGGATTGCTGATAATCAATTAGGATGGACAGAGTCTTAAGGCAAAAATGCTAGCTATATGCAAAGTATGTCTCTCTAGAGGCCAATATTCACTCAGCTGTTAAAAATATTTGTTAAACTTAAAAAGTCCTGGAAATCGCAATTACATAACAGCAATAATATTCTAGTCTAAGATAATCTTGGGTCATTTTATGTAGAGACATCTGAAGGATTTCAATGGCATGCATTTACTGCTCAAGTTAGAAGTAATATTCCAAAAATATAAAGTACTTACTTTAGAACTATTATGTAATAGGCAAGAGGATCCCTGATGTCAAAGTAATATCGCTGCTTCCTCCTTTACAAATGCAGGACTGGTGTTACCTATGATGAGAATATTTGGCTACACTCAGCAGTCCATGACTCAAAAACTAAAGTCATTCTGCAGCTCCAGCCTTCACCCCATTAAATCTGTTCTGTTCTTTGGCAGCTGTTTTTGCCATTTACGTTAAAAGCAGATGGGGAAAATGCAAAGAACTGTCAGTTTTATTGCCATGTATAATCAGCATCTGGGCTGTATGTTACAGGAACACTCAATCCAAACTCATACTTTACTGGTGGTGTAAAAACTTTTTTTGAGTTTTTCAGTTTTCAAATTAGAGTAAGGGCTCTATTTTAATCATGTTGATCATGGAAATAGCAACCATTTGTATTTTTTTTTCATCCTCCATGTATGTGAATGATGCTTGAGTGTATGTGTTTAATAGACAGTTGGGAGTTATCTGCAAAACTGTTTTGCTAATTTGTTTTAAAATGTGTTTTGGAACCATAAATGTTTATTTCACATTAGAGATCAAGTCATGTGTCAGATTTATTCCTTTCTATAATCTGTGTGTATATGTGTGACTAATACATGCTATAGACATTATATTATATAATGCCATATATTATATGTTACATGTATACACATATATATCCTCATTTTAATTTTTTCCACTATTTTTTGAGCAGGAAAAAACGTACCATATATGTTTCTTTACATCTCATAATTTTTACCAAAACATTTATAGTAGGTTTTATTTTCTCATTTTTCAGAAAGAGAAACTGAGACACAGAGAAACAAACAGTAACTTTTGGAAGGTCCACAGAGCTAATCAGTGGCAGATTCTGAATTTAATCCAAGTCTGTATAAAGCTCATACTTTTAATCACTAAACTCCACTTTTTATCTTTATGTTGATACATATACAAAACATAAATACCTCTTGGGAGAGCTATTTCAGCTTTGGCATGTGGATGTTATTTTTTATAGTTTATCAAGATAATTTAATTTGAAAAATATTGAAACGAATGCCTGAGTATTGAAAGCTTAGTGAGTCGAAAGTGTCATTTAAAATAAACTAATGTTGTTTAATATAGTGTAAATGTCTTCAGAACTAGTTGGAATATTTAACTACCCAATTACACTGTATGTTGTATACTTTCCTGATGTAAGATCTGCTAATTGATAACCATGGTAAAGTATTTATATGCCACAGAGCCCAGCTATACCTGCACATAATTTCCAGGTTTTAAGTGTCCACAGTATTACAGCAGAGAGATTTACTGATAATTTCCCGTTTTCTACCATCTTTGAAATAGGCACCAGAAAAGTGACGTATATTGGTAGCTATTCATTCTTTAGGAACTCTAAAAGTGTGAAGACATATTTCTTTTAAAAAAAAGCAGTAGAGAACAAGAGGAAAAGATATATGGGAGTGGGAGGAAAAAGTTCTTTTTATTGGTTAAACATACTTGTGAATTTTTTGATTGGAACAGTTAGAAAACTGTCTTCTAACTAAAATTGAACTTCTAACTAAAGTTTCCTTCTTGTTTTGATGAAGTGTAGCAGCAGATTGCTTTGAGATATACGTACATACAGCGATGAAATGTTTTGGAATTGTTCACATACATTCCGTGGAGAAAAAGGTTCTGGCTCCTTTTATATGAAAAAGTCTTCCTTTATCATATGGGGTTTATAAAATTTTCTCCCTCTCTTACTCAGTTTTCTAAATCTATTTTTACTTTGAAATTTAAAATATTAATTTTTTTTTTTTTATGAAGGGCTAGCATTTGGAAGGCTCTTAATTATGGTGGATTTTATCTACAGCAAGCAAATGTATCTCAGCCATTACACTATCTCTTTTTGTAACCCTGGAATTTTTTGTTTGTTTGTTTTTGTTTTTTTTATGATTGTGGATGTCTGTTTCTTATACTTTTTTCCAATGTTTGCTTCTTATATTTTGAAGCTGTGTTATTAGGTATATAATTTTTTTAACATCTTTATTGGAGTATAATTGCTTTACAATGGTGTGTTAGTTTCTGCTGTATAACAAAGTGAATCAGCTATATGTATACATATATCCCCATATCCCCTCCCTCTTGCATCTCCCTCCCATCCTCCCTATCCCACCCCTCTAGGTGGTCACAAAGCACCGAGCTGATCTCCCTGTGCTATGCAGCTGCTTCCCATTTGCTATCTATTTTACATTTGGTAGTGTATATATGTCAATGCTACTCTCTCACTTTGTCCCAGCTTACCCTTCCTTTTTTTTTAACCTTCACCTGAAAACTCTAATATTTTTCCTCCGTATTTTTTATAATCTGGTTTTACTAGTCCCCTCTCTTGTTTTAGGAGGAAGGGCAACATTTGTGATGTGTGTTGTTTGTAGTTTGTCAAATACATTATGAGGTTCTTGTAATGAAACACAGAAATTATTTATCCTAGAGACCTAGAAGTTTACAGGAAGTACACATTAGTTTATTGTTTGTCCACTGAAAACAAGAAAATGGACATTTTTAAACGTTTTAAAACTTATGGTTTGACATCTATCAGTGGTAGAATATTTCCCTGCATGAGAATCTGTCTCTGTGAATAAAGGAGGCAATTATGTTGTGCCTTAATGGACTGCTAGACAGTGCCATAAAAACCAATTAGCTGCTGAGTCAATGTAAATAACCATATAAGCTTCGTTTGAAATATTCTTTTTTTGGAACAAGGTTGGAAGTAAATAGATAAATAAAGAAAAGCAAGCAAATCCATTGTACATGTCATTGTTCAGCTTTCTGTTGCATATGTTGTAAATGATATGGTTTGCCATATGTAGATTAAGTCATGGGACATTGCAATAAGGAATAATACCTGCAGTATTGCTATATTATGTTTGTTATTTTTGCATATAAAATTAAATATGTTTTCATCATGAATTCTCTTTGTTTTGTAACTTTTTGAACATGCATTTTCTAAAAAAATAGATGGCCCACTTATATCTTTTTGCTTTGTTTGCTTTAGCAGGAGTAGTTATCAATGAAATTAACTGCAGATTTAGCACAAACTAAGTTACAATAAAATATATTTAAGGGCTTCCCTGGTGGCGCAGTGGTTGAGAGTCCGCCTGCCAATGCTAGGGGACACAGGTTCGTGCCCCGGTCCGGGAAGATCCCACATGCCGCGGAGCGGCTAGACCCGTGAGCCATGGCCGCTGAGCCTGCGCATCCGGAGCCTGTGCTCCGCAATGGGAGAGGCCACAACAGTGGGAGGCCCGCGTACCATAAAAAATATATATATATATATATATTTAAAAGCCATTAGAACAATTAGTGATCATTATAAGTATTCTAGGTTCTGAGACTTTAAAATAATAAATGAATTTTAAAATTTCTAAAGAAGTTTTTTAATTATATTAAGCGATGGAATTAGTTTGACCACATTTGTAAGTTAATGTTATTGACATTTCAGAAGTCTCAGTACTGAATATCTCATTTTTAAAAAAACTTATATTGAACAAATTAGTTGGAAATGTAACTGTAAAACTGGACACTTTATCAATAAAACGTCCATGAGGGTATAAACATATCTGCTTTTGATCACCATTGAATTCCAATTATGTAATACAATATGTTGCACAGGGCCGGCATTAAATATTTGCAGATTGAATGAATGAATGAATAATTGCTGATTCCTTATTTTCAAGAAACTGAAATTATATTTACAAAAAGTAATTGTATGATCTAGTTTTGCATGACTGTTGAAAGAAACCTGCTAGACACTAAGAATTTTTATTTTTTCTCATATCGCATTATATTATTTTGAGAAAGTCTTTAACAAAATGAAATGATGTTTCATTGACCTGGATTTGAAGAAAGTCCTTTAATCAAGAGTATTCCATCTATAGCTTGTTTTTACTATATTTTCGTCGATTACATTTTAAACTTCTTAAAATCCAACTACAAGAATGGATCACAGCAAAAAAAGTGTGTCTCTAAACCATTAATTTATAATGTTCTAATCAATAATGTAACAGTGAAATGATTAAAATATCCTTTGCTATACTTAGAGCTTTTGAAAAAAGTAACCCTTTCTTAAGACCTAGATAAATAATCCATATGAAGGAAATTCATATTTGCTTCATGAGATTTATTTCTTGTCTTCTAGGGTAAATCTGCCCCTTAGGGGCCAACAATCCGGTGGAGGAAGGATATGTGAAAAATAAATAGAATGAAGTCAGATAAGAGCAGAGGAGTTTAGAAGAAAATGCCCTTGAGCAGAGAGAAATATACAATTAACCATACCTAAGAAAGTAAAGGAAAGCTTCAAAAGGAGGCTGTGCTCTAGTCATCTTAAAATAACTAAACAATATTATTAATATTGATGTGAAATTATTAACTTCAACGGCTAACAATAAGGAATGATTAAGGAAATACGGCACATTTTGACAATTGAGTTGTCATGAAAACATTAAAAATAATGTCTTCCAAAAATTTTAATGATATAGGAAAACATGGATGATATGATGTTGAGTGTAAAGGAGTCAAGTCAAAATTCTCTGTACAGTAAGATTTTAATTATATAAAGTAAATATGCGTGCAGAAAAACTAAAGTAAGATTCACGGATCTGAGTACTGTAATATGAGTGATTTTAATTTGCTTCCTTAACATATTTCGTAAATAGCTTAAGTTTAAGTTTTTCTTTAATGTGAACAAAATAACTTCTGCTTTCTGGACTAATATTGCAAGTTACAGAAAAGATTTTACCTTTTTGTGAGAGAGCAAGGTACAGAAACTTGGGGAATAACTCAATTTGGAGGACTAGAAAATGAAGCCATAAATAGAAAGAGAAAAGCAGAGCGAGAATCAGGAACATATAGAGTCACATCCAAGGGAGGAAGGATTGTTCACAATATCATATGCTACAGTGAGTTCAAGAGCAGTGAAGACTGGGGAAACCCATTACCTTTAGAGACAAGGAGGTCAGAGGGTGAACACTGAGACTGTTGAAGAAAACATGATATTGTAATATAAGGCCTTTGAATCAGAAAAGACCGTAATTTAAGCAATTTGACTTTACCTCCTAGTGATATTCTATTTATGTTGATCTGATGTCCATTAAATGCTTGTAATACATATAATGTCAAAGTATTGCCAACATTCAATAAAAATGAATCACTGTATATGACACATATATAGCCTATATATGGCCTCTCTATATATATAATATTTATACATAAATATACCAATATAAATGTATATACATATATGTGTATTTTTTATATATATATTTTTAATTTGGGCAAGAAAATGGAGCTCATGCCAGGTATTTCAACAGAGGGATTTAATATGACAAATGAGTTAAACAGCTCTAGAAAGTGAAACAGATTAGAAAGCTGCTTCCACCCCCAGGGCTACAGAGAACTAAGAAGTTGATGATATACAATGTTAGGATCTGGCCCTTAGCAGGAGCTAAAATTAAGGAAGAGATGAGACCACTGCTGAGGACATATCCTGAGGCAGAAAAGGAGAGAATACCCTGGCTTCTCCCTTCATCCCCCCTTGGGTCTCCCACCAGTGCCTCTCACTGATGAAGTCTCACAAAAGCCAGTTAGCAACTGAGCCTGGACTAAATGGTTCACAGGAGTCAGCTCTCTGGGATACAGAGCAGAAGCGAGGAGAAGGGATGGGAAATGTGTATTAGCATATTTATATGGGTAGAAATGAGGCTGAGAGACAACATTTTTTGATGGACTAAAATATTTACCAAAACACCCTGTGAAATATACTGTTTTGTGTCTTTCATAACTAGATGGGTAAAATCTTGTCTTTCTTTGATAGCAGAACCATGGAATAGATAATGTTAGAGGGTTATTTTCACCTCTCAGATTTTAGTGCATCATAAAACCACGGCAGTTGTGTTTAAATGCACTTTGCTGCAGTGGTTTTCACATGAAATATTCACATAATGGTTTGACAGAGTCCAGACAGTTTTACTGAAAATATCTGTAGCACTTATAAATTTAGAATGTAGGATTTTTGCCTCAGAAGAAGCTTCAAAATTAATTTTCTGCATATAACAATTCTTTCAAGCTATAATATGCTTTCTGTAGAGGAAATGGTTTATAAAATTTAGTATTCAACCATAATGTCTTTTGTGGAAGAGTTATAGTTATCTGTAAAACATGTTCTACATCTTTTCAATGTTACAACATATTTCTTCCTGATATTGAAGTTAGCAAAACGTACTCCCAACTTAGCTTCTTACAGGTGTTCTTTCTTTTATACAAACTCCAGACTTAAATATTAATGAACTTGTAATGCCTAAAAAATCAGATTATTTTTATTGTTTTTAGAGTTGCTTTGTTTTTATTCCCAATCTTGTACCACATTTAGGGCAGAGCACAATTAATTTTAGTAGTCTTTTTTGAGAAAAAAAAGAAAATATCACTTATAAAGCATATCACCTTTGCTTCTTGACATGGCTTGAATTAAACATATCTGGGAGCTCACATTTCTATTTAAAACTTAATTTTTTTTTCATTGCAGACGTTTGGAACAGAACTCAATCAAGGTCATTCCTCCTGGAGCTTTCTCACCATATAAAAAGCTTAGAAGAATGTGAGTGAATAATATTCTGAAATCAGTGTAATTTTTAAAAATTATACAAGTCATGACCATGTGAAGACATCCATTTAAGTATGAATAAGTACTCGACAGATTAAATATTAAATGATGTGACTATCTGTTGCTAGTTCTATAATATTGTAATGTTAAAAGCTAAACTATTAATTTTTAAAGTTCTCTGTAATTTAGCATATTAATTCACACTAGTGTGAATGTACGTGGTCAATATATTATGCAATCAAATTCTTAAATATTCTATTTTCAAAAATAACACATGCCATCTTTAATAATAATTTAGGAAAATAGCCAATAATTGATTTAAAAGTGTGATTTTTTTTTAAATTTAGGATGCTTCAGACGTTTCATGTTGCAAATTTTATATATGTATTGATAGGTGCAAAACTGACATGCAAAGGCAATAAATAGCTTTCTCCTGCAGTAAATCTCACTGATATTCTATTTAGTTTAACCTAACCTATTTTTAATCTTAGCGACCTGAGCAATAATCAGATCTCTGAGCTAGCACCAGATGCTTTCCAAGGACTACGCTCTCTGAATTCACTGTAAGTATTGACCACATCACTGAAGGAAAGCAGCATGCACAAGGAATAGTGGCTCTAGTTTTAAATTTGGATTTAAGGGATATACTCTTACAGTTTTTTATTATGAATTATTAATAATAATTAGTATGAATCTTTAGTGAATTTCATCATTTTTATGGAGAACTGCTACCTGCCACTAAAATTAGCCAATTTTTAGGGGTATATATTTTAAGGTTTGACAGTTCTGCTGTTTAGAGAGCAAGAGTATGAGCCCCTTTTTTGACAATGTTTTCTTTCTGAAGTAAAGGGAAAATGTTTATTTTGGGGTGCTCTGGTCAGTGTTGTGTTGATAATCCTTAAGCCCATAGCCGCTGTCTCTGGGGACAATTACAGTCCCCTTTAGAATGATGTTGGGCGAAGTCTTGCAGAGAACAGTAGAAGACGACCATTGAGAGGGCCCCCCAACCCCTGCTTCATCACCTAAAGACTTCCCTGACAGACCAGCTTTAATCTCTCAAAGAGCAAAGATAAGAAGGTATGAGAGCTTTTTAATGTCAAAAGGACTTCCAGGGAGATAGCTATGTAAATTAAAGTGGTTCTGAAGTGAATTTATAAAGGCCATTATTCCTTCAAACTTGTACAAAATCTTCAGAAGTCCACCGAGTAGAGTTAGCTTTTATTTCAAATTTTAATTTTAAAGTTTGGAAATGAAATCTGGTATTTTTTTAAGGGGTGATGCTTAGAGAAGGGTTCTTATTGTTGTAAATTACTGCAGGGCACTTAGAAACTTCAGAAGTCAATGGTAGCCAGTGAGAATTTCAGGATACACATGTGTGATACTCAGATAAACACCTTTGGTTTATATAACAGTTTACACTCATACCAAGGGGAGGAGATGGACCAGCTCTTCTGGGCACATGGATGTTCAAGTTGCTATGCTGGTCTGCGCAGAAAACTGCAGTTTTCTTTGAAGAAAAAAATGGAAAACTATCACTTCACCTGCAGTGTCTGCCTAGGTTCATTTCTGTTTGGTTTTTGTTTTGGATTTTTATTTTAATAGATGAAGTCCAAGACCAGGGAAACAACTATTGGCAGAAAGTGTAAAGTACAGTCATGCACTGTTCTCAGGGTGGGCTGCCAGATTCTAAAATCGCAAAGCGCAATGCAAAACTCTATTAAATCACCCAAATTGTCCGTAAAGTACATACCATCCTGGACAGTAATACTATCCAAAGTAAACAGAGCCAACCTCCCAGCCATACAAAAGGACAGAACAAAAGTCAAGTCAGTGTACAAAGTCTTGGTCCTTCAAGTATCTGTGCCTCAAAGATAACCATTAAATGTCAAAAAAAGAGAGAAATGGATGGAGAATTCTGATTTATATCTGCTTGCTTGCAGAGTTTACTGTTAAGTTCTACTGCCTTAATGATGTTGACACTTGTGGTTGTGAGAATTAAATGGTAAAAAGAAATAACAAGTTAAATAAAAGAGTAATCATTTTAATTTTGTTAATCATTCATCACAGTAAATTACATTATATTTATTAAATATATATTTATTATAATTAATGATTATAACTTATGTACTAATCTACATATATAATAAACTAACGGCAAATTGGAAAAGAAATGACAACACATGTAAAAGAACTTGTTTGCTGAATTGGGATCTTAGTCTTCAAGATCATAGCTCTCATGTACATAGTTCTTTTGGAAAGCTATAGAAAAGCATTATCTTTCCTTGTAGAACTGCATTTCAGTCAGGACGCTAAGTCACTGAGGAATTTCTAGTTCAAATCATAGCAGTACATGGAAAAGTAGGAACCTTTTTCCAGAAGTGGAATACCCACATAATGCCTTATAACATTATAGAGCAGAAAAGCTAGGAGAAAATCAAATAGCTGTGATATCACAGAGAAAGTCCATATATTATAACTAATATCATTTTCCTCTTTGTGTTCATGTTCTGAATTGGCCTTCCAAAGATTAAATTATTTACCCCCTCCATAAAATATATAACTACCCGGATTTGCAATCACCCTTTTCTTCATTTAAACACAATCATAAATTCAACAGAAATGTATTTGGGCCCCTCTTGTGTACTAGTCCCCACGTGAGTGAACGAAACACCAAAATCCCTCCCTCATGGAGGTGACCAATGATAAAGTAAACTATGGACAGAAAATATAGTATATCTGATGATACAGGTGCTGTGAAGGAAAACTAAGAAAGGAAAGGGGATAAGGAATGCTAGAGGAGGGGAGAGCTAAAATTTTAAATAGAACAATTAACAAAGGCCCCCCAGGAAAGTGATATTGGGCAAAGATCTGAAGATTGGGATTGTAGGAGTGAGCTCTGCAGAGATATGGAGAAAGAGCATTCAAGACAGAGGGAACAGGGCTTCCCTGGTGAAGCAGTGGTTGAGAATCCGCCTGCCAATGCAGGGGACCCGGGTTCAAGCCCTGGTACGGGAAGATCCCACATGCCGTGGAGCAACTAAGCCTGTGCACCACAACTACTGAGCCTGTGCTCTAGAGCCCGCGAGCCACAACTGCTGAGCCCACATGCCACAACTACTGAAGCCCGTGCGCCTAGAGCCTGTGCTCTGCAACAAGAGAAGCCACTGCAATGAGAAGCCCGTGCACCGCGACGAAGAGTAGCCCCAGCTCGCCGCAGCTAGAGAAAGCCCCTCATGCAGCAACGAAGACCCAACGCAGCCATAAATAAATAAATAAATAAAATAAAATAAAATAATTAAAAAAACAGAGGGAACAGCTAAATACTGAGGCTCTGAGGTAGGAGTGTGCGGAGTGTTTCAAGACAGAGCAAGAAAAAGTCAGTATGACTTGAGGGGAGCAGATGCTTGAAATTAAAATAATGAAAAGGTTGCAGTTGTTGGTAATGGCAAGGTCTCGGGTACAGCCACGAGGATAGAGGGATAAATATGGTGAAAGACAGGTTGCTGGAAAAGAGTCATGTTGGAGACTGAAATAGTGAGCCAGGAGTTTAAGTCTTCCAGAAAGGGGTGAAGTGACTTAGGTGTATGTAGATTAACTGCAAGAGGGATGCAAATAGGCCACATTTCTTTCTTTAAATGAAGTGTTTACTTGTACAAGTTGCTTTTATATGTCTTACTGCAGCTGTACTCAATTACATAGCCAGCTTAATTTAATCACTACATTTGCTAAAGAAGTGAAATATTTAAAGGTGGTATGTTGCCAAATACCTCTAATGCATTTTATTTAATAAATTGATTTTTTATTCAATTACCAAAATAGTATATCTTAGAGAAAACTGGATTTCATCTGTTGAGTGTTTTTTAAGGTCCCTCCTATTAAATTCATTAACATTTATTTATTTTTATTAACATTTATTTTGTTACATATTATTATATATCACTATTATATATATTATATACCACTATTATATATTAACATATTTTATTATATAACAATGTATTACGTATTATTAACAAAATATCATTCAAAATACATGCATCTATGAAATCATTTTATCCTCAGGGCTTTTTATTACTTTCACTGTGACATCAACAAAATTTCTATAATATTTAATAATCATTTCTTAAGAACTTGGCATACAAGTACATTTAGCATTGCCTCTAAACATTTTTTATTTTTCATTTACTGGTTGGATTTATATTATATTATAATTATATATATTTATATTAACAAAATAACTTAATATTAAGCGTTATAGCAGTGCAGCATAGTGGCTAAGCATATCTCCTTTAGAATGCTGGATGGCTTGTATTCGAATACTGGCTCTAACTCACTGGTACACAGAGCTAGTTACTATTTTCTCTGTTCTTCAGTTATCTCATCTCTAAGATGGGGATGAGATTATTCCTCTCCTGGCTTTGTTAAAAACACAGAGTAAACTTTCAAGAGATATTACAATAAGACCATGGCAAATTCTTCTCCTGATACTTATCAATGTGTATGATTTTGGATTTTAATTATCCCAGGGAATTTTTATGCCCAAGATCCTCAGAATATGATTTTCCCCTCTTCTTACTTTTTCATTAACCTTTTACAAACTATTGTAGTTCACTAATTCTTATTTCCTCTCTTCACTAACCAGCTCACAAATTCCACAGGGGTCTATAGTGTAAGGCTTGATTGCTGTATTTGCATTTCCTACAGGCTTTTCTAGGACTGATGTTAACTGTCCAGCACAGTACCTTGCATTTACCACTGGTTTTCATTGAAAATGTAGCGACCTCTGCTTTCTCTTTACTGTACTCTCTTTAAATTTGCTTAGTGTTTTAATTCTCAAGTACATGTGGTTTTTCATTTATAAGTAAGTATAGCTCTTTAACATTTATTTGGATAGTAAGTCTGCCCATTGCACCTTTTTCATGATAGCCATCATGTAGGTTTCTATTTTGGACATTTTTTCTCTTTAGTAGGAGTTCTGTCTTCTGCTTTCAGCAAGGGCAGGAGAAGTCAAAGACTGGCCAGCAGTGGTTGCTGTATCTTACTGTCCCAGTATTGAAACACCAGAGTGAAACTCGGTTTAGTATTCTTAGCCTCCCTTCTTGTAGCAGGTACAAAAGCTGCCATAAGATTTCCCTGTTGTTTCAAACGACTATAAAAAATTCTCTATCAGCATAACTGTACTGTATATAGAATGGCAAATATAAGCCATGTATAAGAAAACTGTAGAAAAGCTACCCAATTTGTCATTCTTGGTATTTGGAAATTGTGCGTATTACTCATGTATTTATTTTCTTTTCACCTGAATTATTTTTATCTTGATTTTTAAAAATTTTCCTTCCCTCTTATGAGTGTAGCAAGATTCTCATTGACCCTCTTGCAGTTTGTATCTTTATGTGATGATACTCCTTTCCCTCATTTTTATAGACTTTGGCCCTGTTTTCTTGGCTGCCATCCAATTGTTCTGTCCTGGTCTTTGGACTTTTGATATTTTTAAATCCCTTTTTCCTTCCTACCATTTCGATCTCACTGTGTGTAAAAAAACTATTCAGCCCTAGTATTGCTATACCGTTTTGTAGAGAAATCTCATCCCCATCATATCAAGTATTTATTATAATATTTTTATGATAGTCCATATACCCAATTATACCTACACTTACAGATTTCCTACATCCTTTTGTGATTTTCATCTTTTTCTCCCCTGTACCCAAATTGTCTCATTAATAGTAAACATCTATTTTCTTATCATGATCTTAAAGAAAACAGAATGATTTGTTGGAAAAGAAAATGTTCACAGTGTAAGTATGTCACACTGTCTAGCTAGTCCTCCTTTTGTGCTATTTGAACCAACCTTTGAAACAAAAGACCCAAGTGAACAACCTACTAAATTACTCACCCTTTGATTCTAATGTGGGTTCCCCACAGTTCTTACACATCCTGTTTCCTTTTTAGATCTCGATGGGTTCAAAATGTGAAACTCCTTCAATATTCAAAATAGCCCTTTTGGGTGTCTCTTCGAAGCCATACCTTTTATTCATCTCAGTTGTATCAGCGGCTGGCACACGGGCCAATGGTGAACATTGAACAAGTAACAGCTGGATTCAGTTTAATTGGGCACGAAGCCTAGAACCTGGCAAAGTTCCTGGCACATAATGAGTGTACGATACCTATTGCTGAGTGCATTACTTGAATGATATTCTGTTGAATATCCCGAACTGGTGCCACCTTGATCTGATCATTTGTTCCCTAAAGCCCTCTGTTCTCTTATTCTTGACCTTAAGATATATATTATTATTGCTCTACCCTTTCTTAACGCCCTTACCTCCTTGAGCCTGACAATGTAGAATTCTCTCTTTTGTTCTTGTATTTTTAAAATTGTTTCTTCTCTAATTGTGTTAAGTTTTTAAAAAGATCTATATTCTACACAAATGAATTTTTATGTTATACTGTATAACTATACCACTGGAATCTATACAAATGAAATGTCACATTGTACAGCATAGCACGCAGCTTTATTTGTTCCCTTAAGAATTTTCTTCATATTTTGTAATATATCCCACGTCTCACTGACATCTTAAAAGGCAATAGCTTTTTCCTCACTCTGATTCATCTCTCTTGCATTATTTTCCTCCTTTTCAAACAGAAATCATGTACAGCTGCCAAACATATTAATTATTTTGATTCTCATTTTGGCTTTTTCCTCCACATTTTTTTTTTACATCTTTATTGGAGTATAATTGCTTTACAATGGTGTGTTAGTTTCTGCTTTATAACAAAGTGAATCAGTTATACATATACATATGTTCCCATATCTCTTCCCTCTTGCGTCTCCCTCCCTCCCACCCTCCTCCACATTTTATGACATCGTTTATTTCTCTTCCAAAAGAATACTTCTGACTTTTTAAAGTAATTTATGCCCATCCTAGAGAATATTTTAAAAATAAAGACAGTATATATAGATTCAAATTCAAATGACCTCTGGACAGTAAGTCACTTACCATCTAGAGATTTTCCACTTTTTTTTCTATGTATATATGTATATATTCTTCTAAACAAAGTTAAAATTATACTATAATATATTCTTTTGTACTATGCTCTTTTAAACTTAGTGTTGTATCATGAATACTTTCATTTCACTAAATATTCTTCAGAACATGATTTTTATCAATGTGAAATATATATTTAGCCAATCCCCTTCTTTGGAACTTGGATACACTTTATTTGTATTTAATTTTTCACTGTTATAAATTATTCCATGAACAACATTTGACAGATAAAATATTGTGTTTGTCTCCGATTTTTTTCTTAAACTCTTGAGAGAAACTACTAAGTTAAAATTTATATAAACATCTTTATGACTCTTGATACATGTTGTCAAATTGTTCCTCTAAAAATATAATTTCTGTCCTTTCCTACACATAATTGTGGTCCTCCGCTTTTGAGGCCTGAGAATAGAGGGGCATCATTGCAGATCTGTGGTCAATAGCCAACATGATGAGTCAATCATTTTCATTTATTTGCTGTTGAAATCCCCTCATTTCACCCTTTCTGTGAATACATTAATTTATTCCTTAATTTGTTCCTGTGCTAATTTATTACTCATTTTACTCTTCAAACAATATTCACTCATCAATCCAATGTTAGAACATCACTGTGTGTCAAAACCTAGGCACCAGGTATGCTGAAGTAATTAAGTCACGGTCCCTGCACTTTGTGGCTACACTTAGTGGCTAATCAGAGGTAGGGACATGACAATACATTCCTATTCATATTTCTTTGGGGAACATACATTTTAAAAATTCTCCTGTATCAATATTAATGATCACTGTCTTCACAAATCTTACATTTCTTATGCATATACATTATATGTTTAAAACGAAAATTTTACACTTATGTGGATTCCTTTCACTGTTTTCCATTATGATAATCCTAAACCTCATCCCTTTAAAGAACAGTAGGTTCCACATTTGCTGTTCTCCTTTGTTATATACTGTGTGCTCTCATTACATATGAACTGTGTGTGCGTGTGTGTGTGTGTGTGTGTGTAGAAACACATGACAATTTAACAGTGGACATTTCTATGAAAGGGGAATAAAATTATAAATTATGTTAATTTTTTTGTTTTTCTATGTTTTCCAAACTTTCTACCATAAGCTACGTCTAATCTATAATCAGGGAAAAAACATTGGCAAATTGAAGTTTGTTTACTCAACTATGGCTTTTATGACGTATGGAGCTTACTAACCTCCTATATGCCTGAATACATATGTTTGGCTGAATTTGTTTTGCTGGTTGATGTCTAATTTTTTTGTTTGTTCAAATCATGTTTTTCCAGTGTCCTCTATGGAAATAAAATCACAGAACTCCCAAAAAGTTTATTTGAAGGACTGTTTTCCTTACAGCTGCTGTAAGTATTTGATTGTTTCTGATCTGTTGAACCCAAATATACATTTTAGCCAGTGTACCATCTTGTATTTCATGGAGGCTTCAGAAAAATTTGACCCAAAATGACATAGCTTAATGAAATGGAAAAGATTAGTCTAGTGGAGCTAACATTGATGATGGTTATTTATTTGAAGACACAACACTTTGAAATTGTTCCCAAACCTTTCTTTCCACATTGTCATAAATGTGGGCATCCTGGCTGTTCTGTCAGTTATAGTTTGTGGAATCCTTGCCCTTTATGAAATTTCTCTGGTTTGATTTACCAATAATTGGAAAGGAGAAAGACCTGGTAATATGTTTATCCACCTTTGTCCAAAGAATCTGCAACAGTGACAATACTAGAATAACATCCCCCAACACAAAGATGGTGTTTAGTAGCCTAGGACAGAGTGGTAACACTCAAACTAATCTTTAGTGAGAGAATTATCTGTCAATTTCCTGGATTTTGTCTTTAAAGACCACTCTGCTTAGAGAATAGCTACAACTTATTTGTCTCGAAAGAAGTATTTATGATACATATTTATAAGAATAAGACTTGACCCCAGGTGTCTTAATTAATGCTCATATGAAAATGAGATTGAAAAAATATGATAATACTAAGATTGTTAGTTTTGGACCATCAAAGTCTATTCAAATCACCAAACACTTATAGGGTATCTCATTTGGGGTACACACTGACCTAGCTACTGTGGATAGAAAGATGAGTATGATATAATTTTTTCTCTCAACTAGCCCACAGTCAGTCTACTTTAAAATTCTTAAGTTTAGAATACTATTTTCTCTTTTGGATGTGTGTATTTGTTGGAGTTGGGGTTTGAACCACTTACTTGGTAAAAATTTATTCCTGGTCTCACAAACAGCCCAAAGGTTGATTTTTTTCCTTACTTGATAAATGTATGTTTATAATTACATCCTATTATCCACATTTTAAACCTTTCATTATTATGCAGAAACATATTTTATATCACGACACAGTTCATACATATACACATATGTGTCATACATATACACATATACATATGTACACATATACACATATGTGTCTGTTCATACAGACACACAAATGAAGCAAATCATTAACAAAACTGTTTAACCTCACTATGTATAGTACTGTCAATTCTGTTCCATTCTCTCTCTCTTCTTAATGCTACATAACTCAATAAATTGATTTTACAACAGACCAATCCGTCATGATAAATACTGACCTTTGTCACCTAGTGACTTTATTTGGGTATCAAATTATTTTTTAACCCTTCATTTGCAGTGAAGTTAGCAAATATTGTTTCTGATCTTGAATAGGATGACTCTATACACATTATAGGTATAGCTAGGTACTATAGCCAAGTGTTGCCTATTTGTTATTTACTTTTGTGTCATTCTTTCACATCTTCTTAGCATTATTCTCCTCCCATTCACTTACATTCTCTTGCTACCACTGTCCTGCCTGGTACCAACACTAAAAATGGCACCTTTTTCTTTCCACACACACTTATTGGTAGTTGTTGTAACAAGTGGGTTGATAAACACTGGGAATCTGTATGTAGATAAACCTTACTAAAAGAGCCAGCTTTCTCCCTCTGCCTTAAGTTCTATCTCTAGACCAAGCCTGCCAGAGCTAATGTGGCACAACAGACTCTTGATGGTTAGTTGAGAATTTGGTTAGGTTAAACATCTTAGATCTGCTTGAACAGATGAGATATTGAAGAGAAGAAGTAGGTAAATAGAAGGAACAAAAGAAAGTAGTGTTCAGTACTGTCCCCCTAATTTCTGGACCACCTGAATGTAAACTAAGTACAAAGTGCTCAGAACGGCACTTTCGTTAGTTGTGTCTTCCAGGCTCCGCATCTTTTCCTTGTCCTTAGCATTGTGCTTTCCAGCTCGTTTCTTAGCTCACTAGTTAGGGAAAATGGCCAGTGGGCCGTGTGTTGTGGCCCCAAGTGGGGAGGTATAGGATTAATCAGTCCACACCTCAAACCATGCCTCTAAGCTCTTAAGAAAGTATTATATAGATCACAGAGAAAACCAAAACTGCAGTTTCTGAAGGAAGATAAAAAAAGAGTACAGCAGGGAGAACCGCCACTAGAAAGTCCTGGCTTTGCATGTGCAGGGAATTGAGGTCTTAAAATGGCAAGTAAAACTGGAATACCCTGAATTACAGAGATTCTGGTGGGCAAATGGGAAAACAGTTTTCAGTGTGTTAGGTAAGAAAGCGTCATACCCAAACCACATAGCACATATTTTTTGAGCTACTAAATATTTGTTAAAGTCCGAAGTATCAAAGCTCTGAACTGAATGGTGACAGAGAAAAAGAAGTATCAAAGAAAATTCTCTGCCCCTGGAGGGCTAAACTGTCTTTGGGCAAACATGAGGGCCTCTATAAAATAGTTGACAAGACTAGGTAGCACTGACTGACTTCCTAGAGGAAGGAATACATTAGTTGGGTGGCAGTTGTATTCTGGAAAAGTCTTGTTCTGGAGAAGGTGGACCTTCTGTGAGACCTTGATAGGCCAGAAGGTTGAGGCAGGTCGAGAGTTGGGCAGACACAGGGACATATAACCTACAAGAATGATGTTTGCCCAAGTGTGATCTGTAAACCACAGTTCCACAGAATATTGATGCAGAATACCACTGGTATATATGAGAAAAAACAAGTTTGTGGGATATTATGTTAAACCAAGTGAAATGGATATGTATAATGCAGAATGAGGGTCTTCGTGTGATAATGCCGCTCTCCAAGAGGGTTATAAAGTAGTCGTTCAACAACAAATATTTATTGAGCACCTAGCACATGCCAGGCATGTGGGAAACAACAGAGAACAAAATAGACTAATATCCCTGTTGTCTGGACCTTATACCCTTGGGAGAGGGTTCATGCAGATGGCAGTCAGCAAGAACATAATAAATAAGCAAATCACACGTAACAGAAAGAAATGTGTATTTAAGAAAATAGAAAAAGTAGATTAAAGTAAAGGAAGTGAGATGCTAAGGATAGGGGAGGGGCAAAGACAGGCTGATGGTATTGGAGGGAGTGGCGGGGGGGAGGCTGAATGGAAAAGGTGACATTGCAGCCGACTCGAAGAAGCAACATAGTTAACCAGGCAGACATCTGGGAGAAGAGCCTTCCAAGAAGAGAAGAGAGTCTGGCAAGGAGACCTGTGTGGCTGGAGCTGAAACAGCCAGGAATAGAAAACTTGGAGGTTGTAAAGTTCAAAAAAGGAACCAAAGATCCCATTGGGCATTATGGGCTATTGTCAAGTCTTAGGTTTTATTTAGAGCAAACTGGGAGTTGCATGGTTTTGAGAGAGGAGTGATGTATTCTGGTCTATGTTTAGAAGTCACTCTGGCTACCGTTTTGAGAATGGACTGAACTTCTTTTTCACAGAGCAGCTCCAGGGACTAATGTTTTATAAGAACTTTATGGTGCCCTTGACAGGAGAAACTGGCTCTCACCCACCTTTGTCTATTGCTGTACTTCTACACATTCCAGAGAATATATTTAATAATTTTTGTTGAATAAATGTATAAGTACCACTAGATTTAGTCAATCCAATCATTAGACATGACCCATGCTTTATCTGCCATGACCCCAAATCTTCAGCCTGTGATACCTCAATGATTACTTAATGTTAAGGGTAAAGAAATGGATTTCTTGATTGGGTTTTCTCAAGAACAACAGAGTCTTGAAGATGGGTTAATGAGATACTACACTTTAATCCTACGACTATTTAATCAAACAGATTATTGAATGCCAACAAGATAAACTGCCTTCGGGTAGATGCTTTTCAGGATCTGCACAACCTGAACCTTCTCTCCTTATACGACAACAAGCTTCAGACCATCGCCAAGGGGACCTTTTCACCTCTCCGTGCCATTCAAACCATGTATGTATATAGGATTTGGATCGAACGTGATGACCATTGTATTCACTCTGAATTGGAGAGTTGAGTTCATTGCAAGTCATGTGTAAAAGTGTTCTGTATGTGTTTCTGAAAGGCATTTGGCCCAGAACCCCTTTATTTGTGACTGCCATCTCAAGTGGCTGGCGGATTATCTTCATACCAACCCAATCGAGACCAGTGGTGCCCGCTGCACCAGCCCCCGGCGTCTGGCAAATAAAAGAATCGGACAGATCAAAAGCAAGAAATTCCGTTGTTCAGGTAAGTTCTTACTTTGTGTAACATTTCCCCAGCGTTACCCAAAACAGTAGTGAGATGTACAGACAGCTGGCCTTGAGCTGAATTACCAAACATTGCAGAATCGTATTTCTTTTTCTTCTGCCCATGAAGGAAAAGAACTGTAGTCACAATTCATGTAGCACTCCTACATGTAACCTTTTTAACACAATATCCAGCAGAAGAAATAAAGAAAAAAAGACGCCTGGATACTTCATACTATAATCCCAGGGTTTGAATTTAACAGGGGCCTTTTATCTAACTCAGTGCCTTTAAAAGGCTGTAAGTCTCAAGTTTGTTGTATTGTTTTTCACTGAGCAAGAGTAAAGTAATTAATCATGTTTCCATTTCTTTAAGAAAGTGAACTGAGATTTGGTTACTTGATTTGCTCAGGCTCAGAAGTAGGGGGAAAAAAAGCTCTGGATTCCTTGCTTCTCACACCGAATGCTGTTTTCTTGTTTTGCATTCTCACATTTTGAATAGGACTGTGAGGGTACATTCTTTTTCCAAAAGACCATCTTTTAACACTTTGGGAATATTACATTTACTTATAAGAAGTGAAATATAGATGCATTTTATTAATATTAAAGGGAAAACTTACTTCGTTGAAATTTACTGTTTGCTTAGGTATAATCTTTTCTGTTTTCTCATAATAAAGTGCATTCTATATGTTTTGGGTAGTATGCTACCTAACTATTCCAGGAGTTATTTCACATTCGGCAGTTGATTTATACTAAGGAGGTAATATCAAAACAAAGCCCTTTATTGTCCATGGTTCCAGATGCATTTCCTACTCACTGTACATGATTATACTTCAGCCACTGCTGTGAATATACATTTTCACTTAATTATCTATAGTAACTTTAGTCCATTCTTAATCTAATATAACTCATATCTCTGCTTGCTGACATTCAGGTGCATCTTCTATTTTTTTTCTCTTTTTTTATTTAGCTAAAGAACAGTATTTCATTCCAGGTAGGTTTTGCTCGGTAGTAGGACTAACTGCAGACACCTTTTCCTCACCTTATAAAATGTAGCTTCTAAAACTTTGATATGCATGCTTTGGAAAATCCAGTGGGTACTCTGTAGCTGTATTTCCTTCTGCATAGATCACTTGTAGCTGTTTCCTGAAAACCTGACCTTTGCATGCAGCTTCTGATGTTAAACATATTACTATTAAACTCCCACCTTTTTCTCTCTCTCTCACTTTGGCACATTATCTGAAATTTCTCACAGTAGCTAAAATGTTTCAATCTATGGCTTTCTACTTAAATAATTTTCTCTCCTTATGTTGTATATCTGCCCTTTCAACCTGTTTTTAAAATATAGCATCTTAAGCTGGTTTTAAAGACAGAGACCTTTCTGTTGTCAAAGAACTAGTTCTACATGAAATCAGTCTCAAACACACAGAACTGTGTTTTCCATCATGAGATTTACTTTTTTATAGAGATTTTTTATACTAAAAAAGTATCCCTTACTTTTTGCTTTACTTTGCTTGCTGTTGCTTCACTTTTTATACCAAAGCAGCAACTTCCTGCTGATTTATGTGCAGTTGGACTTTGCTTGTGATTTAAAATTCTTACATCCCTGGAGTCACAGTATAACTCCACGAAAACAATATTGACATCCATCCTGAAAGCATCAGAAGTTCATGGGCACCAAGTGCCTTGGATAACTTAGGCAGATGAATGGAATGTTTCTTAGAAAAATAATTGAAATGTTTTACCACTGCAGTCTTAACACTATCAAGGCTGATGATTCTAGAACTAGCTCTTTGAAATATGTTTCTTTACTTATTTTTTCCTTGCCTGCCAATTGTGTAAAATGCCTCTTGACTTGTTTGTTTTAAACCATTATATAAAAATACATGTTAGTAGTTCATTGGCTACATTTACAATATCCTGGGTATATTCTAGACTATAATATATCTTAATAGTTATAAATTAAAAAAATATTTATAAGGTGTTAGTATGAAAAAATGTACTTATTTTCTTAAGAAGAACTCTGGGTTTGGTCTCTATTTTAAGGAGATATGCGTTGCCTGCCATTGTTGAATTATAATATGAATAATTGTATGCATTTAACAGATTTTGTTTCATTACACATTTTGACTTGAATGATCAGTAATATATATATTACACTGGCTGCATAAGAAGTAACATGTTGAAAAGAACAGTTGATTGGCCTTCATTGGCAATCTTTAAAATTCAGTGTTTTTACCCAGTTATTAAGTAGAAAGTCATCTGATAGCTATTACCCAGAAAAAGCCATTTTGAAAAACAGAACCCCTATAGGATAAAACATCGATATTACTTAAATCCCCAAATTAGAGAAGTGAATATAATTATCAAATTATTCAATCTGTCACATTTAAATATGCTTTATCAATAATTTAGAAATTAATATTTCAAATTCACCAAATAAGGAACAAAAGTCAGGTTGTTTTCATAAATTCTGATACAGTTTTGTCCTCTTATTAACAGCAGCCAAAATAGGTTTGGAGAAAAAAAAAAAAAAACCCAAAACTTTTATGTCAGATATCATGGCTTAATTGTCAATTTCTGATCATTCAATTTACATGATTTAAACCAACAATTATAGAAGTCAGGACTCAGAAGAATTCTTTGGGCCTCTCCTCCCTTTTTTTTTCCAGATTTTAATTAAAATATGAGCTTGCCTAAAGAGCAACCATAAAATAAGCATTACCATTGCATTGAATGCAGATTATTTTCAATGTAAAATACCTCGTGTATCTGTCACTTAGACTTTGTTCCCTGTATTTCCTTATTTCACTTTTTAAATGAAAGCTTAAACTACAATACAACAGATCCTCAATAAATGCCACAACATTAATTGGCAAATGTAATGAAACTGTTATATTCAGCTTTGCAAACTTCTTCCGAGATCCTGATTCCATTTCGATTAAGTGACATTATTTATAAGTTGGAAAGATCATTATGAAGCATGTAAGCCACAACCTAAGGTTTAATCCAAGTGTTCCGGTGATAGTCCTTGAAGATCTCACGATTAGTTTTTCACTTCATTTTACATGTCTACTTGCCTACCACCATTCTGGATAGCATCTAGAGATTACAGTGAGCACTCAAAGAAAATTTATCTTGTGGAGACTTCATTTTTTTAGAGGAATTGACAAGAACTTAATTTGTGCTGTGCATCTTGTATGCCATTGCTTTTCCTGTACTGCTGTGCTTCAAAAAATGATTATGAAAGTTTACAAAGCATGACGATTCTTGTCACACCAGGCCATTCCCCGATAATTGCCACAGTAAGGGAGGAAGGAAGAGACCTGAGTGAGTTTTATATACGTGTATGTGAATCTTAACTGGGTTTACTGTCTTTCTTTCCTTCTCGGTGATCTTTACTTTTGCAGGAATTCACCATTTTGGCTGTAAGTAAAAGTGTCTGATCTGAAACATGATATCCTCCCTTTTCAATCCTGATGTATCTTCTTTTAGTCTCACTCTTTTGCACCCTTTTTTTTTTTTCCAAGAAGAAACCACAGATCTTTTGAGGCTCTCTGTTGTCCTTGTAGCGCACCTTCAACTTCTTCCTGGATGTTTTTTCCCGAAAGCTGTTGTTTCCATTCTGCAGTTCTGAGGAACGTTGGAGGCACCTTTCAGTATAGCCCCTTCTTTGTGTTTCCAGGGAATCTTCGGTAGTAATACTCTTACTATGGTCATAAACATTCTGCGGGGAGAATGCATGTCATGTAAACAGTATTACGTTTCCAGAACGTCTGTAGCTTTTCTCCTGCTTCCCTTCATCTTTCCTCTTGGTCTTACCTTTGGCCTAGTGGATGGTGTAGTGGTTATGTAGCGAGATTTTCTGTTGTGCTTGATCTAACCATGTGGTTGCCAGGTATGAGTAAAACATGGTTCCGTCAAGCACCATGGAACGTCACGCAGCTTTCTACAGCATGACAAGCTGCTGAGGCTTAAATCAGGATTTACTTGTTTCTTTTTATAAAATCAAAATGAACAAAAGAGGGCTTTTTAAGCATTTCTGAAGATTATGTGAGAGGGAGAGAATAATAAAAGACCATAGAAAATTTAAAAACCTGAGTCCATCTATTTGCCTTGAAAGCCCTAATTGAAAATGATATCTAGGCATATGTTTATTACTGGATACATTTTAAATTCTTGACTCAGAGAAAAAATAAACATTTTCACGACTAGTAGCCATTGTGTGATTAGCTGTCAAATAGTCTAGAATGGCTCATAACTGGATCAGCAGAAAGTACAGCTGTGAAAAGCTCAACTCTGTTAATGTTTTCCTGTCCTGTGAATCTGGTTACTCTTTTTTCCAGCAAATTCCAAGCCCTTGTTTTAATCCTCTCCTGACATCCATTGACCAAAATTCCCTAAGTTGTCTCCCTGCTGCATAATCTATAGTTATCTTACTTTTTTCTTCCTACAAATAAACAAATATTCTAACCTTCAGACTCAGTATCTTCTTTTCTGGCTTGAATCCTCACTAGGTACAGAAGATTATCGATCAAAATTAAGTGGGGACTGCTTTGCCGATCTGGCTTGCCCTGAAAAGTGCCGCTGTGAAGGGACCACAGTAGATTGCTCCAATCAAAAACTCGCCAAAATCCCAGACCACATTCCCCAGTACACTGCAGAGCTGTAAGTTCATCTCCCAACAAAATCCTATTTGGGAGGGCAGGAATGAAAGCATCAAAGCATTGGGATTTTTGTCTTGCCCTTTCATTCTCAATAGTTACATTAATTTTATTTGACACACATTGGCATAACTCTTCTTTGTATAAGTATATGTATTAGAGGTTTTCTTACTTCATCTTTCTGGCCCAAGATACAACTACAGAAGTTAACTCACCTCTCAAAAATTCAGTTAGCACTTAGTAGTGCTAATAATAATACATTCATTTGATATTTATTTCTTGGATATTACTTATGTCCAAACCCATTTCTAAGCACTTAATAGATTTTTAATGTAGTCTTTTCAGCAACCAAATAAAATAGTTTGGAGTCACCATTTTGAATCTGTGTTAATTATGAATTCAATCAGAGTCATTTTTTTATCAGCTGTGCTACTTCACTGACTCACAAGTGGAAGGATTCAATGTTTACCAAGTATGAAGCACAAAGGATGGTTTTTTTCTGAACAATGGATATCATAGCAGGAAAAGCTAAAAAGACAGAGTGTAATCAGATCTATATTTATAACACTAACATAGGGCCTAACACATACGAGGGTCTAAAATATGTTTGAATCATTTATAGATTCTGTGCCCATGTATGTTGGCCTTCACTGACTTTATTTATAAAAGTATGACATTTAATGTTAGTGTTTCTAAAAATCCAAGAGAAACCTAGTGAAACCTCATCATTTTTAGAACATCTTAGCAATGTTTATGTCTAGCACCATCTGGTATTTTTCATTAACTGCTTTGCAAAGTTGGTTGTCTTTTTGTGCATGTATAATTCTCTTGTCTTCAACTAGATTATAGCCCCTTGATGACAGAGATTGTGTTTTATAGTTTATCTCCCACAGTGCCTATACTCATGCCTGTTACTTAATGAATTTTAAGCAATTTGAATAATTAAAAATAATATAATGCTTTCAAAAAGATGGCAGAAACTCACTACCTAGTGGTTTTAATGATGCTTTTTAAAATTTCTGTTAGTTCATGAAGCTATTTCATAGGTCCAGGACTTTAGAAATGCATGGAGACCATTCAGTAAAAGCCATGAACTCTCTATTTACTATCATGTAGGGAGTTACATTTATTTCCAATAATACCACAAACAATAATTCAAATTTTATCTTCCAGCATGATAACACTTTAAATAAGTTTACTTGTCACTCAAGAATTTAGAAATTCATATCTAATTCATCTTTCAGCAAAAGTTGTGGGTGTTTTAAGAAATTAAGATTTTTTTTTAATTATACCTTTAAAAATCAGTACTGGGAAGAAAATATTTGTAAAACATATATCTAAATATCGACTAAATATATAAATATCTAAATATATCTAAATATCTAAATATCTGCTCAGGGACTCATATCCAGAATACATGAGGAGCTCTTACAACCCAACAATTAAAATGTACCTTACCCAGTTAAAAAGTGGTCAAATTATTTGTATGGACATTTCTCCAAAGAGATATACAAATGAGCAATAAGCACATGAAAAAATACCCAGTATCGGGCTTCCCTGGCGGCACAGTGGTTGCGAGTCCGCCTGCCGACGCAGGGAACGTGGGTTCGTGCCCCGGTCTGGGAAGATCCCACATGCCGCGGAGCGGCTGGGCGCGTGAGCCATGGCCGCTGAGTCTGCGCGTCCGGAGCCTGTGCTCCGCAACGGGAGAGGCCACAACAGTGAGAGGCCCGCGTACCACAAAAAAAAAAAAAAAAAATACTCAGTATCATTAGGCATGAAGATAAATCAAAACCGTAATGAGGAAAAACAAAAAAACATGATGAGAAAGCACTTCACATCCAGTGGAATGGCTTTTTAAAAAGACAGTAACAGGTGAGAGAAATTGGGCCCCTCATACATTGCTGGTGGGAAGGTAAAATGATGCAGCACTTTTGAGAAACTTTTGAGTTGGGCTCTTCCTCAAGGAGTTAAACGTAGATTTACCACGTGACACAGCAATTTCACATCAATGTACATAACCAAGAGAATTGAAAACATACAGCCATACAAAATCTTGTATGCCGGTGTCCTAGCGGCATTATTTATAATGATTAAGAAGTGAAAGCAACTCAAATATCTATCAGCTGATGAATGGATAAACACATGTGGTATGTCCACACAATGGAATGTAATTTGGCCATAAAACAGAATGAAGTACTAACCTATGCTAAACATGGAAGAACCTTGTAAATATTATGCCACGTGAAAAAAACAGACACAAAAGGCCACATTTTGTGTGATCCCATTTATAAGAAATATTCAGAATAGGAAAATCCACAGAGATAGCAGGTAAATTAGTGGTTGCCAGGGATTGAGGCAGTGGGGGGCAGCAGACTGAGAATGACTGCTAATGGGTTTCTTTTTTGGATGATGAGTATGTTCTGGAATTAGGAAGCAAAGACGGTTGCACAAGCTGGTGAATATTTTAAAAACCACCGAATTGTACACTTTAAAAGGGTACATTGTGTGGTGTGTAAACTGTATATCAGTAAAGCTGGTTGATACATATTTATGGAGAAGTGACTAGAAATAAAATATCCTAAAGTGCTTTTGGAGGCAGGGGTAATAGTGGAAAAAAAAGTTTGAGAAACTTTGTTCTACAGATTACTGAATGAGAGTTGGTTTTGAATTTCGATGATTGGTTTTCTTCACTACGTGCTTCTTAATGTTTTATTTTGGTCATTAAAATATGGGATAAATTGGAAAAGATCTGTACTTCCCACAAATTTTCTGTGATATGTGTCCTATATTTTGCTTTAGGATATTCATTAAATAATGTTATAATTCTGTACGAGAAATAAAATTTAATCTCTTCCTGACTGTTGGGAATGAAACTTTTCTGTTTCTGTTTTCCCTAGACGCCTCAATAATAATGAATTTACAGTGTTGGAAGCTACAGGCATCTTCAAGAAACTTCCTCAATTACGTAAAATGTAAGCCGTATATTAACCATCTTTTTAAATATCTGTAGTGCTGTGTTTTCTTATACCTTTGCAGTTTTATTTAGATTTCGTAGGAAATTGGAAAATACAAAAGATTCAGAGACATGTCTATACAGTGACTACCTGTGACATGAATTTAGGGTAAACTCTGAGAGGAACCTAAGTAATTGGCTCTTTCCTATGTATTCCAGTGATGGCAACCGTGTTTTCTGTAGCAGAACCCTAGCATCTTACCTTAACTCAGACAGCTAGTTTGTTATGTGGCCACAGCAGGAATCCAGCAAACTAAGTGCATTAGAGATGGGTTCAGTAATGTTTTGTAACTTCCTTTACTGTTCCCCAAACCATGCTGTTATTTCTCTTTCAGCACATTCATGTCAACTGTTTGACTTTTTGCTTCATTAAACTTACATTAGAAGAAAGTCAAAATTAATGATTGGTAAACTGACTTGATAGCTCATTTGTGTTACTACATGTCCGCAACTCATATTTTAAAATAAGTTTATAAGCTCAGCAGTTTCAGCAACACTCTGACAGTAACCCTCCCCCACCCAAGGTGGATGGAAAGAGGGACAGGACAGAGGCCAAGAATGAGGGTCCATGGAGCACCCTCCACACAACAGGAAACATCAGGAGAAGGAAAGAAGCATAGTTCTGTGATATTTGTGCTTTCATATATGTAACTGGTCCACAGTCACATAGGCTATAAGTGGCAGAGCAGACTGAAAGCATTTCCTGTGCACTTGACCCACATATTACACTGCCTCCCAAAGAGTTTCTAAGTTCTTAACCGTCCTCCTTTTTCACTGACGTTAACTGCTTTTTCTTTGTAGCTCTAAGATGCTTTTCAATTCAATACATATTTATTCAGCAGCTGCTATGTGCAGTGTTCTGAAAGGAATAAAATGGTACCTAAAAATGATCCTTGTTCTGTGGGCATCCCTGGTCTTAGAGTGAGCCTTGAGAAAGAGAGAGAACCTATAGGAAGATGTTACCTCAACTGGATGTTCTTGCCCTCTGGGCAAGCCTTAGTATTTTGTATGATACAAAATACTGGCAGTTAAGTTGGTTGTTTTGACATATTATTACATGAGAAGTTTAACTGGGAACAATCTCAGATTCAGATACATTTCTGATGCTATCTAAATGCAAACATAGTCTTTCCTTCTTTTCTCTATCCAGTTGTCTTCTTTGAGTCATTAATTCATTCAACAGTTTTAATCGGGCACTTCTTTGAAAAGTTTCTTAGTAAGTGTTGCGGCAAACATAAAAGTTTACACAACTCAGTACCTGACCTCAAAAGTTTTATATCCCTGGGGGCCCTGGCAGATCATTGATCAGGCTGGTACTTTTCAGCATAGATATTTCTCCTTTGTATTATTATCACTTTGGCTTGATGGAATCAGGAAGTGGTGACTTTTCAGAGCCTTGGGAATGCCAGGCAGTGAAGAGCTTAGAGTTTTTGTGGAAGACGTTCATTCAGTAGAAGAAAACGATCAGACTTGTTGTCTCAGTGCCCTCATTGTTAGAAAGAAATTGTTTCAAATATTTGTTTCAACCATTTTTATTTAGAAATTTTAGCAACAATAAGATCACAGACATTGAAGAGGGAGCATTTGAAGGCGCAGCTGGTGTAAACGAAATACTTCTCACGAGTAATCGTTTGGAAAATGTTCAGCATAAGATGTTCAAGGGATTGGAAAGCCTCAAAACTTTGTAAGTATTCTTATTTGCATTGTGATTCTTCTACCACAGGATTGTAATTCCCAGGTCATTATATTCCTGGGAGGGGGAATAGCTCCTGCTTTTCCTCATCGCCCCCCCCCCGATGTCTGCTCTGTCTCTGTCTCTCTGTATCTGTCTCTGTATCTGTCTCTCTCTCTGTCTGTATCTCTCTCTCTCTCTCTTTCTCTCTATCACACACACACACACACACATGCACATTTTGTAGAGGCAAATGTCCCTGGGGCTTCCCTGGTGGCACAGTGGTTAAGAATCCGCCTACCAATGCAGGGGACATGGGTTTGAGCCCCGGTCCGGGAAGATCCCACAGGCCGTGCACGGAGCAACTAAGCCCGTGCGCCACAACTACTGAGCCTGCGTGCCACAACTACGGAAGCCCACACGCCTAGAGCACAAGCTCTGCAACAAGAGAAGCCACCGCAATGAGAAGACTGCACACTGCAACCAAGAGTAGGCCCAGCTTACTGCAGCCAGAGAAAGCCCACGCAGCTACAAAGACCAAACGCAGCCAAAAATAAATAAATAAAATAAATTAATCTATTAAAAAAAAAAACAGTCCTTGACTCTGATACCTCTGACTTCAGTATGCCGCTTGCAAATGATCAAAAGAACCTCTCCTGGCTGTTGAATCTTCAACAAGAAAGATTATCTTTGCTCCAGTGCTTGTACAGATCTGGCTCCTCTGTTCTTCCTTAGAACA
Organism: Aethalodelphis obliquidens; assembly: GCF_003676395.1. NCBI lineage: Eukaryota > Metazoa > Chordata > Mammalia > Artiodactyla > Delphinidae > Aethalodelphis > Aethalodelphis obliquidens. The sequence goes on along the minus strand of NW_020837950.1, from coordinate 28,753,456 downwards.
ATCATTCTCTTTCCTTTTCCTCAAATACCTCCACCTAATACTCTCTCTTGGCCCAAGGTCGCTAGCTTCAGAACCCACTCCAACACCTGCAGCAGAATAAGCCTAGCTGGAGACTGCCTTCATCTGCCCCTGCAAGGTCTTAGTGAAAAAGAGAGAAACTGGCTGGTGGTATATCTTTTACTGTCTATTTCAAAGAAAACATGCTAAGTGTATGCCTACTTACTCAGTGGTAGGGAGGTTGGGAAAAAGAAATCCTATGTGTTTCCAGAAGGTTGTTGGCCAAGGAAGATGGGGCTTGAATTGACGAGTAAGGACAACACTTTGAGTTACTTGAATTTTCTTCAGTGTGTATGCATATTTTTCATAATCTCTAAAGCATAAAATTATGTTTGACAAAAGTGGTGGCCTAAACATTGGAAGAGACACCAACGAAACTCTGAAGCCTTTGGAAGACACGAAGGAAATTATTTGTAACCAAGACACGCCCTTGGGAATTGCAAGCTCTACTGTCTCCCCCAAACCCTCACCCTGCCCCATGCAGCCACCAAGAGCCCTCATGCCCAGGGTAACTGAGAGCCAAGGAAGTTCATTGCCTGCCCTTTATCAGATGTAGAGGGAGAAGGCATTTCCCCAGCCAGCAGCATCCCCAATTCATATCCTACTCAAAAAAGCCCCTGCCCATGAAAGGAGAGCTTCCTGGGGTAGCCTGGAGCCGAACCATCCAACACAGCCAACCTGCCACCTGCTGACCACTCCCATGGGCTAACTAGGAGTCCCTTCGAAATGCAAAATGTAATGCAAATATCCCTTTGGTCTTTTTATGGAGGAGATCCTAGGAGTGTAGAACGCGGACAGAGAAGATATACTTATATACTATAAGTAGGGGTTATATCTACTCCTGCCCCTATTCCCCTCCCCCAAGCTGCCTCAGGTAACTCAGAAAAACATAAATCCTGCAGCAGGCAAAAGTCTCCCTTCTTAAATAGTAGCCAAGTGACTGTTGTAACTAGAACCTTCTCCTTAAGGGGGCTGTGTGAGTCGGGATAGGGAGGGGAGGATGAGGGGTGAGCCTGTAACTACCTACATTAGATAGCCTTGGGCTGCTGTAACAAGCTAAGTGACTTAAGCAACAGGAATTTGTTTTGTCATTGTTCTGGAGGCTGGAAGTCCAAGATCAAGGTGCTGAGAGGGTTGGTTTCTGGTGAGGACTCTTTTCTTGGCTTGTAGATGGCTACCTTCTCTCTGTGTCCTTGCGTGGCCTTTCCTCTCTGTGTGGGAAAAGAGAGCTCTGGTGCCCCTTCCTCTAAGGACACCAGTCCTATCAGATTAGGTCCCCACGCTTAGGGCCTCATTTCACTTTAACTACCTCCCTAAAGGCCCTGTCTCCAAATACAGTCATACTGGGGGTTAGGGCTTAAGGCAATGAATTTTAGGGGAACAGAGTTCTATCCATAGCACCACTCCAAAGAGTTTATCAAAGTATTCTTTTCTGGCTAGGTCCAGTCACAGGACTCTCTGTGAGACAAGTTCTCTAAATTCATTCAGCCTTCTCCTTTGTTATATTTCTAGCAATGTTTTTGTGCCTCTTGTGTTTTGGCACCTGAGACAGACACCCACTGACTCTCTACTTAATCCCACTGTACCTCAAGCAGCAAAACAGATCATTTAGACCAAACTAGGAGTATTAACAGTTCTTCTGTGGGTTTATTGGGACATAGCTATTGCTTTAAGTGGTCTCTTTCAGCTTGGAGCTATAAAGATTTTGACAAGACCCTCCTCACAGCCTGTAGACTTCTCAACCCTTTAGGACTAGTAAACCTCTTAGTTCGTACATGTACATATTTCAGTGGGTCTTTGAACCCCCGACGTTGCAGGCAAAATGTGGTACATATGTGTGCTTGTGGATTTTTCCAGTGACGGAAAGCAAAGCTTTTTTCGACTTCTCCCAGGAGTCCGTGACTCCAACAAGATTAAGACCAAATGTTCTTTACTATTTATGACAAAGGATAGTACTGATAGGACTACTTTTCTGTTGTGCATTTGTTTCCTAACATAAAACGATGCCTTGATAAGGAGGGCATTATCCTTTCTCGTTGTCTGCGACTTAGCAGAATGCAACAGCTGATATTTCTTATTTATTATAGGACAATCTAGAATTTTAAAGGAATGTTTTGTTGTTCTTTTTGCAGTCTTCTATCAGGGTGATCAACCCATGTCTAGAAGCATTAAGGAAAATATTAACTTTTCAGAAATTCTGAATAAAGTTTATGGCGACTGTTCATCTTTACATGGGAGTTTAAGAAGCTTTTCATTCCTTTTCTAAGCCCCACAAATAAACATTTTGGGAAAAGAATCGAGAAACAGCTAAAATTTTAGCAGTGATGAAGAAATGACAAAAGTGTTAATCCTGTTAATGGCAATGACTAAAGAAAAAATGGTCAGAATTTTTTTCAAGAGGAATTTTATTGTGAACAACTGGGGTCTCTTAAGTATTGCCTCCTTTTAAGTCTAAACTCAAAACAAATAATTTGTTCAGGCTTTGTGGAAGCTCAGTCAGGTTTGCCTCCTCCAGCCCGTGTTGACATTGACTTGGCTGTGAGTCCCTGAGATGCCCTCAATTCTTCATTTTCTGTGGCTATTGATTCTTTTTTGCCTCCTTTCTCTTCAGCAGCAAATGTAATGCTTCTTAGAATATATAAATCATGGGGCTTCAAGGGCTTAGAGGGCTGTAGGTGAATTAGGACATTATGTAATAGTGCAAACATAATTGTATCATTAAAGGAAAACATTCTGCCCTCACTAGATGGGGTCGTAAGCTGGTGCTGAGGCTCATGAGTTTTTGTAACTGAATGTTATCACTGACAACTCTAAGCATTTTATTCTAGCACAAGGTTCTTAATACAGTCGGCTCTCCATATCCACGTGTTCTGCATCTGCAGATTCAAGCATTCACGGTTAATGCAGAACCCGTGCATATGGAGGGCCACAGATTTTGGTATCCGCGGGAGGTCCTGAAATGAATCTCCCAGGGATACCAACGGATGACTTGTACATATCTACAGCAATTCCTAGTGACAGGAGAACATTCAGAAAGCAGGAATGAATGCTACGCATTTGCAAAGAGGGGCTGTTTCGGTCTTAAGATAGGCAAAATCGATTGCCTGATATTTCATCTCCATAATGATGTTGTATTTTTTTCCCTCAGGATGTTGAGAAGTAATCGTATAAGCTGCGTAGGGAACGACAGTTTCACAGGACTCAGTTCTGTGCGTTTGCTTTCTTTATATGATAATCAAATTACTACAATCGCACCAGGGGCTTTTGATACTCTCCATTCTTTATCTACTCTGTAAGTATGAAAAATAGTCTTCATTTATGTATTAATTGAGCCAGTGTATTATATTTATTACTTTTATTGATAAGATTTTAATGTATTACTAAGCATTTTATAAAAATGAGATCAAAGACTTAGACTTTTCTTAAAAAGGACAAATTTGTTCATGTTAAACTTATTTTAATTTTTCTAAAAACATTGCCTACTATCCTATATTAAAATTTAACAAAAATCATGGTATTTTTCAGTCGTTTGTTTTTATAACAATGTGATGTGGCTTAATTTATAAATGATAATCTTATAATTTGATTGAGAATTATTTTATTCTTTTACAAATAAAAGAAATGTAGATTTGTTTTTCCCAGTGCTCTCACATTGGAGTCTTCACAATATAAGTATTATAAAAACAGAGTTGATAGGGTTATTGCCAACAAACTGTACTCAAAAGGATCATTCACAATGACAGGAGATATATTAGGATGACCAGACCAACAATAAAAGCTCACCAGAGGGCATTTACTGTGATATTAAGAAGGTATTAAAGAAATAGACTGAGCCTATCCAAGAGCACATTTTATGTAGACGGTTGGAGAATAAAGAATATTTGTAGGTCTACAGATAGAACTCAGAAAGTGTCCGAAAACAAACAAACTTTCCAAGTGTTTCAGGCCCCTTGTATGTCAGTATTTAAAAAGCAGTGTTTGAAATGATAAACCTTATAACCGATATGGCTTCCTGGTAATGGTGGCATCTAAAAATACTAATTTAACTGAAAAGGTAGTTAGAAGGAAAAGAATCATGTTCAACGTAGCTCAAGTCCCTGAAGAAATAATTTGAGGGAAGCATCCATCCATCAGTAAGGTACTTAATCCTCTTTCCACATAAAATGTGACATTTTCCATCAAGTGACTAATTTGTGCATATTAAAGATGGCATGTTTATAAATAATGGGATTGTCAATAGGTTTGTGCTGAAGTGGTGAGATGCCAAAAGTATTGAGATTTGTAGAAGTAAGTTCATTTTTATAACTGGCATTTAATCAACTCAGCTGTCAGTTCAGATGGGAAACCTATTCTCTGGAGCAAATAAGAGATGGAAATCTTGAAATGACAAATTAATGAAATAGCTGTTGTCAGGTTAAACTCAATAATATAAGGTAATCAGCCTTCATCTTTATATTAAATTACTGCATTATAAGTGTAGGGAAGTTTGACAGTAAGTCAGATCTCTGACAAGTCTAAATTATCTCTAAATGAGATATCTATCAGGATTCACTGCCTAAACCCTGAATTGCCACCTTCACTTTATTTTTCATATGAAATGATTTGAAGAATTCTTATATGAAAATATTGTTCTTATTTTTTAAGTTCCAAACATAGATATTTAAGTCAAAGAACGCATCCCATATGTTGCGTGTGATTGAGCATGAATTGGGGGTGGGGTGAATACAAAGACTAAGAAGGAATCATTCCAACAGATACAGTACGGGAAAATGGTAGCATGGGGTTTTGAGAAGTCAGAAAGCGAACCTCTAAACTGAGCTCTGCAATGTTTGCTTGTGGCGCTTAGAAACCTCTTGGCCAATCCTTTTAACTGTAACTGCTACCTGGCTTGGTTGGGAGAATGGCTCAGGAAGAAAAGAATTGTAACGGGAAATCCTCGATGTCAGAAACCCTACTTCCTCAAAGAAATCCCCATCCAGGATGTTGCCATTCAAGACTTCACTTGTGATGATGGTAAGAAAACCTGGCCAGGTCTGTGACCACCAGACACTCTCTGGTGATTGTTCTGATGCTGTGGGGCATAATTAGACAGTACATCATAGTTCAAGCAATGAATAGTTATTATGCATTTTTTGCTTTGTTTTTGCTGTTTTGTTTTAGCAACAGGGCACTTACTTGCTCAGACTATACTCTCACATCTAGCTCTACTTGGTTTGTGTTTCTGAATGTTTTAGAAGATTTTCTAATTTCCAGCTTGTGGTTGATACTATTTAAATAGCTTCATTTTTATTTTTCTTTACTATTCTAAGCATCTCTTTTTAGTAATTTCCATTTAACTACCAATGATAAAAGCAATTGACTCATAAAATAGAAATTCTAGTAAACCTAACAAGAATAATAGTTTTCACTTTTTAGTACTCTCTGTATATTATCACATTTAATTCTCATAATAGCCCTGTAATGTAGGTAGAACATAGGTTCTATAATTGTTGGCAATAAATGAAGAGCTCATTTGAGCCGTATAGTTTCAAATGAGGGGCCCATGTACTTTTTGCTAACCATGTAAAACTAATCTGTCCCTTTATGTCTCTTCACGTCTGTCTCTTTTCAATCTCTCCATAATTCAGTTTACGTATTCTGATTAAAAGTATAATTTGTATAAACAACTGAACAAAGAACACATTATAATCGTATTGATAATACAAACTGTGAATTGTTTTCTGGAATTCTGCCCTAGGCAGTCTGAAAAGAGACCTGCACAGAATGTATGGTGTCGATTTGTAAATACTTAATATCCTATACATAAGTCATCATATGGCTGAAGACTCTTGTGTTTGTTAAGCTAAAGGCATAAAATCCCTTCTAGCATCTTCAAAGCCACAAATCTGGGTTTTCCTGTATTTCTTTTGGCAATTTAGGAAATGATGACAATAGTTGTTCCCCACTCTCTCGCTGTCCTACGGAGTGTACCTGCTTGGACACGGTGGTCCGATGTAGCAACAAAGCCTTGAAGGTCTTGCCCAAAGGTATTCCGAGAGATGTCACTGAATTGTAAGTAGAGCTTGTCTTTCCCTTTCCTGAAGGATTAATATTTCACACACCAAGGGAAATGGAGACCAAACAAAAATCTTTTGAGTCTTGTTTGCAAATAACATTCATTTTGTGGGCCATTAATTAGTATCATGGAAAACCCTAAGCAAATAATATAAAAGCTAGTTCAGGTCCCCTTGGGAAAGGCTGGTTGTGTGTTTCTCTTTGTTTCTCACTGTAGGATTTCTCAGAGCCTTTATTATGCTAGTGTGCAGTGTGAGCTCCGAGAGAGGATATAAACTCTAAGGTAGTTCCCATACTTGTTGTCTCCATAGCCCTTTTCTCATGGAGTATCTTGCAATGCTCATGTTCCATCAAATGCACCTTAAGAAATGCTATGTATTTAGTTTATCTATGGTGGCTGGGATGTTTCATATGATTGATTATTCTTTACCGTGTGTCCCCTTGGAGAATATCTCACACAAGGGATACATAAATACGTGGGGTGTGGAAGGAGCTGACATAATCTTTACCCTTAAAAGGAGATACTGCCCTTTGGACTTGAATCAGAGTCCCTTAGATCATAAAGGGCATGGGGCCAATTATCCCTAATATTTTCAGAACTGATATTTACAAATTACATAGCCAATATAGACGTATAAAGATGCTAAGCACCGCGCACACTTCCTTAGCTGCCTTATGCTTTATATGTGGAATGGAATAAACCTAAGCATTAGCTGCTTAACAATGGTGCATGCAGGCTCCATTTCATTCCTTTATCTGTATACGAAGAACCATGGACAAATGCTTGATATGCGATTGAGTCATTTTGCGTCTGTTTATTTTTTTCTGTGTGAAACCATGTATCAAAATGTAATTCAGGCAGATGTTTACCTGTAATTCATGCACAAATGTACAAGTATTGCAAAGGAGCAGATTTGATAAACTTTTGGCAACCTGGAACATAGGCAATGGGGTTCAAGAAGATGCCACTTCAGTTATCAAGGAACTTATATTCAAATCATGTGCAGTTCTATGAATTCTAATTTGGTCCTGAATTGATACTTTGAGAAACAGTGTGTGACCTTCCCTCTTGAAGCTGAACTGTTGTAAAGGGCTCAGTTTCTCTCTTTTGTTACCAATCACAGTTGTTAGTTAACTGTAAGCACTGCTTTATGTGTGTGTGTGATTAAATTCTTAATTCTTATTTTGATATGTATTTATTTCAGAAGATTACCCTCCATCCAGTGTTGGGAAGATAGATGCCTATAGAGTATTCTATATGCAAAATACTGATTATAACAACACCCCAGCCAAGAACATAATACCCAGCATAACATTTAGATCACCTTTGATGCTAAATCCCTCCTTCTACCATTTTAACTGACCCATGCCTTTGTCCTTTTACCTGATTCCCATCAAATAATTTTAAATGTCTTTTAATTTCCTTGTTAAATTACTTCTGAGAACCTGCTTGATTCATTTGTCTATGCCATCTATGTGTTTCTTCTGTCAGATAGTTGAGTCTTCAATCTATTCCTCTACAAATTATTAAAAAGTAATTCTTTTTTTAAAGAAAATACGTTTTAGAGATGAGGAAGGCATTAACTCATCTCCTGTGAATTCTAGCTTTACCTCCCCAAGAGCTTATTCTTAGAAGCATACCAAGTCAGCAGGATCCCTCTCTCCAGTAACATATATGCATGTATTAGAAAATTTCCATGTGCATATTATATTAAATTATTAAAGAATTTGGCAAATATAAGTATGTAGTGGTGGACAGTTTTGAACAAATGGTATCCATTATTTTTAATCAGTTCCATATAGTTTCCCTCTTAGATTGTTTTACTTGTAAGCATTCATAGTGCACATTCTGAACCTTTTTAGCTTTGTGTTAGGATGCTTTTTAGAGTAAAGGAAAAGTGCTGAAGTACATGGGATTATGCTTCCCTCTAGTGGTACCAAGAAACGCTTAGCTAGAGAAAAGAAAGAGGGGAGAGAAGTTGAAACATGAAGTCAGAAAATTTGAATAGGCATAAGGAGTCATAAAAAGCCTGACTCTTAATCACATGTTCATTACATATTTTGATAACTTGTGCCTTTTATATAACTTTTTTCATTTTTAAGTATTTGAAATAGATAGCTATCTTAGGCAGTTTCTCAGCTACTTCTATATCCAGCAAAAATACGAACCTCAACCTTGGATCTGGAGATAGGCCACAGCCCTGGGGCAGGGTGGGCAACATGCCCAATGTGGCAGAATTGTTTGTGGGCACATCTATAACCAGATGGCCCAAGTTGCTGAAAGACATTTTTACCCATCACCGTCTACATTCTGGGAAAGAACAGCCTTGGGAGGAGATGAAATTATTTTTCTTTTTGTGACATCATGGATATACCTTTAAGCATTCATTTACTTCTGTGTCTTGACTGTTAGCCCAAAGACTGTTTATTTTCTGATCATTCTTCTGACTCTAATCAGAAAGGGAAATTTGACTTACATGTGGTTATTTTCTTATTACTGTATCGTTACTGTGCTGTACTTGTGCACTTGATAAATGTTGTGATATTCTATGAAACCTTCTAAAATTAATATCACCAAGCAGATGTACAAGGGTAGAACTGTTTCTAAGATTTTTTTTTAACTGAAATCTAATTACATTCAAATTCCCAAATATATCCTTTGAATCATCCGTTGTTATTTCCTAAGTGTGTTAATACAAAGTAAGGCAGCAAAGATTGGTCTTGCTGGTGGTAGCAACTTTCTGCCAGTAGTGAATGCATTTCATGGTGTTGTTTCCACATAAACACAAGTGAACTGAAGACTGACTTAAAATATAGGCGATTGAATGACCCTTCTTGCTGACACACAAATGGTTGGATACATGCCTTTCCTTCTTAGATAAACCACAAGGAATCGGACTCACCAGTCTCTCCTTGGTTTTATAATTTAGCCTAAGTAATCCACAAAAGAATTCTGCTGGATTGGACAACTGTGGTTTTTTACTTCTCTTAAATAGCAGTCCTAGCTGGGAACATGACATCTTAAAGCTGAAATTTCCAAGTGTTTCCTTGCTTCAACTGAGAGTGAAATATTGTTCAACTATTTGAGGATTCACTATTGTTACTTCTTAAAAAAATAATATTGTTTCTTTGTTTTCAGGTATCTGGATGGAAACCAGTTTACACTGGTTCCTAAGGAACTCTCTAACTACAAGCATTTAACACTTATGTGAGTAATGTATTTTGCTGTCTTTGACTTCTTATTTTATTTCATGAAAATGGGGATAGCAAGGGGCAGAAGATTTAGTGAACCTTTCAGATTATATAAATCATCTTCAGTTAGATGCTTCCCTTCTTGCTCACTGTGGTTCTGGATCACTAGCCACACTTTCATTGAATATCAATCAGGCAATGGTACGTCTTAGAAAAAGGTCCTCCTCTATTCAAACTACAAATACAATGAAGTCTAAGTATCAGAGACTTGCAGAAAGGCAGTAAGTTGCATACTTCTATTGAAGATGAATATGAGCTATTTTATGACAATCCAAGGAGAGAAAAATGGAAAACAATGTTTTTATTCTCGACTTTAAATAAAACAGAGTAGATAGTAATAGCTTTACTGAGAATATATTATAAATATAGTTTATTAGGCTTGATTTTCTTATTTAATACACTATGAATTAACATATGGGCTTCCAGTATTAAAATTTATTTTATAAAATTCATATTTACTCATATAGTATTTAAGTAAACTTGACAAAGATACTGACATTCTGAGTATAAATGTCCAAACATTGAATTGTTTTTACCAGTTTGGTTTGATGTCCTCCTAAAGTAGCATCTCTCTTTCATTATGTAAACAATTTTTTACAATCTTTAAGTTGTAAATACAAGATTATATGTAAACATACAAACATTTCATTTCAATCTAGTTATGCACACTATATTTTTAAAAAGATATAATCTTACTATATATAATGTCACACTTAGAGTCGCCTTGTTGGTAATTGATAAAACTTGTCACAAAACAAAAAAATCAGCAACGATAATGGATATAAAGGGAAATACTTTTTTACATCTATCTGATTTTAGAGTAAATATGCTGTCTTATATTTCCAGTGTTCCTAGAAAAAACGGGGTTTGTTCCTAATTAGTGAATTCTAGAAACCTAGGTAGCAGAAAATGTTATGTTTCTCATTGTGAAGTTTACCCTAAGCACGTGGAGGCTGTTGATCCTTTTCAGCTTTCCTTAAATGTATGTGAAAACCAAACACTTCGTAGGAAGTGTATAGAACTGCTTAAATGACAAATGATTAAATTAAGCAAAAAGAACATCCTCTAAGATATCTTGTTCTGCCTCTAGTTATTTATTTAATAGCAGCAAGAACTGATTACATACATTTGTTCTGTTAAATAAACCATTAAATTGCTGCAACTTCCAAAGGGTCACTTCAGCAGAATTGGGTCATTTGTGAGACAGCATGCGATTATTTAAAACCAGTTTGGAAATGAAAAATGAGAATTTATAGATCCAGAAATGGTTTTACCAGTGACTCATTATACAACTCTAGGCAAGTAACTTCTGCTAGTATCGATGTATTTATTTATTTTTTTAAATTTAGCCATAGTACTTCAGCAACTAAGAAGATGGATTATAAAGCTCCTATAACATTCCTACCATTTTCACAATTTCATTGGTCCATTTTACTGATACTTTGGTATTTTAATAAGGGAATGTGGATAATCTTCAGCAGCTTTTCTGAACCTTGCATTTCTTCACATATTTTGCTTCAGAAAAATATAGTGAACATAAATACACACAGAGACATAGATGAACATAAATTATGACCCATAATCTTCCATTTATTCATGAATCTTCCTTTAGTCATATATTTGGCATTTTGCTTTAGATAAAAATTAGTGAATATTCACTAATATGTGTATCACATTGTCGTATATATGTGAGTGAATGTATGTATATATTTACTAATTTTTTCTACAGCAAAATGCTAAACATATATAATATGTCATTATATAGATGTTATTATATATTAAAATACATTATACATTACAATATTATATTTATAATATGTATTATATGTCATATTATATATATCATGTATATATTATATATAATAAAAATAAGATCAAGTTCACTGAATATAAATTACAACCTCTAGTACAAATTACACTTATAAATACCCATTTAGCATTGATAAAAACTCCACATCTCTCTCATTTACTTATCATTTATTAAACAGACATTTACTAAGGACCATCTAGGGGCCAGTGACTTTGCCAGGCAAAGTTTTTAATTATGGTGTTGTTTTTAATGATGGCATTGTAATGTAACTAAATGAGGGATTCTTTCAGTTATCCAGTTTGAATATTTGTATGTGACAGTGAAGATAAAGTATGTGTAACTGATGGAACTTTCAAGAACAAAGGTTTATTTCTCACCTATCAAATGTGTCTGTTGTGAATGGCCTCCACGTGTCTTTGCCCTGGAACCAGGCAATGGGTACGGCCTCTCTGTGGAACATAGGAGCCTTGCAGAGGTGGGAACAAAGGGATATGAGAAAAGTCTCAGCTCTAAAGCTTCCGCTCTGAAGTGAAACCAGTGCTGGTGCCCACACTTCACTGGCCAAAGCAAGGCACACGATCACTTCTAATTTCAGCAGGCTTGGGCATGAATAGTTATGAATAACATTACAGTCTACCCCAGAGGATTACCCAATGTTTTGTTATTTTCAGATAAAAGCTGAGTCCTAACAATGCTGCTATAACTGTGAGCAAGAAGAACTTTTTCTTTCTAAGAATCACTAATATGTCAATTTCTATGGTAACAGTAGACTCCATTTCTTTCTTTTTCTCTTCTAGAGACTTAAGTAACAACCGAATAAGCACCCTTTCTAATCAGAGCTTCAGCAACATGACCCAGCTCCTCACCTTGTGAGTAGGAAGTATGGTACTAAGTTAATTCCTTAATTCACTGGGCATTCCTGGTAAACAAGACAGAGTTTCTGCCCTCAAGGAATGTTAATACTGTTGGGAGAAACAGACAAATAAAAACCTCAGTAAACAAATACAGATAGTATAAAAAGTGTTGGGGGGCTTCCCTGGTGGCGCAGTGGTTGAGAGTCCGCCTGCCGATGCAGGGGATGCAGGTTCGTGCCCCGGTCCGGGAAGATCCCACATGCCGCGGAGCGGCTGGGCCCGTGAGCCATAGCCACTGAGCCTGCGCGTCCGGAGCCTGTGCTCCGCCACCGGAGAGGCCACAACAGTGAGAGGCCCGCGTACCGCAAAAAAAAAAAAAAAAGTGTTGGGTTCTATAAAAGAAACAAAGAATAATTTGCATTTGTGGCAGGTTTGGGAGAGATCCTTAAGACAGACTTTCAGAGGAAGTCACCTTAGGAAGGACACGGTTGAGGCAACAGCAACAGCAGTGGTAGGAAGCATTCTAGACTGTATTTTAGAAATAAATATGTTGTATTGGCGAAACAGCACAAAGATTGAAAGGATATTATGCGTCAATATTCTCAATTTATAAGATGCTAAAGTAACCCTTTTCTTAACTGCTTTATTTTTAAAAATGACATTTGGCCATTTGGGGATACTTGAGTAAAACAAATTGGCTTACGTGTGCTTTCAGAATTCTTAGTTACAACCGTTTGAGATGCATTCCTCCTCGAACCTTCGATGGATTGAAGTCTCTTCGATTACTGTAAGCATCTTATGTTTAACAAAACGCTTCTTTTCTCAGGCATCTGGATTTTGGGTTGTCTTTTTAATGATTTAACTGCTTTGTTTATTTTGGGGTATTTAGGGTTATATAAATTCAGATTTACTAAAAATTTGGAAATGGGAAAATTCTATCTTACGGTATCAATTCTCAACAGCTTTTACTTGGACAACATAATTTTCTCCTTTGTAACATGTTGTTGCTGGGGTGACTTATTTGATAATGTATGACATTAAGATGTAGTTTTATATAGATCTAACTAATTTTGCAAGAAATATAGGAAATTTTCATTTCATTAAAAGTTATATAATGCAATACAACATATTTTTACTATACAAAATTTCTCTTAAAGTACATGAAATAAAATGTGGTCCTCAATCCCAATCCTCTCCCCAGAATTGACACTTAAACAGTTCAGTGTTCTCTTCTGGTCCTTTTTTATGTTTGTTTTTATGTATTTATATATGTATGCCTACAGCTGTATAACTTAAAAACCATAAATAGGGTTTTTCTTAGCCTGTCATTGACTATTTTTATTTAACAATATGCTTTAGACTTTAGACTTTCCATTCCATCATATGTAATATTCCTCAACTGTTTAACTGGTAAAGAGGGTTCCATAGAATGAAGGGACCATAAATTATTTAAGCATCCTCATCTTTACTATCATTTGGTTTGATTCCAAATTTTCGTTATTCTATACAGTGCTGGAATGAACATCCTATACATCCATCTTACTGTCAAGCATATTAGGAGAATACCAAAAGTAGTCACCTTGTTGTCCCCCAAACAATTTACAAATTTATTTTCCACCAATGCTATTTTAACAGAGTACCTATTTCAAAGCACTCTTGTAAATATTGAGTATTATTAATCCTTTCATTTTTGTCATATGACAGATGGAACATTATTTTCCATTCCTCTTTTAATTTGCAATTCCAATTACTAGAACATTTGAGTATATTTTGTTTATTGAGCATTTGTATTTCTTATTCTATGAGCCTGATTGTATCAGTTCCCATTTTCTGTGGTTACTTTGTCTTTTCCTTATTAACATACCTGCCTTTATGCACTTGACTCTAAGTTTGCAGGTCTTTTTACAAAGGAATTAATCCTTATAGCTTACATATGTTGCAGATATTTCCCATTCTGTTTTTTATATGTAATCTTTTTTTTAATTGAAATATAGTTGATTTACAATGTTGTGTTAGTTTCTGGTTGCAGCAAAGTGATTTGGTTATATATGTGTGTATGTGTGTATATATATATGTACACACACACATATATATGTATATATTTTTTCATACTCTTTTCCCTTATAGTTTATTACAAGCTATTGAATATAGTTCCCTGTGCTATGCAGTAGGATCTTATTGTTTTGTAATCTTTTATATTATGGATATATTTTACATTGTCAAAAATTTATCACTCTTTTCCATTATGATTTCTGAGTTTTAGAATATAGGGCTTTAAAAAGCCTTCCATATCCCATGTTTATAAAAAGGAGCTCGTCTATATTTCAATACACTTTCAGTTTTATTTTTACATTTAACTCTTCGATCTAGAATTTACTTTATGCATATGATGTGAAGAAGGAACTAACATTCTGCATCCCCAAATAGATACCCAGTTGTGTAAAGACTATTTATTGAATATACCATCTTTTCTACACTAATTTTAAAAGCTTGTTATAAACTAAAGTCTCATATATGCATGGGGATTTTTCTGAACTCCCTGAAATAATAGGAAATTTAATTTTGCTTTTTCTTGCTTTTAGTTCTTTACATGGAAATGACATTTCAGTTGTGCCTGAAGGTGCTTTCAACGATCTTTCTGCATTATCACACCTGTGAGTATCTAGTTCATGAATGTGGGTTTAGGGTCAAACTCTCCCTGGCAAGTGAGTTTGGAACAAATGGTCCATTTTTATTGTCACATCATAAAATGTGATTGGTTCCATCTTTAAAGAACATGTAAAGATTTTCAATCTAGATATGGTGCCTTCTACAAAATAGCCTTAATTTATCCTTTTGGCCCTAACTCCCCATTAGTTGAGCTCTCTTTGCTTTCAAAAATGTCTCTTCTTACAGACATGGCTCCCCAACTTCCTAGCCTATGCTTTTTCTTTAATGTTCTCTGATTCTAAATATCAGCTCCCCTTCAATTCAGTCTGCCCAAACCCTGCTTTTCCAAGCCATATCCCAAATATCACCTCCTCAAGGAAGCCTATCCTGATTTGCTCAAACTGGATTCATTTATTTAGCAAATATTACTCAGCACTGACTGTGGCACCATGCAGAAATAAATTAGACAAAATTTAAGACATTATGGTGTGGGAGAGGGAAACAGCCAAATCCTCATATTGGCTGAAATTTGTTTCCTTTGCATCCTCTCTCATAGCAGGCTGTTTGTACCTCCATATTTCTTGGAAGTACAATAAAACAATTTAATAATGAGGTCCAAAGCACACAACTGGGTTAAATTCCATTGTTCCATTATTTTTAGCTGTAGTGTTAAGGCCTTGGCAAATTGGAAGGAAGTTCAGAGAACAGCCCTAGAATCCAAAGCCTTCTTAGGTCAGGCTGAGTTTGGCATCACCTGGTGACAGTTATCTGCTTCAGCTTAAATATCAATATCAGTTGGCCCTTGGTTCTCCAGAAGAGGTTACTTGCCATATTTTTTCTTGGATTTGCCCTCCTCTTCAAAGTCTACCAAACCCCAAGAAGATAAGAAGTTTAGAAAATTGAGAGAAGGGGATGGGCAGAGAATAGGAGCCATTAGTCAATCATGCTACATCTGAATTTCCCTTATAGGGGCTGTGTTATCAGTGTAGGTTTTTGTCAATGGGACTGCTGCTGTCAATATCCCTTCCATTACATTAAACTACTAGGTCCCTGAAGGCAAGACCTCCATTTTTTCATGTGTGAGCCCCTGCTCCGACCTCAAAGTTGACATCAGGGCCACTTCTCTGCAAACTCCATGGAAGTCACTTGCCTGAGATCCCATGTAAATGAGACCCCTGGCTCAGGGGTGCAGGACTGCGGCACTGCGGCAGGGAATGCCGCCTAGAGAAGGAAGTGGCTGTTCAGCTAGTGTTAGGGTGATGAATCAGAAAAGGCTACGGGAAAGGTGCTGCTTGAGCTAAGTAGGATTGTCCTTTATGTGACCCTCCTCCCCAACAGGGAGAGCAATTTGAATCTTCTTTGTCATGCATCCTATTTTTCATGTATTTCATTTTATGCAATTGTCTTTTACACCCCAGACCAGAGAGAGCTATGCTCCATTCACAGCTTTTACTGTTTCTCCTGGCATAGTAAGGACTTAACAAATGTCAGTAGAGATGAGATCAAATGACTCAAAAACATCATTTTCCTCATTTTTAATTTAAAAGAAAGGTTTGAATCTGACATACATATGAGCATAACATTTACTTCAATTCTTAGCTAGAGTTTGGCATTAAAACAGCTGCAATATAAAGTATTATGGTTTTGTAAGTATATTTTGAAAGTCTCTTCATAGAAGAATAATTTTGCTTAGACTATATACCTAGAAACATTACTAATCTGAAGTTAATTATAAATCAGCATTAATCAGTTTTTAAATGCTACTTTATGCACACACAACTCGTGCCCAGGCTTGGCAAATTTGTGAATCCATTGGTTAACGTCTCTGGCCTCAGTTTTTTAATCTGTAAAATGGGTTGTTAATAATGTTGATCTCATGGAGTTTCTATTTAGGATAAAATGAGGTAATTCATATAAATGGCTTAGCACAATTCCTGTATATCATAATGATACAATAAATAGCTAGCGTTTATAATCAAGCATTATCTTGATTACTTTTCCTATCACTACAACTGCTTATGTGAGTAGGAACCAAAGTTCTAAAATGAAAAACTTTAAAGGGACAAACGTCCAATGGAATTGCAAATCAGCTCTGGGGAACTAGCTTTATGCGTCTTTATTATTTTATGCACTTCCTTATCTTCTTGCGTTTTACTGGTCCTTTACCCTGAAACATCCTTTCCAACCTTTTCCACATACTTGAAACTAAATATCTAAAAGCTCAGACTTCTTAAACCACCAGTCTCCCAGAAGAGTCACCCTCTGTTCATAGTTATCTTGTAAATTCTTCTGCTATACCACTTCTAATGAAAATTACTTGTATGTATGAGTCTATGTTAATCTCCTTTGCAGAAGGAGTTTTTTGGGGTTAAAAATAATATATTATTTATATTTGGGTCCCCAGAACCTGGCATAATGATTGGGTTCTAAGTAAATCATTGGTGAATGAAGGAAGTGTTAATGTGCATTTGGCATGTGCTTGCACACAATATAAACCTGTCTGCAAATACAAGGAGACTTTGTAAAGCCAGGTGTTAACACTGGTGACAACTCACTAAATCGCAGTTGCACATAAGTCAGGAAAATGGGGAATCCCCAATGCCTCCATTTTCTTCTAAATTTTTATCAATAAATCTATAGGGATTTTCTACTGAGCATCACCATAAATTATGGTCCCTTAGGAAATAATAACGGTGCTTCCATACTTGTGTGTGCTTTTGTTGTGTTGTTTTACAGAGCAATTGGAGCCAACCCTCTTTACTGTGATTGTAACATGCAGTGGTTATCCGACTGGGTAAAGTCGGAATACAAAGAACCAGGAATTGCTCGCTGTGCTGGTCCTGGAGAAATGGCAGATAAACTATTACTCACAACTCCCTCCAAAAAATTTACATGTCAAGGTATAGTTCTTAACCAGTTGTACTTCTGTAAATAAAACTTCATCATATTAATTTAAAAGAAAACCATGGGCTGCTAGATTTCATGGGTATAGCTGAAAAACTCCCATAAATAGTTATTGTTTCTTCCCATACTTGTTGAAGACAGAGCAGTTATATGAGGAGCCCAAGGAAAGAATTTATTTTGAAATAAATCACAGAAATAACCCATTGGAAATGACTAAGTTTTCTTTAAAATGTATGGAGAAATGAAGAGTACACAATTTCTGGAAATTCCTCTCATAGCCTCTAACAAGTGAAATATTTTGCTTTTGCTTTGTCTGAATGTGTACCCTGCTCCTAGGGCTGCCAGGGCCCTGTGGCTTCCTGATTCCAGGTAAGGAGAAATGAGCCCTCCCCAGTGTTCAGGCCAGACCTTCCGACTCACCTCCTGTGCTTCACTCTTCCTATGTTGATGGTGCTGTTTCTTGCTTGTTTGGATCCTTTTCTTTTCCCTTTGTTTTATGTACTTGTGAATTCTGTACAGTGGCTTAGTAACAAATATTTTCTTCTCTTATTACAAAAGTAATCTATGCCCAACATAGAAAATCTAAAGAATAGGAAAATGTAAACGATAAGAAACTAAAGATCTAAATCTAACAGTTAATGACAATACCAAAAGATAATCACTATTAAACTTGTTTTGTATATCTTTCCACTTTTTCTAGTCAAATATATGGATTTAAGTTTCTTACTAAAAATAGGGTAGAAGGTCACTATAATCCTTAATTTTCGATGTTTCAAGAGGGCCACTTTTAATTATTAGATGGAGGAGAGAAATTCTTAAAAATTCTAAATGTGTAAGCAGCAAATGCTTATTAAACTTGTTTTATTGGTAAAACTAAACCTTGGGTATTGTGGAGCATAGAGAAAGTTGCAGACCTACCTGAAAAGATAAGCTTTCAACACTTGATCATGTAGGTGGGAAAACGTATCTAAGTAGGTAATAGTGTGCAGTGAATCACAGAATGAAGACCAGCCTGGTTTCACCTGGGCTAAATCCCAGCTTCAATTTTCAATAGCTATGTAACTTTAGTTTACTAGCTTAACCAGCCTGTGGCTCAGATTCCTCATCTGTAGGCAGAGGTGATGATAATACATACCAGAAAGGGTTTTTTAAGATTAGATGAGATATTATAAGTGGAATCTTAAAGAAAAAAAAAAAAATGTCGTTTTCACAGAAACAGAGAATAGCAGGGTAGTTTCCAGGGGCCGGAGGAGAGGGAAAATGGGGAGATGTTGGTGAAAAGGTACAAACTTTCAGTTATAAGGACAATAAGTTCTGAGGATCTAATGTACAGCATGGTGACAATAGTTAATAATATGGTATTGGATGCTTAAAAGTTTCTGAGAGTAAATCTTAAGCATTCTCCCCACACACACACAAAAGTTAACTATGTGAGGTGATGGATGTATATTATCTTGCTCTTGTTAATCACTACACAGTGTATATGTATATCAAATCATCAGGTTATACATTTTAAGTACATACAATTATATTTGTAAAATATTTTTCAATAAAGTTGGGGGAAAAGGATTCATTTATTTAATATATATAAAACATGCTTACTGCCTTACGCACAATAGCTCTCAGTATAGGTTAGCTGCCATTTTTATTATTATAACATTTCAAAACACCAGCAAAAATATGATGCGGGATGGCATGCTATGTTCTGTTGGTGAAAGAAGGAATTTTCAAAAACTGTATTCCCTCCTCCAAACATTTTTAAGTGGTCATCTGATGTTATTTCATAGTTATAAATGGTAACAGGAGATGTAATTCACAGTGCATTGTAAATATTGATATCTTAAAACAACACTCTTCCATTATTCTTTTAAATGTATTTTGTGGAATCTAAATATCACAGCCAATTTTAAAAGAAACAAAAACAAGATCCTCAATATTTTATGTTGCTCTTTTTCCTCGAACTTCGATTTTTCTCCTTGAATTTCTATTTCCAGTACCTCAGAGAACTGTATCATTCTTCACTGCCAAAAATATGTATATAATTTGAATATTTAAAATTTCCTACCACTAAAGATCTATGAGTTTTTAAATTTTTATTAGAATTAATTGTCAATAATGCTTAATGCAACACTGATTGCAACAGCATAATTATTTATCAATATGCTAATATTTATATTCAAAATTGAAATTAAAATTTTATTGGAAATGCCTCTCTGGGATTATGTGCATTGATTACAAGAGACTTTGCAAATAACCAGTGTTTTAAATTATTCTTTTGTAACCTCAGATGCTTCCTTGGGGCAGTGCCCCATGGTAAATTTCTGGTGGGCTGAGAAGTATATCATTTTTTTGTAAGGTGGAGATGATTGTCAAAGGGGAGATAGGGGAGGAGAAACTGGCATAAAAACTTACTTGTAGGCATATTATTGGGCAGATTGATTCTAGAAAGAGTATATAGACAAGTTGAGCAACTGCAGACTGATTCTGTTACACTCTCTGTACCCAGGGATACTCAAACTCCACTTTGAAAAATGCTGGTGTTTATCTTCAATTCTTAAATCTTAGAGTTCCATGAAGATATTTCTTTTTTTTTTAATTTTTTAAAATTAATTTATTTATTTTGGGCTGTGTTGGGTCTTCGTTGCTGCGAACGGGCGTTTCTCTAGTTGCGGCGAGCGGGGGCTACTCTTAGGTGCAGTGCGTGGGCTTCTCACTGCGGTGGCTTCTCTTGTGGAGCACGGACTCTAGGTGCACAGGCTTCAGTAGTTGTGGCACGTGGGCTCAGTAGTTGTGGCTCACGGGCTCTAGAGCACAGGCTCAGTAGTTGTGGCGCACAGGCTTAGTTGCTCTGCGGCATGTGGGATCTCCCTGGACCAGGGCTTGAACCCATGTCCCCTGAATTGGCAGGTGGATTCTTAACCACTGTGCTACCAGGGAAGTCCCCACATTAATTTGTTAAATGTTCCCAGAAGGCCAGTGAATACAAACATACATACACGCATAAATGTCTGTTTAACTCAAGATTTGTCTAATTGATTTGACCTTTTCTTCATTAATAGTATCTTTTGTTCTTAGTATAGCATGAATGGAAATATGCTTTGGTCTGGATCAGTGTAGCCTGATAGACCTTTCTGCAGTGATAGAAATGTTCCATACCTGTGCTATCCAATATGGTAGCCACTAGCCACATGTGGTTGTTGAAATGTAGCTAAGGCAACTGCGGAAATGATTTTTTAAATTGTATTTAAATTTAAACTTAAATAGTCATATGTAGCTAGTGGCTACCATATTGCATAGTGCTGTTGCTACAGGACTCAGATGAAGAAATCCTGTCAGAGAGCGGCTGTGAAAGGTTTCTTACAAGAGTGTCTAAGCCAGTTGTTTGGATAAGCAGGCAAGTGTGAGGACTTGAGCTACAGGTGCGTGGAACTGCAGGAGCCCAGCTGTGATATAGGAAAATGCTGGAACTGTGACAGTTTATTTAATATTCACTGACTCATCGAATTAACAAATCACACATATTTCAAGGTACATCCTAAACTACATAGCAGACAGCATAGGTGTAGGCCAGTTGACAAGAAGTGTAGACATTCAGAACTCAACAAATTTAGTGTAAGTGCACTTAGCAAACTTTAAGATTTACTCAGTTCCTCTATAACTTAACATAATTTTAGAGAGATAGCAAACATTGAAACTCATAATGTTCTTTGCCAGCATTTCTCGATATTTGTCAGAATATTGTGAACCACTCTCATATTCTTTGCTAGAAATATTTACTCATAAAAAATGGATTGGTAAAGACAAAGTATTCTAATCCATTCACTAAAATAATTAACTCTGGGAAATCTACCGAGTACTGTGTTTGTGAGTTTACACGCTTTATGAGCTTGAAAGCAGTAAAATTACACTTCTTTAAATATTTTATAATTTGAGGTTTTTATATTTTAACTTTTGTGCCAGTTTTAATGTGTTTTATTTATTCATGAAAATCATGTAAGTACATACTCCTAATATTAAAGTTTGTAAATATGTAATTTCAAATTACAGCAGGAAGATGAATATTCTTTATTTGAAAACATGTTTATGTAGCTATATTTAAATATAACTTAAATATTTTCTCTGCTAGAAAAGACAATAATATTATTTTGAGTAATTAATTCTTTCAATACAATTTTTATCTTACATTTTTCAGAGTATTTTCTTTGTAGTATAATCTCATAGTTTCAGCACACAACAGAAATAAATGAACTGAATGAAATAGATTATCAGAGCATATTTAATTAATACCCAGATTAGGGCATTCTTGAATGGGAAGCAGATGGTCATGACTTGTTCTTATAACCCAAATGTCCTGTCTTCATCTTTTAAATATCAGATGATATTAGAATGCTCAAGCAGAAAATGAAGGGTTTTTCCCTCTCCAGGTTTTCATTGAAAACGTCAGCATGGAATGTAGAATATTGTTAATTTCTAATATTCCCTTTATTGTTCTTGGTTCAGGAAGCTTTAGCTATGCAGGTTACTAAATTGTTCACTTTTAATTTTACAGACATTTATTAAACACTTAAATGTGCTAAGGAGTGAACAGTCTAAAGGAAACAAGTGGTATGTTGCCTCTTTCATTCAACAAATATTATGTGAGTTCCTGTTATGCACCAGGCACAGATCCAAGGTATTAAGAATACAATAATAAATAGGACAGAAAAACCCCTGCCTTTATGGAGCTTGTATTCTACTGATAGATAACATTTAAATGGATAATTGCAAAACGATATGGAAGTTTGGTGATAGAAATATATATACAATATTAATAATGTATATCCAAACCAATCAATTGTGGAATTGTAACCAATACCACCAGGTCCATCAGGGCATCAGGAGACTCTTATAGTGAGTCAAGTGGAGCTGAGAATGGAGCACAAATCAGGGAAGGCAGCCCCAGTGGTCAGGTGTCTGGTAGCCAGGAACCCAATGAAGAGGCAGGGGTATGGTGCTCAACATACCTCATTAGTTATCTGTAAAGATCAGCTAAGGGGTTGGGAAACCTGGGACCTTTTCATATCCCAGAATGATCAACATTCCACCACCACATGGTTGATCTCTTCTGCTATTTTTATAGGTGAAGAATCCTCTAAATTCTGGAATTTCTGGGAAAAAGTCCACATCTCTCAATAATAACATTGTAATATTGTCAGTTTTTTTTCCCAGTGAGATCATTTCCTTTTGGGGGGTGTTCTTGACAAGTTCAAGGTCTTTGGGGTTTTTTTTCCTCAATATTATTAGTTAATATTTTCCTTAATCATTTAATTAAAGTATGAAGGTGATTAAATAATTTAACCTAAAAAAGTGAAAAATTTACTAGTTAGATCTGTTTTGAAATAGTATTTAAAACTTGGTCAAATCCTTTTTACATTTTCAGATTTAGTATCACTAGAACATAGTTATAAATTTGAAATAACCTTAGCTTTGGGAGATTAAGATTTGCTCGCTGACTAAGGAAAATATTCAGGTTTCTACATAATTATTTGCCAAAAGCACCATCTTTGAAAAACAAACAAGGGCTGTTTTTCATTATACTTTTTTTTAAAAAATAAATTGTATTTATTTATGTACATATGTATGTATGTATGTATGTATTGGCTGCGTCGGGTCTTCCTTGCTGCGCGCTGGCTTTCTCTAGTTGCGGTGAGTGGGGGCTACTGGGGCTACTCTTCGTTGTGGTACGCAGGCTTCTCATTGCAGTGGCTTCTTTTGTTGCAGAGCACGCGCTCTAGGCGCGCAGGCTCAGTAGTTGTGGCTCGTGGGCTCTAAAGCACAGGCTCAGTAGTTGTGGCGCACGGGCTTCGTTGCTCCGCGGCATGTGGAATCTTCCCAGACCAGGGCTCGAACCCGTGTCTCCTGCATTGGCAGGCGGATTCTTAACCACTGCACCATCAGGGAAGCCCTTCATTATACTTTTTAAAAAACTTAAAACACTGGGCAATTTTTAACAGACATTTATTTTAATAGGTGATGAGAATTAATGATTTGTATTCCATTCTTAAATATCATACATCTATATCATCTCTGGTACAATAATCCCATGAAGTAATTATTGCTCTTTTTCTTTTAAGTGTGCTTCAAGAAGTTTGTTTACTGGCTTAAGATCATATGTGTGTGTAGCAAATGGCCAGGCCAGGGAATCCCAGAGGTATAATACCCATCTTCGTGTTTTTGTTTAACCATTTATAAAATGCAAATTTGTAGGATTTTAACCCCCCTATCACCTAGGGACCATCTCTACCCCTCCACTGAAACTATAGGGATACCAGTGACTTCCCTCTTGCCCATTTCAATAGCTTCTTTTTAGCTTCTTTATTTGCCCTCTTTTCATCTTAGACAGGAGTGGCCACTGCTCCCTCTTGTGCATTCCCATTGCCTCTTCATTCCTTTGCTGACATCTCTTTCTTACCCACTCTTTAATATTGACATATGTGGGGTTCTCTCCTTAGCCCTGTTAATTTAATTGATTTTGGTCCTGTGGCTTCAAGTATCTAGCCATGACTTTTCTTATGAACTTCAGATTCATATTTCCATTCACCTAGTGAATTCCTCCCCCTTGCTGGCTTGCAGAAACTTAAAACACATATTCCAAAATATGCTTTCCCATTTTCCACATTCTCTTGCAACTGTCCTGTAGTTGATCCATAGATGTCTCTATTACTGAACTATTAGTTAGTTATGCCCAATATCAAATATCCCCCTTTGTTTTTTCTGAGTTGTCTTTGATGTACATCTGACTTTATACAAGGGCAGTACTAGAGGGTTCTACTATTTGACTCATGTGTCCAAGGGACACCAGAATGAAGGCAGACTCTGGGATATAGTTAGAAATTTGTGTTCGGAGCTTTTAGTCATTAGTCAAAGTGAGATACAATTCTCACTGGGTGGCAATATTAGTATCAGGTGCATAGCTAGTGATTTGAGTCAAGTAAGCAAGTCAGCCTACAAGCTTTAATGGATTTGCAGTCCAGCAGTTCTTCCATCAAAGTTAAAGTAACTGACAAAGACAAATTGTTAACCAAACTTTCTGCTCGTTTTCCCTTTGAATTATTAAGCTAAACACAACTCCACTCCATATAGCTGATGCTAGAAAACTCTCTTACGTCAAGACCTAATCTTAATCTAGATATCCTAGACTGGCCTTCATTTCAGTGACATTAGTAAACATTTGTATTCAGGAAGCTAGATTTGTTTTCTCCTCTGCGACATCTTTCTCCTCTGTGGCACACATCTTCTGAGGGCTAATGTCTTGGCAATAATTTAACACTTCTTGGAACCGGCTTTTGGAAGAAAGAAAGTTTGAAGATTGGTGAAGTTGTATCAGCAAGCAAGTCCTAGTTCCTTGCCAAGCATCACTGCAGGAACAAAAAGAACCTCTCCTTCTTAATTGTGTGCTGTTATTCCTCGTGGTGGTCCTCGCCAGATTTACAAATCACAGTTGCAGTCCTTAAAAACATAAAATCATTAACTCTAGGTGTCGTTACCCAATGGGAAATTATCTCTCGGTGCCCATTTCCACCCTCCCTTGTTTTAGTTAATAATAGCCCCTACAGTTTTTCCAGATTTCAAAAGCTCCTGGCATAGACCGAAGGTACTCAGTGAACTTGCAATGAATGAATAAACAGCAAGCTCTCATTTGCCTTTGTGCTAAAATTTGAACAAACATACAGAGGAAGACTTACTCTCTTTTCTCCTTTTAAGTAAACCACTTATGTCCCTCCCAGCCCCTGCCTTCTTTGGATGTCTAGGCTTTAAAGAGTGTCAGAACTTTCTGTGGCTTCTGTGCTTGTTCTCACTATATTCTGTGCTCAGAATTCATTAGCATCTCATTTAAAGCTTAAAGCAACCCATTGAGATGACTGCCATTACTCTCCTAATTCCATACAGTTAAGTAACACATCTAGATCACTAACTTGGCCTGGTTGACTTCTGATTCTCTTCCTAAGATTACTATGCATTATGATAAGAGCTTGTCTATTTCTTGTTCCTGGACATCTTCTTTTCATCTGGGACCAATCAAGTGTGCAAGATTCTACGTGTTGGTTTGCTCTTAGAGAACTATGCTAACCCTTCTACCATTTTATTTTGACTTTAGCATATCCCTTTGGCTTTGATATTATCTCCTTGTTATAGAAACAGATTAAAGATGTGATTACCCTTGAATAAGAACTTTGCAAGAAAGGGTCTCAGAGAAGTTGTCCCGGATGGAAAATGAACCACAGATTGAAGGCAAAGACAAGATAGAAGGTAGACTTAGAAGAGAAGCAAAATATGGGTCGGAAGATGAATGAGAGAAGAGAACCAGATACAAAGGATATAGTTCCAAGGGGTTAGAATGTAAAAATAAATGGATTTAGATAAACCAAGTGGATGTAAAAATCACATTATAAGAAGAACATTTAGTTAGGTGGAATTATAATCTAAATAGGAAAAGGAATCATACCATTTTAAGACATTTGGACATATCGGAGGACGCTGCTATTTGGAATTTCTATAATTCAGAAACATCTTTTGAATTACCTTTCACTCAAACTCAAGTGCTAGAAATAATAAATTATCTTTGAAAAATTGATTTTAAAAGAGGGATTTGAAAAAAGGAGAAGCAAATAGAATGGTAGCTATTAGTAGTCAACTTTACCAAGCTGAAGAAATTAGAATTCAATATTTTATATATTCCTCAACCTGATGCCGCCAGAACAGTTTGTGGGTTTAGGAAATTATCAGAAGAAGCCTGTGCACATGAGAAATCTTGTTATTTTGATTCTTGTAGCTAAACTGAATATGTGTGGGAGAGCAACAATCTCCCTTCATATACCCATAAGAAATTGCAGATACTGAAAATAGTTGAGCAGACGTGCTATATTAAAAATGAAACTTGGTCCTGGAAAAAAAAGTGGAGAAATTAGATAGTGCTTATTAATCAAATATGGTTCAGTGGATATTTATTCAATAAATCTCGACTGTGCTAAAAACTGGACAGAGGCTGCTTCAGCCTGGCAATTTCATTATCTGCATACTCTATTAAAATAATTCTTCAAAACATACCCAGTTTTTTTTCTAAAACAATCTCGAGCTTCTCATCTAAATAATCAAACATAATTCTTGAAAAATGTCACATTCCACAGAATAAATTTAGAAACTGCCAACCCTGAACCCCTCCATTCAAACTACAGTCTTTTGAGGTTGAAAGCACAGAATTAGACTAAAAGACAATTTTCCTCAAGGTCTTGGGAAGTAGCCAGATGAATGTTTACAGTCCTTGCATTTGCTGACGTGCTGTTTTGCTGGCGTACATTCTTGGCTGCTTCACCCTATGCCTTTGTTCTAAGAGTCTTCTTTCTTCTAGCCTAGCTCAGGAATCCATTACCATTTAGATATTTCCTTTCCTAGTGCTGATTCTAAGTGTGATCATTTTAGCAAACACAAAGCCATTTATTGTGGGGTATGACATTAATTTAACATACTGCTCTAATTAACTGCTACATTTACTTCCCCAATGTACTGAATAGCTAAATTTATTTGATAAATACATTGGAGGAGGGTGAGAAATTAAATTTCTACATGGCTCACTTCAGTATTAATCCCAGCAATTTCCCAACTGTAATTTGATACAACAACTGCCTTCGTTTTTCTGGTACCAAGAAAAAGCAGAGGAGATACAGGCAAGGCCTCCCCTAGTGATTGAGGTGTCACTGGGAGCAAACACCAACCCTTCCCATTAATAGTGATCCCCAGAACTGTCATTTATTTCCAAATAGTTGAAAAAGAAACAGGAATCTCTATGTAAACATATTTCAGGGTTTTTGTTAATAGGAAAACTGAACAGTATAGAACGCTGTCCTTTTTTGGATTGTACTCCAAAACCATTATATGAATATGTATTTCCTAGGGTAAGGGAATGTTTAGGTATGAAGAGTTTTAATGGCCACCATGTTACTTCACATTTTCTTTCATATATGAGTTTCTGTAAGTAGACCAACAGCTTACTGTTGGTCTCTAATCTGTAGAAAATTTTGATTAAAGAAAGTTTATATTAGCAGAAGTCATACAACTTTTTGGGTGGAGGTACCTTGAAGCTTAGAGCAGTGGTAGAAGAGTAGGGGCAGGGGAGGGATGCTATACAGCTGCCTCAGATAACCTTGCTAGAAATTATGTGTGGTGAGACATACACTTAGAATTATCACTGCTAATTCCAGTGAGGATAAAGAACTACAGAGAGATTGATGGTGAAAGCAAAAATATAATTAATGTTTATGTTATAAAATATTTGTATTTTAAATATAAAAGTGTCACTCTGACAGAGTGTACTCATCAAACAGTTGCCAAAAGGCAGTCTAGTGCACTCTCACAAACAGTGCAAAAAGTAGCATCAATGGAACATAATTTTATTGAGGATGGTACAATATCTACATTTTCAGCCACTTGTGGAACAAATATGTGTGGCCAAAGGAATGTATCTTCAACTGAATCTGCATTTAATCTAGACCTTTCATGGATTATGACATTTTTTTAATGTGTATCCCAAAAGGTGAGATTGCAAGTAGAGACTGCTTCAGCAGTATTTTCTTCTCGACGAGGAAGACACAGAAATCTCACTCATCTTGTGCCTGTGCTAATGTGCTAACAAATTGAACTGAAGGGACATGAGGGAGGATATAATGAAGATTTCATTTTCGGTTTCTTGTCCTAAGCATAAAAGTGGCAGTGTTTTGTATCTCCTGTATGAAAATAACAGTACTGGACTAATATTATCAGGGCAGGTGCACATTATTGCATTTTTATTTGCACTGATAAATTTTTTTTCTTTTTTTTATTTATTTGTTTTATATTTTTTTAACATCTTTATTGGAGTATAATTGCTTTGCAATGGTGTGTTAGTTTCTGCTTTGTAAAAAAGTGAATCAGTTATACATACACATATGTTCCCATATCTCTTCCCTCTTGCGTCTCCCTCCCTCCCACCCTCCCTATCCCACCCCTCTAAGTGGTCAAAAAGCACTGAGCTGATCTCCCTATGCTATGTGGCTGCTTCCCACTGGCTATCTGTTTTACATTTGGTAGTGTATATATGTCCATGCCACTGTCTCACTTTGTCCCGGCTTAACCTTACCCTTCCCGTGTCCTCAAGTCCATTCTCTACGTCTGCGTCTTTATTCCTGTCCTGCCACTAGGTTCTTCAGAACCGTTTTTTTTTTTTTTTTTAAGATTCCACATCTATGTGTTAGCATACGGTATTTGTTTTTCTCTTTCTAACTTGCTTCACTCTGTATGCCAGTCTCTATGTCCATCCACCTCACTACAAATAAATCAATTTCGTTTCTTTTTATGGCTGAGTGATATTCCATTGTATATATGTGTCACATCTTCTTTATCCATTCATCTGTCGATGGACACTTAGGTTGCTTCCATATCCTGGCTATTGTAAATAGAACTGCAATGAACATTGTGGTACATGACTCTTTTTGAATTATGGTTTTCTCAGAGTATAAGCCCAGTAGTGAGATTGCTGGATCATATGGTAGTTCTATTTTTAGTTTTTTAAGGAACCTCCATACTGTTCTCCATAGTGCCTGTATCAATTTACATTCCAACCAACCATGCAAGAGGGTTCCCTTTTCTCCACACCCTCTCCAGCATTTATTGTTTGTAGATTTTTTGATGATGGCCATTCTGACTGGTGTGAGGTGATACCTCATTGTAGTTTTGATTTGCATTTGTCTAATGATTAGTGATGTTGAGCATTCTTTCATGTGTTTGTTGGCAATCTGTATATCTTCTTTGGAGAAATGTCTGTTTAGGTCTTCTGCCCATTTTTGGATTGGGTTGTTTGTTTTTTTGATATTGAGCTACATGTGCCGCTTGTAAATTTTGGAGATTAATCCTTTGTCAGTTGCTTCATTTGCAAATATTTTCTCCCATTCTGAAGGTTGTCTTTTTGTCTTGTTTATTTTTTCTTTTGCTGTGCAAAAGCTTTTAAGTTTCATTAGGTCCCATTTGCTTATTTTTGTTTTTATTTCCATTTCTCTAGGAGATGGATCAAAAAAGATCTTGCTCTGATTTATGTCGTAGAGTGTTCTGCCTATGTTTTCCTCTAAGAGTTTAATAGTGTCTGGCCTTACATTTAGGTATTTCATCCATTTGAGTTTATTTTTGTGTATAGTGTTAGGAGTGTTCTAATTTCATTCTTTTACATGTAGCTGTCCTGTTTTCCCAGCACCACTTACTGAAGAGGCATTCTTTTCTCCATTGTATATTCTTACCTCCTTTATCAAAGATAAGGTGACCATAGGTGTGTGGGTTTATCTCTGGGCTTTCTATCCTGTTCCATTGATCTATAGTTCTGTTTTTGTGTCAATACCATACTGTCTTGATTACTGTAGCTTTGTAATATAGCCTGAAGTCAGGGAGCCTTATTCCTCTAGCTCCATTTTTCTTTCTCAAGATTGCATTGGCTATTAGGGTCTTTGTGTTTCCATGTACATTGTGAAATTTTTTGTTCTAGTTCTGTGAAAAATGCCATTGGTAGTTTGATAGGGATTGCACTGAAAATGTAAATTGCTTTGGATAGTAGAGTCATTTTCACAATGTTGATTCTTCCAATCCAAGAGCATGGTATATCTCTCCATCTGTTTTTATCATCTTTAATTTCTTTTATCAGTGTCTTATAGTTTTCTGCATACAGGTCTTTTGTCTCCTTAGGTATGTTTATTCCTAGGTAACTTATTCTTTTCGTGGCAATGGTAACTGGGAGTGTTCCCCTAATTTCTCTTTCAGATTTTTCATCATTAGTGTGTAGGAAAGCAAGAGATTTCTGTACATTAATGTTGTATCCTGCTACTTTATCAAATTCATTGATTAGCTCTAGTAGTTTTCTGGTAGCATCTTTAGGATTCTCTATGTATAGTATCATGTCATCTACAAAGTGACAGTTTTACTTCTTCTTTTCCAATTTGGATTCCTTTTATTTCTTTTTCTTCTCTGATTGCTGTGGCTAAAACTTCCAAAACTATGTTGAATAATAGTGGTGAGCATGGACAACCAATAATAGTGGTGAGAGTGGAACAAGAGTTCCTGATCTTACAGGAAATGGTTTCAGTTTTTCACCCTTGAGAATGATGTTGGCTGTGGGTTTGTCATATATGGCCTTTATTATGTTGAGATAAGTTCCCTCTATGCCTACTTTCTGGAGGGTTTTTATCATAAATGGGTGTTGGATATGTCGAAAGCTTTTTCTGCATCTATTGAGATGATCATATGGTTTTTCTCCTTCAATTTGTTAACATGGTGTATCACGTTGATTGATTTGCGTAGATTGAAGAATCCTTGCATTCCTGTGATAAACCCCACTTGATCATGGTGTATGAGCCTTTTAATGTGCTGTTGAATTCTGTTTGCTAGTATTTTGTTGAGGATTTTTGCATCACTGTTAATCAGTGATATTGGCCTGTAGTTTTCTTTCTTTGTGACATCCTTGTCTGGTTTTGGTATCAGGGTGATGGTGGCCTTGTAGAATGAGTTTTGGAGTTTTCCTCCCTCTGCTATATTTTGGAAGAGTTTGAGAAGGGTAGCTGTTAGCTCTTCTCTAAATGTTTGATAGAATTCTCCTGTGAAGCCATCTGGTCCTGGGCTTTTGTTTGTTGAAAGATTTTTAATCCCAGTCTCAATTTCAGTGCTTGTGATTGGTCTG
Source organism: Aethalodelphis obliquidens (assembly GCF_003676395.1). Classification (NCBI taxonomy): domain Eukaryota; kingdom Metazoa; phylum Chordata; class Mammalia; order Artiodactyla; family Delphinidae; genus Aethalodelphis; species Aethalodelphis obliquidens. Next base: position 28,722,147 of record NW_020837950.1, on the reverse strand, counting down.
TATATATTTTCTATTTCTTCCTGGTTCAGTCTCGCAAGGTTGTGTTTTTCTAAGAATTTGTCCATTTCTTCTAGGTTGTCCATTTTATTGGCATATAGTTGCTTGCAATACTCTCTCATGATCCTTTGTATTTCTGCAATGTCAGTTGTTACTTCTCCTTTTTCATTTGTAACTCTATTAATTTGAGTTTTCTCCCTTTTTTTCTTGATGAAAGTGGCTAATGGTTTATCAATTTTGTTTATCTTCTCAAAGAACCAGCTTTTAGTTCTATTGATCTTTACTATCGTTTCCTTCATTTCTTTTTCATTTATTTCTGATCTGATCTTTATGATTTCTTTCCTTCTACTAACTCTGGAGTTTTTTTGTTCTTCTTTCTCTAATTGCTTTAGGGGTAAGGTTAGGTTGTTTATTTGAGATGTTTCTTGTTTCTTGAGGTAGGATTGCATTGCTATAAACTTCCCTCATAGAACTGCTTTTGTTGCATCCCACAGGTTTTGGGTCGTCGTGTTTTCATTGTCATTTGTTTCTAGGTATTTTTGGATTTCCTCTTTGATTTCTTCAATGATCTCTTGATTATTTAGTAGTGTATTGTTTAGCCTCCATGTGTTTGTATTTTTTACAGATTTTTTTTCCTGTAATTGATATCTAGTCTCATAGGGTTGTGGTCAGAACAGATACTTGATACAATTTCAATTTTCTTAAATTTACCAAGGCTTGATTTGTGACCCAAGATATGATCTATCCTGGAGAATGTTCCATGAGCACTTGAGAAGAAAGTGTATTCTGTTTTTTGGGATGGAATGTCCTATAAATGTCAATTAAATCTATCTGGTCTATTGTGTTATTTAAAGCTTGTGTTTCCTTATTTATGTTCATTTTGGATGATCTGTGCCTTGGTGTAAGTGAGGTGTTAAAGTCCCCCACTATTATTGTGTTACTGTCGATTTCCTGTTTTATAGCTGTTAGCATTTGCCTTAAGTATTGAGGTGTTCCTATGTTGGGTGCATGTATATTTACAATTGTTATATTTTCTTCTTGGATTGATCCCTTGATTGCTATGTAGTGTCCTTCATTGTCTCTTGTAATAGTCTTTATTTTAAAGTCTACTTTATCTGATATGAGAATTGCTACTCCAGCTTCTTTTGATTTCCATTTGCATGAAATATCTTTTTCTATCCCCTCACTTTCAGTCTGTATGTGTTCCTAGGTCTCAAGTGGGTGTCTTGTAGACAGCCTGTATATGGGTCTTGTTTTTGTATCCATTGAGCCAGTCTATGTCTTTTGGTTGGAGTATTTAATCCATTTACATTTAAGGTAGTTATCGATATGTATGTTCCTATTATCATTTTCTTAATTGTTTTGGGTTTGTTATTGTAGGTCTTTTCCTTCCCTTCTCTTTCCTGTCTAGAGAAGTTCCATTTGTTGTAAAGCTGGTTTTGTGGTGCTGAATTCTCTTACCTTTTGCTTGTCTGTAAAGGTTTTAATTTCTCCATTGAATCTGAATGACAGCCTTGCTGGTATAGAGTAATCTTGGTTGTGGGTTTTTCCCTTTCATCGCTTTAAATATGTCCTGCCATACCCTTCTGGCTTGCGGAGTTTCTGCTGAAAGTTCAGCTGTTAACCTTATGTGGATTCCCTTGTATGTTATTTGTTGCTTTTCCCTTGCTGCTTTTAATATTTTTTCTTTGTATTTAATTTTTAATTGTTTGATTAATATGTGTCTTTGTGTGTTTCTCCTTGGATTTATCCTGTATGAGACTCTCTGCCCTTCCTGGACTTGATTATTTCCTTTCCCATATTAGGGAAGTTTTTAAGTATAATCTCTTCAAATATTTTCTCAGTCCCTTTCTTTTTCTCTTCTTCTTCTGGGACCCCTATAATTCGAATGTTGGTGTTTTTAATTTTGCCCCAGATATCTCTGAGACTGTCCTCAATTCTTTTCATTCTTTTTCCTTTATTCTGCTCTGTGGTAGTTATATCCCCTATTTTATCTTCCAGGTCAGTTTTCTGTTCTTCTGCTTCAGTTATTCTGCCATTGATTCCTTCTAGAGAATTTTTAATTTCATTTATTGTGTTGTTCATCATTGTTTTTTGCCCTCTAGTTCTTCTCTGTCCTTGTTAAATGTTTCTTGTATTTTTTCCTTCTATTTCCAAGATTTTGGATTATCTTTAGTATCATTACTCTGAATTCTTTTTCAGATAGACTGCCTATTTCCCCTTCATTTGTTTGGACTGGTAGGTTTTAACCTTGCTCTTTCATCTGCTGTGTGTTTCTCTATCTTCTTATTTTGCTTAACTTACTGTGTTTGGGGTCTCCTTTTCGCAGGGTGCAGATTCATAGTCTCATTATTTTTGGTGTGTGCCCCCCAGTGGCTAAGGTTGGTTCAGTGGGTTGTGTAGGCTTCCTGGTGGAGGGGACTCGTGCCTGTGTTCTGGTGGAGGAGGCTGGATCTTGTCTTTCTGGTGGGCAGGACTGCATCCAGTGGTGTGTTTTGTGGTGTCTGTGACCTTATTATTATTTTAGGCAGCCTCTCTGGTAATGGGTGTGGCTGTGTCCCTGTCTTGCTAGTTGTTTGGCATGGGGTGTCCAGCACTGTAGCTTGCTGGTCATTGAGTGGAACTGGGTCTTTCCACTGAGATGGACATCTCTGGGAGAGCTTTCACCATTTGATATTACATGGAGCCAGGAGGTCTCTGGTGGACCAGTGTCCTGAACTTGGCTCTCCCACCTCAGAGGCACAAGGCTGACACCTGCCTGGAGCACCAAGACCCTGTCAGCCACATGGCTCAGAAGATAAGGGAGAAAAAAAGAGGGATGGATGGATGGATGGATGGATGGATGGATGGAAGGAAGGAAGGAAGGAAGGAAGGAAGGGAGGAAATAGTTATTAAAATAAAAAATGAAAAATTATTAAAAATTAAAAAAATTAAAAGTAATAAAAGAAAGAAAGAAAGAAGAGAGCAACCAAACCAAATAACAAATCCACCAATGGTAACAAGCACTATAAGCTATACTAAAAAAAAAATGGACAGACAGAACACTAGGACAAATGGTAAAAGCAAAGCTATACAAACTTAATCACACAAAGAAGCATACACATACACACTCACAAAAAGTAAAAAGGAAGAAAATATATTTATATATCTTTTGGGAAGTCTGAGGTCTTCTGCCAGCATTCAGTAGGTTTTGTAGGAGTTGTTCCACATGTAGATGTATTTCTGATGTATTTGTGGGGAGGAAGGTGAGCTCCACGTCTTACTCTTCCACCATCTTGAAGGTCTCCTGAGTTTGTACTTATTCAAAACCTTGCCCACCCATCCCCTAGCACACACACCCACAGTCCTCTTTGGGATCCATGGCTTTCCATACCAGCCGCCTGAGTTAAGTTGCAGGCACTGGCCATGGAAAGCATCCGCATTAGCTAGTCAGCTAATGAGGGGACTGACCCTTTGATGCTGGCATCCCTAATGTCAGATCTTAACTACCTAAGCTCACAACTCAGAGCCCTACTCTGACATGAGAGAGTTTCACTATTAACTCCCAATGAGATGGCCTCCTGTTGCGTTCTTAAAGATAATTATGATGATGCTGATTTCTGGTTTTGTCATGGAAGAGAAACACATATGGATATGTGACCAATAATAATTTTATACAAAATGTACTGTTACATTAAGGCATTGAAATAATTTTAAGTGAACTGAAAACAGAAAGCATCCACTTCTCATATTTTTCAATCAATTTTTAGGTCCTGTAGATGTCAATATTCTAGCTAAATGTAATCCCTGCTTATCAAATCCATGTAAAAATGATGGCACCTGTAACAATGATCCAGTTGACTTTTATCGCTGCACCTGTCCATATGGTTTCAAGGTAAGTAGAAGCTGTTGTGGGAACCAAGATCTGAAAACGTAGCTTTCCTTGGTGGGTCTTTATTATTCTGTTGTGCTTTCTCTATGTGCTGAGAACTACTTTATTTACACTCAACTTGACCATTCCTTGTCCAGGGGCAGGACTGTGATGTTCCAATTCATGCATGCATCAGTAACCCATGTAAACATGGAGGAACTTGCCACTTAAAAGAAGGAGAAAAAGATGGCTTCTGGTAGGTCATTGGTCTGTGATTTTCTGTGTCTGACGTATTGGAGCAAGAATAAGCAAAGATTCATTTTTCCTTTTTAAATCCAAGGGCTTTGTTTTGAAAAGAGTACCAGAAATTCTGTTCATAAGGAAAGTATGTATTAGTCCCTTGCAGAGATACTTCGATATAAAAACAAATTGAGACATTACAGTATTCTCAGCTCAGGATGCTACAAAGCCAAGCAATTTAAAAACACGCACATGCGTACATTGGAACTAATCAAGTCAGATTAGGTCAAGACAAATTAGTGGCTCTGTTAAGCTAATTAATAGTCAAATAGTCCCCTACTGCAAGGCATATATCCATCTGTTGTTTTGTGTGTTGCTTTAACAGACTGTGTGTAATGATAAGATGTGGATCCCATTGAAACAGAAAAGTAATGACTCATTTCCAAGCCACAATATGTGTAGACAAACATGCTGTGAACATTTTTAATCAGGAGTTATTTAATCATACAGTACAGTTACTTCAGATCTACTTCATGAATCATGAAACAGAGTTCTTACAATGAAAACTAATAACTTCGCATAAGAATGCTAATCTACTACTAAAGCTTGTTAGAAATACCACTTTTTATAATACATATACTTCATTTCTGCCTTCTGTTATGAAGTTGTCTCTTTCATCAAGCCTTTACTCAAAGATTATTCTGATGCCTAGCAAGATGAAAGGTACAATGTATTATGCCAGTGAAAAATTGTATTTGTTGAGAGTTAAAGAGAATATTCATATTTTATAATTGCAAGGAAGACAAAGTTTTATTTTTAGATTTCTATTTTGCTTTGACACATCAAGAACATTACACATAAGTTAGTAAGTGTAATTTTTAAAAAATCGGAATCATTCCTCCTCATTGATGAGCAAATAAGCATGAATTATTTTATTAGAACACAACTAGAGATTAAGATATCTAGGGCTGTAGAGTAAACTTTTCTCATTTTTTAAACCTGCAAATGTATTGGATTTATTGACTTATAGGACCATGGGGCCATTTGCCATCTTGCAGCCAGCATAAATTTTCTTTCTCAAATTGTTTCTGATTTGGGGGATATTAACTTAAATTGATGTTTACAATGTGTCATTTAAAAGCATTTAAAAAATCAATTTCTTGTCGTTAAAAGCTCTGTAATTGATGAGTGTATTCAGTTTTTTTCAATATTTAGACCATATGGTTTGGAAATATAGGAAGGTGTCTTTTGTCTTTTCTTCCCCTGGCATTCAGGTGTATTTGTGCTGATGGATTTGAAGGAGAAAATTGTGAAATCAATGTTGATGACTGTGAAGATAATGACTGTGAAAATAACTCTACATGCGTCGATGGAATTAATAACTACACATGCCTTTGCCCACCTGAGTACACAGGTAGGAAGACTAGGAAATGCTATTCCATCAATCTGTGTATCTGTTTGAAAGCACCACTGGCACTATGCTGCATGTGTTTAGTAGACCATTGTATTATTCAATAACTGATAGGTGTTTTGGAAATTAGCTGTAATGTAATAATAGACGGAGTTAAAGATGGTTTCAGCCAACCAAATAAAAGTCCTGGGGAGCTCAGTTAGAACATAAGCATCCATCATAAAGTAATACTTTCCAGCACAAAGGAAGTTATCATACTGAAGCTTTTAGTCCCACAACTGAATGACATTTTCATGCAAAGCACTTTTCCTATGCAGACCAACCCACCGATACATATGTGAAAAGGGAGCATTTCTTTACATAGGCAAAAAATAACCAAGCATTTGAGATTCTTCGTGTCCATACTTGTTTATTCATCAGTGAGTGTTTGCATGTAGCAACTCATGTCCTTCAAAATAGATCGCATTAGGAAGATACTGATCGCTTTGGGTAAGCTTATCAGACATTCTCCCCCCACCCCACCTTTTTTTTTTTTCTATCTTGATACAAAATGTCAGGAATAAAGGTGGTAACTCTCATGAGACTATCCAAACTGCTAAACTTCTGCCCTGGATAAACCAATTTGCTATAAAGTCAACATCAAGTTTACAACTTACTTATTATGTCAGAATATCTATTTTGATCAATTTTTGTGGCTATGAATAAGAAACTTCATAGTTACATTCTTAGTAAACCATTTAGTTTTAAAATTGGTAGAGAAAAGGAGAATGTTACATATTTTATTTGTAAGAAAAAATGGAGAAGTACATTCTGTCACTCTATTCAAAGTTACCATTTTCATTCGGCTGGGTATTTTTCATTAATTGTATTTATTTCCATTTACATAGTTAAGAATATCAGAGGGTAAAATAGCTACTTGGATGACTGAGGTTAACATCTCTAGACATGAAAAATGGAAGCACATCTGTATGATTAATTTTCCCAGGGATTTGTTAGAAAAGCACTGAAATTTAAGCTTTTATGGAATACTCAAACTTTGCATTTTAAGAGGTACTTTCTTGATGGGAAGATGCTAAATACAATAATGAGTTTTTGTTCTGATATCCCGGGTCTGTTTGAGAGATTCTGCAGCTGCCTTTTCTATGGTATGATGTTTTTTTTTCACACCAGTGAAGTACCTGATGCCATACGAAGTAATATACTGAGTTTCCAGTAGAAATTTTAGCATGTATCACCAGTTACTCTATTATATATATATATATATATATATATATATATATATATATGGCACTTGGACTCCTTAGTGGCCAGAATTTGAATTCTTTGTTATTTTGCATTAATTAAGGATAGCAAGTATGTCTAATATGCACCCATTCTAACAGCTAGGAAGAGTTTAGGTGTTACGTAGCTTTGACATTCACACGAGTTTTACTTGTGTCACACCTCACATACATGCCATTAGCCTGAGTGCACTGATTCTCGAGCCCTTGGAGCTACCCCGAGAATCTGAGTTTTTCTGGATGGGCTAATTTAGACTTACACAAGCAGCCCAATGCTTGCACCAAAATCTGTAGCTAGTACCTTCTTGGAGACAGTTCTCTATCCTGTCATTGTTCTGATCATTATAGGAAGAACTTAATTCACTTAATGTCAGAGACCTCTTTAAACTAACCTACTCTGACCAGGACAAATTGGATCCGAGTATTTCCAGCACAGTTTGGTTAGCCAATGTGTTCCTGAGCACAGAAACCAGGAATTTTTCTATATCCCCTTACCAATGAAAACCTAGACCTGACAGCACTGCTGTATTCAGATGCTTCATACCTTTTCCATGATAATTTACATAAAGTGGCAGTCTCTTCTGCGTTGGTTTGGTTGGGTCCGCCTTTGGCTTTAGATGTGCTCTACTTCATTCCTTATCCATCTCTTTGAGTCTTTGTTTTACCTTCTCTCCCTTTGTTTTCCAAGATCCCTTCCTACACCTGATCTTCTTAAACACGTTTTCTGCATCCTAAAATGATTCAGTTCAGTGCAACTTCCTCTGAAAAGTATTACGAAGCTTCATTTCCCTGTGTCAGATCTCTTTCTTTGAAACACATCCAAAAAACTCCAAAGCTTATTAGCACAACCACTTTAGAGCCAAAACGTGACATCTATAAAAGCTATCATGTGGGAACCTGCCATGACTATTTGTCAAGGGCCGTTTGGTGCTCAACAAGAATGGAGACTCCTCTGGTTTTTTCAGTCATATCTATTGCAGGTATCAGTTTGCCTTAATTCAGGCTAAGGATAAACATTGCACTCTATAGAAAGTTCATAGCATACAAAACAGGAAGATACTATCACTATAACTTTGGGTTGGGTTTTGTGGGAAGTGAAGAGTTTTGCAAATTGGCATTAGAGCAGATACCTAAATCAGACATATTTGTAAATCATCTATTAGCTGTAGCATTTTTGTCCATATGTGAAATGAACTCATTTACAAAATATCAAACAACCATCTGCAGATTTTGAAATCAGTGGCACATAAATGGCCTTTAATTATAGGAGGTTATAAATTGTACTCCAGAGCTTTATATCCTGCTTCATCCAAGTCTGCAGTCAGGGAGACATTTTCTTATATCGTGGCTGTATTGTTTTTGATTTAAGCTTGGAATCTGATTAATGAGCATGAGATCTTGGAACAGAACCCCTACTGTGCTCAGAGAATATAATAATGTTGTCACTGCTTAAAAATCATTCAAGTTATAAGTTGCTTTTCTGTTTGGAGATTTTTTTTTTACTCTGTATCTCTGAGGCATTCAGTGAGAAAATGAACTCTCTAGTAGGAACAAATAAGACTTCATAGGAAAAACTTGTAAATTAATATGGTGAAAGTTTTTACATTTGGCACCCACGTTAAGAATCAGAATGGATATGATATGTTAATAGAGAAAATTCAAAGATCTGAAATCAGTCTGACAGAGAGGTCATGATATGACGGGCAGGCTGTAAAACATGGCTACATGTGTTCAAAATAAAATGAACCACTGTTGAGAAATTTATTAAATTTATTTAAGCCCATGTAACCAGAACTTCACAGTAAATAGTTATTGATTTATTATAGGACAAAACTCTGTCCTTTCCTGCTGCAGGGATTGACAACATAAATTTTAAGGGTCAGTATTGTTTTTCTGTTATGTAGCTGTTACTATCCCCTCCCCACCGAAAGCATCCAAACTGTTATTTTCTACCTAATTCAATCCATCGTCTGTCCTATGTATAACATATGACTGTTGATTGCTAGTATTCTTCAGACAAGATTAATTTTTGAGAAGTTTAACTCACTATGATTCTAAATTAAAATCACTGTGCTAAGGATTAATAAGACACTGAAATTGCTAAACAAATAATTTAAAAATTCACTCCAGGGTTTTAATAGTAGCTTGAGAGATTGTGTTTTTGGTGATGGTTGGTCATTCTTTTAAAATCAATATTATATCCTTTCTAAAAATAAGGCATTTCTTGAAAGTAAAGTTTTAAAAACTTCCTCAAATTGCACTAGCCCAGAACTTACAAAAGTGAACGTTGTAAGTGTGGCCCCCCTGCGATGTTGAAAAACTTGACACCTTTTCTTAAGCTCTGGTATGAATTCAGGTATTGCATCGAAAAATGTGGTTTTGAATGTTTCCTAAGAGCCAGAACCCTGGATCTGCTGTGTCAAGACTATGTTTCTTAATTAACGCTCTTCTCACAGGACCACATTCAAAGATGATACAAAATTGATAACATTTCAACCATGGGGTATTGCTTAATGGGATGGCGTACATTCAGTAAATGAAAGTTTCCATACAAGTTGGGTGTGTAAAGGCTTAGAATGTATTTTGTGGAAAAAAATTTCAGAACATTTTAATTTTTCCATTTTGTACCATTATCTCTCTGTTTTCCAAATCTCCAATGCCCACACACAAACCATTATGTACACATCTTACAAAGTAAAGTTGCCTGTTGTTAAATCACCGGTTTAGCCACAGATCTCTTGCTGCCTGTGATGGCATCTGCCTTTTACCTCATTTTCTCCTTGTTTGTGCGTTTGGCCCGGCTGTAGGTAAGAAATCTAAGCCTTGCTTCAGTTTGCTCTCTCACCCTGGGCTTCTCTGTTGTTAATGCTGTGCTTTGGCTTCCTGTGCTCCGCTGTGTACTGCAATGTAAAACGTCTTTTGTCTCTTCTGTCTTTGTTGCTGCCAGCTGCTAATCTGAATGAGGTGGAAAAAGGTTAGTTGCCTTTTAAGTCTATTATTTTATTTTAGTTTCCCTCTTTCTTTCAGAGCTACATAGGTTTCATGGTGTGGACATGGTAAAAGGAATGTTGACAAAAATGAAATCTGAGATCAATATGTCAAATCAGTCATTCAGATCCTTGATATGTAGATAGCTATGCCAAACAGTATAAAGAGGGTATCTGAAATGCACTTTACCAATTTCTGGAAGACTGTGAAAGAAATTCTCTGAGTGGGCAGAAGAAGTGCCTAAAAATCAAGACTAATGCTTTCTAGTTTCTACTTGTCTGTATGCTTTTCCTTTTTTAAAGGTATCCCAAACATGTATTATTTTTATCATGAAAAACATGTCATCTAGTACAGTACATAGGCTGTAGCTAGAAAAAATTTTAAATAGTGAGAATTTTCCCATAACTTTAAATTAATATCTTTAGTAATTTGAAACATGAAGTGTTAAAAGATATATACATTTATTAAAACATTTTATAAAATAAAAATTACAAAGCCCAAGAGGTTGATTTATAAAATGACATTGTCAAACTCATAGAATGTCACGAGTACTAGGCAGTGTTTTTAAAGCATAAAAAGAGCCATATCTAACCATTGACACTTTACGGTCTGCTTGGCTTTCCAAATACATCAAGGCCCAGGAAAGGAAGTCCTGTAGTGCTCAGGGTGATCAGCAGGTCTGGAGAATCATCATGAAATCTTTGTTAAATTTTCATCTTAAAGATTCAGAATTATACCTAATAACATTGTATTTTCAGTCAGCTTACCAAGAGTCTTTAAGTGCCAAGTACAGGCACAGCATCCTAAAAGGGTGCTTGTCTTGACAGTTGCAGTTGTATGTAAGGCATTAGCAGTATGATTATAGGGCTAACATGGACTATATTGTATAGCAGCTCTGTCTCCTCTTGCTAAGGACTTCATTTTTTTTTTTTCTGTTGCATTGTTCAGATGATTTACTGTGTTTAGTCACTCACACTTACTATGTGCAGAGTTAAGTTAAAAAACATGAAAAAAAAGTTGTTTCCTATTTGGGAATGTAAAAAATATAGCCTGTACATTCTCTGTGGATTAATGCATCCAATACCATCCTTGGTAAAATGTCATCTTTTCTCTTTTACAAGTACTAAAACAGTTGGTGGTCTGGGGCAGAGATGTCTAAGGTCCGATTCTATCTCAGAAAACACGATGGCAATTATTCTGTCACGGGAAAGTGTCCTTAAATAGTTATATATACTCTCGGGAGCAAGCTTGGCAGTATGATATTGTTTTACATCACCACATGGTTTCATGTGTTGACTAAACCTCATGCTTATCTTTATAAAAGATGTCTCTTATTTTCAATAATCTGCTGCTGACTGAATTTGCTTTAAAAAGCAGTCAAACCATTTTCTATTATTTGAATCCAAAACATAACTAGAAATGAAATTTCAACTTCTTTACAGCACCCAGCATAATTTTCTTAAATAAAAAGAAACTCTGTTATTAGCTGACATATTGTTAATTTAAAAAGAACTCTGTAGATATGAGCAATAAGGACTTGAGCAATACCTTGTGTAAAACAGTGACAAAGTACTTACCCAAGGATACATACCTTGTAAGTAGGGATCTAGATGCAAACCAGTGTCTAACTGGCCCCAAGGCCTGCACTGTAATTTGGAGACCTTCCCCTGGAACCAGTCCCTTCTTATTTGCTGCCATCTTCCAGACTTGGCATCTTTTCACATCCACAGTGGCTCTGACTAATCCTTTGTGCCAAATAAGCTTTTCTTCTGCTGTCTCTTCAGCTGGCTGTAAGTAATTGACCCTTAGGTGTATTTGTGAAGAAAACAAAATTCAGGTGCAGACAGGCAGTCTACTTTATCTACACATGAAAAAAAGAAAGTGCCTAATCGGTGTCTGTACAATTAATTAACTAATTCCCCTGATGACTAGCCTACCTTCCATCACATAGGGCAGGTGGGATACTGATGAATTTATGAAGCTAACGGAAAAAGCTAAAATTTCTCTCTTGGCACTAAAATTTATCAACTGTGGGGCCTGTCACAGTCTAATGACATCTGTCCCACCTCCTTTAGATGTTTGAGAATAACATGGAAGAATGTATAAGAAAACACTTGAAAATGTAGATGTCTATACTCCAGAAGTATCAAGGGCTGTCAGAGAGGACAAATTTAAGTTTTGGATCATTTAGTTCCAACCATCATCACTACAGTGACATGGTATAGATGGTTTTATGTCATTCCTAATGACGGAAGAATTCTTACGGAATTTTGATAAAGAAAATTCTACCTAAAGTAAGTTATATGTGTGAAGGAAATTCCTCCCCCTCATGGTCTTCAGTCTTTTTTCAGTAAAAAGAGAGTTTTACTGTCTTTTTAAAAATTATTATTTTGTCATTTTATTTGCCATGCTCACTTCCAATGGAAAGGCTTTATTTGAGAATAAGTCTTTGGTTCTCTTTACCCTCTTATTCTACATTGAAGTGTAAGGAAATACTGAATACTGAAGAACTCTTGAATTTGGCTGTATTTTTTTAGGTTTTTTGTATATTTTTGGATTGTCATGATCTCTTAATAACAGTGACTCCTTCTCTCATTAATTGTGCCTCAAGCTGTGTAAGGTCTTTTTTGTCAAAGTCAATATAGCTGCACTCATACTTGCAGTCGTTTTTAACTAGAGAGAGGACTTTGGCAGCCTAATTATATTTTGTGGTTTGCATTCATGTTCCAACCTCTCAAAGCCTTCTTAAATACATTTGAATCTCAGAAAACATTTTAAAGATCCTATTTGCTCTTTAGCTAATAGGCAGGGCCCATTGAGTTCAGAACAACCATTTAGCTTAACCAAGGCTTATTCAATCTAATTTGGATTTATTTATTTTGAAACGAAGTTAAATATTTTTATAGTTTCAGTAGCTGTTGGAATTGGCTACATTATTTAGCCATAATGTTCCAATGAGGAAGTACTGAAAAACACTTCCTTTTTTGTTTATTTATTTGGAGAGGTAAGTTTTTCCATTTTAAAAATTCGAAAGATATTTATTGAGAAAATACCTTATTCAGAATACTATGCTCAGAATTGAAAGTGATATGAAAATACATAAAACATTACCCTTGTCTACCAGGCAGACTCTTTGGTTTGATTCTTCATTGCAAGTTCAGATTAGGTCAGTTATTTCACCAGTACAAAGCCATCACTTCTCATATTCCAAGAAAGTTAACAGCAAAGTATAGCTACTTGACTAGTTTTTAAATAAAGAGAAAGAATTGTTTCTGAACACAAAGACTAATCAAACTTTCAGGCAGACAAGCATTATGGAGCAACCCATTTCATGTCATGTAGAACAAAAGTGAGATTATAAAATGATTTTCTTTTCTGAAACATCAATATCCACATTTATAGCATATTTCCTTGAGCCTTCCTGTTTTGAATTATGATAAACTTTATCTCATGAGGTTATACTTTGGCTTTGTCCACTTATGCTTGTGTCCCATTTTGCACACCCTTTGCACCAGAGGACATTTATCAGTGGCTAATATATCTTCAAAAGTTCATGGCTCCTCAAGATCAAGTCCCAATACTTCTCTACTAACAATTGGATTTAATTAAGCTTAGAGAAGTGGGTATTATCTGGATAGTTTATTGATCATATTATGAAACAATTAACTATTGCTAATTGATAGAAGTTTCAGGATAATAAACACAAATAAGAAAACATCAGATTATTATTAAAAGGAGCCTTTAGGAAGAGTTAGCTCTTTTATAAAAATAAGAAGCAGAAACACACTGTTCATAAGTAATCCTTTACTTACTGATGAAATAAATTCAACTATTACTATCACTACTGATAAGGATACTAAATATTCAGATTGGAGAATGGGCTTCTGCTCACGTTGATGTGCTCTGGTGCCTGGGATGATAATGTTGAGCAGAGTAGGCAACAGATAGGGCTAGCCTGGTTCAGCAAAAGAGGAGAAAACAAATATTTTTCCTTCAGGTCCAATTCAGTTAACCTGTTCTGGAATGACTCCCATAATCCCATCAGCTGTGTCCACCCTCTAATACAGTTCATCCATCTCCCTGCTACATTGCAAGGTCTGTGAGAGGAGAGAGAATGCTATTCTTTACATGAATAAAGAACAAATGGGAAACGTACAATTTTTTTTAGGAATTGTATGTATGGAATTTTTCAAATTATGTAATGAGAAACATTCAGGTCCATTTATCTTAATCTTTCTCAGACAAGCCATTTACACTCACACTTCCTCTTGATTCCCGAGTTCATCCTCTCTGTTTCTGATTGGGATAGTCATCATTTGGCAGACAAGATTGTCAAGATATCTGAGTCGATAGGCTACCCCTCAAGTTCGGCCTACAAGGCCATACGTGAGGGTGGGATCTCAAAACACAAATCTGCTACCAGTATTCCTTATTCTCTCTTCCTCCTTAAATTACCCCTTATGCCATCTGGGTCTCCTTCATTAACGATTTGTAAAGTATTTTCCTTTGAAAAGCAATCAAATAAGTGTTTTCACATTTTTCAACAGCCATCGAGTATCTAATTTGTGCCAGATAATTTGCTAGCAAATGCAAGGGCAATGAAGAGATACAAAACTATAAATAAAGGTATCTATCCCTTGCCCTCAAGTAGTGTACTTTTAAGAAATTAAATCTCAATTTATTTCCAATAGGTTGCTTTTTTTGGTACCTTCCCTCTCTGTGCCAATTCAAATAGAGTAAAATTAGTACCATTTTTCTAGGTTTTTCTTGAGCGAAGCAAGAGCTCAAAATGCAAATATTTGAAGAATGATGCATTTGACCCTCCAAAACTCTGTGTCCTGGGGATGCTGTCAGGAATTCAACCAGACTTCCTCCCTTGTTATAAGTATATTTGAAAATGTCATAACAGATTAAATATAACACTAGAATGCTGGTTCAGTTATTCAGATTGCTGTCATGAGTTCCCTTTCCATTATTATCAATAGTAATGATCCTTTCATATTAAAAAAGAAACTAGTTTATGAACAGGAACAAACAATTTATGAATAGGAACAAGAACAGGCTGCAGTGTCAGCCCTGGAATCCTCCCCACCTCCTTCATACATCCGTGGTCCCCAGAATGGACTCTGAGATTATTTCTGTTTCAGAGAAAAAAGAAACTAATCTGGTTACATTAGCAAAATCTAGTGAGAGTTAAGTGTTCCAACAGTGCCATGAACCTATATCTAAAATTGTTTGTGTTTGTAAATATGGCCAACCTGAATTTACAGGGCTAACTTTGGGAAAAATATAAATGAGATACTTATTAATTCAAACCCACCCTTTCTTATTGCTCTAGTAGTGAAAAAAGTGAATATTTTAAACAGAGTAGTTTGAGTTGGAAAATTCCTGAAATCCTGATCTAGGGACAAGATGACCAACCTTTTCTCTGCTGAGCAGGCTTTGAGAACTGAATAAGCCTCAGCAAGACATGCTGTTGCCCAAATTTCTTGGTAGATAGAAAACAAATAGTTGTCCATCCAATAACTCTTCAAAAATGTCTTCTCTCTAAATAGCACAGTTTACCTTGCCAAGAGAAGAAGTCTCTTTAAGGGTAATAATGAACTTTGCATCTGTGTAGTCTAGTTTTCAATAATAAATAAAATAACAGTAAATAGCATTCAGCCAGTTTGTAGGCCACGATGCTGTCCATATTCCAGTCACTAAATGAAACTTAAGGGATACTGGAAAATTAAGCATCTATCTTATGTCTCTAATTTTTCCACATTTTAACTTCTCCAGAGTAAGGATTTCGTCATGAACATCCTTTCATCATTTGCTGGGTCTAGCTCAAAATATCTTCCCCCCAACATTTTTTAATGAAAATTATGAAACCAAAGCAGGTTTGAATTTTGGTCAAATTAAAAAGTCCCACTCCAGAGTACATGTAAATTAATCCTACTATACGTGGTTAATTTCCTCTTACACTATTCTTATTAGTTTCAGGAAACATTTAATATTAGCTCGTGGATTATATAATATATTCATTGATTTGTCAAAGAATCACTATAGCTAAGAATTTTCAACAACGCCATAAGTTAAACCAGTATATTTTAAGGAAAAGCATGTTTAAAAAATTTCAGTGTCTGTGTAGAAAATGTAAATCATTTTTAGTGACAAGACAACTCAGGTGTCATCCACTTACCATGAGCTTGAATGTCTTTGGCATAATTTAAATTAATCACTTTCAAGATTATTACTTTATAATTAGTGATAATAGAGATGTTGGTAGTTATTTTTACTTGCAGCTATCATTCAAAGTTCAAGTCAGTCTCCAGATTTATTGTAAAGTAGATGAAACAGACATTGGACTCACTTTTCTCCCCCTCTACAAGACACAGTAGTTTGTGATTCTCTTGCCTTTGTCACTTTCAATGCCATAAGAGGAGGAGGGTCTTCGTTACTGTTTGGGCAGCCTGTCCTGCAGACCTTACCTGTTAACACCAATGCCTCTTGGAGAGAGGGCCAAGGGCTGATTGGTCCAAGTCAACCAAGACTCACAGTGCTTTGCAGAGAGGCATCCAGCCCTGGCAGCAAATGTAGGGCTAAACTGTGCTGATAAGCTCTGTTCAAGCCTTGACTCTTTTGAAGTGCAAAGGTCATGGTTAGGGGCCACTTCCTCTCCTCGTGCATCGCTTATTAAAGACTCTGTTGGAGAAGCTTAAAGAAAATTTCAGGCATGGGTGAGGACAGCCGTGTGGAATGAAGTAGGAAAGGAAAGAGACGGAAGGAAGAGAGGGAAGGAGGGAGTGAAAGAAGGAAGGAGAAAAAGAGAGAGAGAGAAAAGAGAAGAAAAGAAATAGTAGCATAATTTGAAAGTTTTATTCCCCACTATAAACCTCCAATAATTTAGAATTTACCACCTGTATGGGTTCGCTAGTGTTATTATAACCCAGTACCACAAACAGAGTGGCTTAAATAACAGAAATGTATCGTCTCACAGTTCCGGAGGTTAGAAGTACAAAATCAAGGTGTCAGCGGTGTTAGCTCCTTTTGAGGACTGTGAGAGAAGGACCTGTTGCAGACTTCTCTAGCTGGCCTGTTGGTGGTCATCTGCCCTCTCTGTCTCTTCACGTGGGCTGCCCTCTATGCCAGATTTCCTGGTCCTGTGAGAACATGAGCCATACCAGATTAGGGCCCACCCTAAGGACTTTTAACTTGATTACTTCTATAAAAACCCTATCTCCAAATAAGGTCACATTCTGAGGTACTGGAGGGCTACAACATATTTTTTGAAGGGGGCGGGGTGCGTGGGGAGACACAGTTCAACCCGTGACACCACATCCTTATTTTACAAACTCTTGATTTTTGCCCCAGAAAACCTGGTCTTTTCAGTGTTCTCTATGTCACTGAAAGGTACTTCCAAATATTCATACCAGAAACCTAGAAGTCCCAGACAGCTTCCTCTCTCCCCTCCCCTAACCCAATCCATGACAAATTCCCATTTATTTTGCTTCTAAACGTCAGGCCATCCATATCTCCTCTACCACCACCTGAGTACAAGCTAAGTCATGGCTCATATCCATTTGTATTTGTCTCGGTGCTATCCATCCTCCTCTAGAGCCCAAATGCTCTTTTCAAAGTGTGCATGTCATCTAGCCATCCTCTATCCTAAAACCCTTCAATGGTACCTACTGCTGCCTACGTTCTGCCACGTGGCCCCTGCCAACCTCTGTGGCCTTCTCTGTCACCACGCTCTCCTGGGCTCACTCCCAGTCTCTCAGAGCTCATATTTGCCCTGTCACCTCCTGCACAGAGCCACTGCCAATGCTCTTTATCGCCCCCCTTCACCTGCAATCCAAGTCCTACTTCTTCAGAAAAAAATTCCCTCACCATCAGTTCTCCTTCTAGAGCATCAGGACACTTTTTAGCATTCATCACTCAGGCAATTTTACAGTTACTTGTGAAATTAATGGCTCAATATCTTTCTCCTCCTCCCCTCATGTATAAGCTCCATGAGAACAGGGATATCGTTTTTTGTTATTCACCATTATACTCCTAGCGTTAACATAAGTCCTTTTACACAGTTTGCACTCAAAATATATGGCAATGTTAAAAATCTGGTGGTTTGCTACCAGAATTATTTGAAAACATCCATAGGCAGATCGCGCCATGGGTATCAGGGAAGAAGCTTGTGGAATAGTTCTAAAACGATTTCAGTAAGTGCAGTAATAAGGAATGCAAACAAAAAGACAATTTTAGATACCAGAAGTACAAATGAAGATTAAGGAAGGACCCCTTGTGTGTAATAAGGAAAGAACATTAAAGTTAGGTGCACGGATCTAAAATGAAGCAGGAAGCAAGGCCAACTCCAGGTACTGTTTCCCATAAGAACCATCAAGTGCACTGAGATTTCTGCCTCATTGCAATAATATTCACAGTATTGGTACCTCAGTGGGATTGGGGCACATGCTGACACTGTTTTACTGAATACAATAATGATGTTCTGTCCAGTTAAAGCATAATGCTCTCTCTACTAACTTGCTTATCTGCATTATTCATCTCTTCAGAAGCATTTTGCCTTTTTTTTAAAAAAAAAAAAAAAAGGTTTTTATAGCCACAGTTGACCTTGCACAACTTCAATTCCAGAACCTCATTTTACTCATGAAGAATTGGGGACCAGAACAATAAAATAGTTCATTTTTCTGCAACCAGTCCACTGTTTTATATTGAATAAGTTGCGGAAGGCCATCCCAAGCAATAACTCAGCAACCCAAATGTCATTTCACCCAATTAGTAGTTTCTCCCTAGGATCTCTTTATGCTGGTTCACTCCAAAGAGAGCATGAACTCTGTTGATCCAGCTTTTACTGCCCCACCCACAAGGTGACCTTAGCATTTGTCATCCAAATCAGGGCATCTGTGTGAGTGTGTGGGGACACTATTGAAAATTACCCTGGGATGGCAAGTATAAACCTGAGCCAGCCAGGATGTATGGTCATATTACCACTACATCAGATTCTTCAGAAAGACCACATTTACAGATGTTCAGTAAGCAATGAATTACATCTTCTGGACTCCGAGGAATCATGCCCTTTTAGGGAAGAGAGCATCACTCCTGCCTTACTCCCTCACAGCTCTTACTAGTGTAACTGTAGAACTTGTCCATTTCCATCCCACTCTATGCCATACTTACCTGACAGACACAATCAGGAAGAGGTGATCTAAAAACTAAACATCACTTCCTTACAAAAAAAAAAAAAAAAAGATGCCTCTGTTTAGGACATGTGTTTTTTCTTCACAAGTTGTAGTCGATCATTCACTAACTTGTTATCCTAAAGAGGTAACAGTATGCTCCCTGGCTGACCCCTCTAATTCTTCTCCAAAACAGAAACAACGCCCCCCCCACACACACACACACCTACCTTTAACTTCTCATCAACAAAAAAAGCTGAAAACTAGAAGCACAGGGAAAATTAATTTGCTTGTCTGATCAAAAGTGAAATCTCAACTGCCAGGCAAACATTGTGTTCCAAGCTATTGCTTTATCATTGGGAACTTTTAAGGGTCCAGGCTGAAAGCAAATGAGTAGGATTTCCTGTGATTTTGTGGAGTGGGTTGGAGCCAAATTATGAAGCCAAAGTTTGTCTAGACTCCCATCTCTTGAGGGGCTCATGGGCGCTGAAGTTTAACCTGTGTTCAACCACATTTCCCTTAACCACTCCAATGGGCTGACTTACCTTTCCTGATGCCATATGAAAAATATAAATACCTGCTTATAAGGTAATAGAGTACAGCGCTATGTGTAATAGAATAAAGAACATTTCCATCTTTCCATCCATCCTGTCACATCACACGCTTTATCATTTCAGGAGGCGAATATGAAACAAGTTGAATATAGGTCAACAAGATGAAGTTCTTGCCTTAAAAAGCATAAATTTTTCTTTCAGTAACTATTATTTTAGTATGTCACCATACCATACTCTACAGAGATATAAAGACAAATATTCTAAGCATACTGCTCTCATCATATAGTAAATCCTTATGAACTATGGTTTAGATTGTCTTAATTGGATTGGATTGGATTGGATTAGATCAAAATGAATAAGAAGTAAAGCATCCCCCCCTTTCATATCATTTTTAAAATGATTTCTTATTTGGGTATAAAGTGAAGAATACATAGAATGATATTTAAACTGCCTTGCATATGGACTACTATAAACAGCCTTTATCCAACCAGGTAGATTTGATTAGAAAACTGAAAGTGATTTCATCATGATAGGCTGAGAAATTATAATGAATACATTCTATCAAGATGTATTACTTAAAGTAATAATAATTGAATGTAGATGCTTTAAGTAAACCCTGTTTAAAAATAGCTCATTAGGTATAGGTATATCTTGATAAAAACTTTTTATATCACAGATTTACAGACACAGAAATGCTTCTTATAAAAGAAATATGAGACTTTTAGTATAATTAGTTCTCTTTAAGAGACAGAAAAAACCCTAACTTATCATACACTACTATATTGATGTAATACCTAGCTTAGTACATTTATATATTTAAGTCACTGAAAAAAGATCCTTGAAGTGTAAATGATTTGCCACATTTAGTTGTTAAGCAACTATTTCTACCAGTTAGCAAAGTATTACCTTAAAAGGACAGTCTTATAACAAAGAGATTTGCTGCAGACTCCTGATGTTTTAACCTCTGTTGCTTTAAATCCACACACTTTGAACAAAGTTCTAATAGTTTCTTGGAAATGAACAACAGCTGCATATAGATGTATCACTTTATTCATTCATTTATTACATATAAAATAATTTAAAACTAATTTAAAGGTAAGGTAGAAAAGGAGAGAACTTTTTAATTTTATATCTTTCCAGTCACCTTAAAATCTCACACAATGATTGGGAAAGTGTTCTCACCGAAAATCATATTTGGCCTAATGTACCTGAAAATAAAATATAACCATGTTATTTATAAATGAAGAAATTTCCTAACAGATAATTGGACATGCAATTCAACAAAGTGTGTCTCGAATCTTCATGGTTATGCTTGTAGCTCTCATTTATGGATGACAATTATTCTTCATAAGCTAGCTGATAGAAAGAAGTGTACGCTCTTTATCTAGATTGATTCTCCTTTTGCTTTTTTCTGTCGTGACGGATGTAGCTGAGGAGTATACCGTTGAGCTGTTGCAATAAGTCATAAAAGGGAAACAAAGTCTTTTTCCTCTAGACTTGTAGAACCTTGGAGACTGTGAAGATCTGAGGATTATCTTCTCAAACATAAAACAACAGAATAAGCCAGACATAAAGGTGTACATACCAAATGATTCTATTTATGTCAAGTTCAAAAACAGGGGCAAATAATCTGTGGTCCTGTCAGGGTAGTGGTTACTTACCCTTGGGGTTGGGCCTCTGGAGTGATGGTCAATGGTGTGTTTTGGGATATGGATGCTGGTTACATGAGTGAGTTCAGTTTGTGACTATTTATTAGCTATTCATTTATCTTATGGATATATGTTATACCTCAATAAAAAGTCCAAAATTTTAAAATAATAATAATAAAAGAATAAAAACGAAAAGCATTCAGATTTCCTTCTCCAATAGTACATTCTAAAGGGACTCCTATTAGTTACAGATAACAATAGCTGTGTTGTCCCAAATCATAAGACAATTTAGCAGCAGAGCCAGCATTTCAGATCTTCTGCTTCCATGTCTTGTGATTTTTTATTTTTTCCAATCACAAGCTATGCTTACCTCTCAGACCCATGACACAGCCTCTGGCAGGAAACCTGTTAACCTTTGTCTATGACCTAACACCGTTTGCCATGTTAACAGGTGAGTTGTGTGAGGAGAAGCTGGACTTCTGTGCACAGGACCTGAACCCCTGCCAACACGACTCCAAGTGCATCCTGACGCCAAAGGGATTCAAGTAAGTCCGAGGCTGCTTTGGGGCTCACAAACGGGGAGGAGGGCCTTTCTTTAAGGAACCCTCTTCTTTCAGGACCTAGCTTCACACCTTTGCTCAGGACTTAGAGGACATACTCTCCAGTGTCAATGGAATTTTTATAAATGTTTATCTACAGCATGGGCCTTTTTTAGTACACCAAAGAAAAGAAAATGTTTCCTTTTGTTTTGTGACTTTTCCTGGGAAGTCATGTATGAAATAAAATAGCCTTTGGCTATTTTTAATTAAATTTATTTGGAGGCCAAATAAATTCATAATATCTACTAGGAACTTTATTATCTGAATGGAAGTCTGTGGTAAAATAGGGAGTTTCATTTAATGTAACTGAAAATGTTTTCTTATGCAACAATACTTTACCCAAGAGGAGGAAGACAGAGTGACCGTATGTCCCAGGTTGCCTCAGTACAATATCCGTTTATGCCTGTTGTCTCACTGTAACTATTAATAGTGTCTCCTTCACACACGTGTGTGTTGTGTGGGATGATAAAACACACAGTCACACCAGGTAGCAATCTTCCTGAAGTACGTTTGGTATCAAATGAAATTATTCCTTTGCCACAATTCTGAAATATTTTAAGGGTCTATCAACAGCAACTTCTCTTCTTAGGCCATAGATTAGAAATCATCTGGTCCAAATTCTTCACTTTAAACATGAGGAAACCACAACCAAGAGAGGTCGGTGGCTGTCCAGAGGTCTCAGTGTTATTCACTGGCAGAGCTGGAGCTGGGTTTTATACTTCCCAGTTGGGTGATTGTTCTAGTGCAGGTTATCTCTAAGAAGCTTTATACTTTATGACCATTACTGTTGGTTTGTTACAGAAGGTGAGCTGGGTTCTCAGAAATGACACTGTAGTGTTCAGGTTGAGTTGTGCCTACAAGAGACAACTAGCAAATAGCTTTACTGGTTTCTTTACCCAATATTTATTGAGCACCTGCCATGGGTCAGGGCACGAGTAATGTTACCATCTTATGTTTTTGTGGCACTTTATAGCTACTCACTCTCCCATTCTTTATCTTCTCAGTGAAATGACTCAGGCTTAGTTGCCATAGGATTCAGAGAATTAAAAATTGCTCCAGTCAGGAACAGTTTTCTAAGAGTAGATGGGATTAGAGCTGGGACTCTAACATTTTTTTAAATTTTATTTAATATTGGAGTGTAGTTGATGAACAATGTTTTGTTAGTTTCAGGTATACAGCAAAGTGATTCAGTTATACATATAGATGTATCTATTCTTTTTCAAATTCTTTTCCCATGGGACTCTAACATATTAATACTTGTCAACAGATTATCAGACATTCTTACTTGAATGGGAGGTGGGGTCAGTGTCACCTGACCACACCTGGATTTCAAAGACCAATCAGAATAAAATATTTATTCTCAAGTTTTATTTAGAGAACAGTTTTTGATTCAATTTGATTTAAAATTCATTATTTTAGAATATACAGATTCAGTTGCAGCACCTGCTGATTCCATTTGATGCCTTTTGGGGAAAGAAAAGAATATATTTGATTCTATTTTTCATTATATTTTAGTTTACAACCCTCTGTGGAAAAAACAAAAGTCTTATTGAAATCTTTATTTTATACAAAATCCTGTATTGCATTTTGTTCATCCAAATACTGTATGTAAATGATTTTAATTCATATTGTCTTTGATCTGCACACAATGAATTTGGCAAATTGAACGTCAGTCACTTAGGTAACAACTGTTATCATTTCTTAGAGAAGTTGGCCAGGAAAGCAGATGGTTTTCCAGAACTGCCTATCTGCTGGATAAGCTCTGTGCATTGTAATTACAAGATGAAGTATTAGTAACACTTACCGGAAACCATTAAAAACTGAGCAGTTCTTCTTCAAAAAGACTAACGATTCATTCAGTATCTTCTATTACTATCAGTTAAATTGCACACTTTTTATAGCGCATCTTACTGGATTATGGATTAGCTAATTTGGGAACCCATTGTTTTCAGCAGTAATTTGTGAATTTTATGTAGTTTAGCAGAAAACAGGTTAAGTCATAGCATTTGCTATTACTCCCATATTATAAATAATCACACACTGTGACAAAGGGAGTTGCAAAAAATAAATGGACTTAAAAACCAAGACTATATGAAGCTGCTAAAGAAAATTTCTACTGACAAATATTGTTTGAACAAGATGTACAGTTAACTTCAGCTACATTTTCTTACGACTAAGCTAACAGAGCTGGTTTTACTTTTCTTGCTTTCTTATATACCTCATCAATCTCCTAAATTGTTTTGAGATATTTTTAGACCATGATATGCCATAAGCAGTATTTTCAAGCATGCATCTTACTTAGTCAGCTTTGGGGCTTCTGAACAGTATATTTTATATTCTTTGCTTTCTTCCTCACTCCTTGCCAGAGTTCGGGGAATGTGATACCTTTTATTGATAATACAAGCTTTAAGGAATTCTTAATTAAATATTTTCTTCCTGTTTTGAAACTCGGTCTAAGGAGCCAAAGAAAGACAAAAATGTTGGTCTCATAATGTGACTCCAAGTCCTAATGGGCTCGTAAAACAGTATCTGTAGAGAAAAAAATATATAAAATAGCCCTTAAACAGCCACTATGGTGAATACGTGGTTCTCTTATCTTTTACTTTGATTTCTTTTCTCAGGTAAATAATTCAGAGTGTTTCAAAGCATTTCTTCTTTCTTTTAATGCTCTGTACTTGAGCAGCTCTGGTCAAATTAACATTGATGGAAGCCCTTTTCTCAGGCCCCGTCCATCTTTTTGAGAATGTCTATGGCCACTTAGAATCCATTTAACTTCAGACTTGTTTGCTTAGTTACGATTTAGCATGAAAACCACTGGCTCTAGAGCAAGCATGCTGATGCAGTGAGCTCATTTTATTTCTTAAGTCATACACACAGAGCTAAAAGTCTGTGTTACCCTTAGAGGGTATATACTCCCATTTATCTTATTAATTCATCATTTCTCCAGTAACTCTTAAATCCTGATTTGGCATTTTTAGGCAAAACCCTTGGCATTCAATAACATCCACATTCACTAGGGTGTTTTTAATTATCCTCATTCACTTAAATCCTAATGGCTTTGAAATAGAAAACTGAATAATTAGTACAGTCTCAACCATAAATACTTTTTTAGAATTATAAAAACTTATATAGAATTATTTTTTAAACCTACCATTTATTGATCATGCATTATGTATTAACTACTATAGTAATTATTTTACAGATAGTGTTTTTATTTAATCTTTTAACAAACCTGTGAGATGGAAATTATTATATACATATTATAGATGAGGAAAGGAACACTTAGAGAGATGAAGTAATGTAGTCAAGATTACATACACTTAAGGATGAAACCAGAATATGAACACAGTTCTTCTGCCTAATTGCAAAGTGCAAATTCTATAAGGCTAAAACATAATTTCCTGGTTTATGTGTTTTTTTTAAAGTCAGTGAACCCTTTCTTAAACCTCAAACAGAAACACTTATGGAAGCCCAATGTGTAAAACTAATGAATCACAGCAGGAGAGTATTGTTTGGGGGGGGTGGCAGTGCAGAGGGAAGCTGACAGAGGCCCCCTCCCCGGCTATGGCCATATCTTTGGGGGTTCCATGGTCCCCTATTGCTCCACAAAGCATAGTTTAATAACCACTGCATGTGCCATATTGCTTTTCCTTGGGCACCCTTAAAATCCCGCATCCTTGGTGTCAGAGCTAGACATTCCAATGGTCAGCACTGGTGAAAGAGATTTTAGAGGGAACCCTGAGTAATCAATTATCTAACGGTACAAAGCAGTGGTTAGATATTCAGGCTTTCTTGTCAGATTGCTTGGGTTCAGTTCCTGGCTGTGTACAAGCTAGATGTCCTTGGGCAAGACATTTAACCAATTTGTGCCTTGTTTCCTCACCTGTAGAGTGGAGTCATGGTATCACTGATGTCACAGGGCTGTGGAGAGAATTCAATGAGTCCATGATGCAAAATGATTAGAACAGGGCCTGAAACAAAGTGCTCAAAGAACATCCGCTGTATTATTATCCCTGGTTCTTCACCATCAGTGCAGCCGAGACCCCTTCTGTCCCACACCACCAGAGTGAACAGGCTGAAAACTGTCCGGGGATGGGCCCCGGGGAATTTTGTATCAGTTCCCCTGCCCCACCCAGTTAGGTCAGCCCCCATTCTGCCATAACGATAATCTGGATTCATGGTGAATTAGGGGATCCAATGCTAACATATTTGCTTTTCATAAAATTATCCTTTACTGTAATGCACCCAGTCTCTGTTGGAAAATTTAAAATGTTAATTGTTCTTAAGATATGCTTAATATTCTTAATAAATTTTACAACACAGCAGTTTTACCGTGTCAGCAGCTCAAATGAATTAGACAGCTGAAAATAGAGGACACCATGGGCAGATAAAGTGGGGGAAGAAGGGAGGGACAAACCCTGGTGTGATTAGTCTATTCTTATTTGGATTGTGGATACTCACTGTCATCAGAGAGGGAAAATTGCTGTTCCTCTGAGAGATCACAGTGAGAAACCATGGCATACTTTGCAGATCAGTACTATTTTCTAGGCATCTGTTAATTTTTAAACTTTATGAGCCTGTTCTAAATATGTTTTTGCAAAGACAGCACCAGTTGTTTCCTAGATGAAATGCAACTCTTTTACTTATTTTGGCTCAGTTGGGTTTGAAACTATGTACCTGCTTGTTCAAACAGATGTGACTGCACGCCAGGATACATAGGCGAACACTGTGACATTGACTTTGATGACTGCCAAGATAACAAGTGTAAAAACGGAGCCCACTGCACTGATGCAGTGAACAGTTATACATGCATCTGCCCCGAAGGTTACAGGTAAAAGTGCAAGTACACATTTGTGTTTAGAGCTAGGTGCTAACAGGGCTTAATCCATATTGGCAATTAAGTAACGTCTAACTGAGTATTTTCTGTTTATTCTTCAGTGGCTTGTTTTGTGAGTTTTCTCCACCCATGGTTCTCCCTCGTACCAGCCCCTGTGATAATTTTGATTGTCAGAATGGAGCTCAGTGCATCATCAGGATAAATGAGCCAATATGCCAGTGTTTGCCTGGCTACCAGGGAGAGAAGTGTGAAAAATTGGTCAGTGTGAACTTTGTAAACAAAGAGTCTTATCTTCAGATCCCTTCTGCCAAGGTTCGGCCTCAAACAAACATCACTCTTCAGGTAAGATTCCCCCACTACCAAGAGCTAATCTCATTTTAAAACAATTCAGCTGCCAAATATAAACATACGTGGTGGTTTGTGAGTGATATTATTTCTTAAATAGACAGTTACATACTGCATAGCACAATGACAGAAAATGCTACTTGTATGAAAAGCTTCTATTATTCTTCTCTCTAACATTTGTGTCTTTCAAAACTAAATGGGCGCTGGGTATTTTTATTCACTACTTGATCATATAAAACACACACACAGAGACAAAGCAACAAAATCTCTCTCTTTGTTTTGAGCTCAGGTAATGGCATTTTATTCATTTATTTTTATGGCTCTGCAGTTCAGGTTCTGCACGGTAGCGGGGGGCGGGCGCTGGGGGAGCTTTCGTTAGGAAACCTGCAGCTGAGAACAGCACAGGTGAGACAGAACATACCTTGGCAGAAGTGTCAGCAGGTGTCTTTTAACTTCGACGTGAAATTAACAAACTCAAGTATTATCATAAGTCTTTCCACCAAGTCACCGTGTACCTTTGAGCAAGTTATTCAAACCCCTATAGACAAGATTACGCTAGATTAGGGTGATAAATTTAGGGTACCTGGGGCAAATTGGGGCTGCATATTTGTTTTGTTTTGAATTCAAAGAAATGTAACCAATTTCCTATAAAACCCGTTCCATATTTGGTTTACCCTAGCACTTCAGTGAGGGGCAGGGGCTTCTTGAGCAGTCGTGAGGAATGGGACCCGGGAAGGCAGACCAGCCTTCTTTAGAAAAGCCTGGCCCCCTAACTTCCAACGTTTGCCATCCGTCTTGTTATGAGAAGTACCCAGTGGTGTTCAGGCTTAAGTCCTAATTTTTACTGAGCTGGTCCTTCAAAAGCCCGGAAAAGTCAGAAAGAAGGATAAAAACAGAGATTTTTCCCTGGTCACACCATAATTTAACGTGTAATATGAAAATCCATCTTGCTCGATGCAGTCACATTTCACATATGCCATAAATAAAGCCCATAACAGGAGCAAAAAGCAGGTAAGTGAAAATCTCCAGCAAAGGAAATTCTAAGCACGTTCAGTGATGTTAACTTAAGTACCTCTTATTGTTCTTTTTAACAGAACGGAAATGTGATCATTTTGTTCCTGATTAGATTTTATCATTCTCTGCTTAGACAATATAGTTTGATATCTAAGGGGGAAAGCTGGATTTACTTTAAACACTGTGGACTCTAATGATATGGAAAATATCTTTCAATTTTAATTTGCTGAAGTATAAATTATGTGATGTCCTTGTTTTTGCATATTTCATAGGACATGAATCTTTAAGCTTTATCATTGCCAATATGCAGAAAGAGAATAAATATATAAGTTCATGAATGTAAAAAGAGCTTTTTGAAGTTCTTCATGAATTTATTTGCAACAGAGTAATCCAGGAATAGGTCATCTTTCAAGTAATCATTTCAATGTGCATTAGTATTTTATCAGAGCCATAAAGAAGAAATAAACCATAGTAAAAAACTCATTACTAAGAAGTCTTGTTTCTTCTTAATGAAATATGTCTGGATGACTGTTTGTCCTACTAATGTCAAGGTTACTTCCCACTAGATTGCCACAGATGAAGATAGTGGAATCCTCTTGTATAAGGGTGACAAAGACCATATCGCCGTAGAGCTCTACCGGGGACGTGTTCGTGCCAGCTATGACACCGGCTCCCACCCAGCTTCTGCCATTTACAGGTGAAGATCTGTCACTTACTGGTAAAGGTGAAAATAATTGCTTAATGCAGAACTGCCTCTCCTCTCTTATTGTGTCATGGGGAGGGGAGGGAATAATTTGGCTACAGCAGACTTTATGATAGGTGTGTTAGAGGCCTGGCAGTAGCAGACAGCGTACTCAAGTTGGATAATTAAGGAGAGATTTATAAGAGGACTGTACAAAGATTGGTTGGGACAGTATAGTAATCTGGAGCTAGTAACTAGGTATACTGCTAGTGTCCATGGGCTTGAAAGAGAGAGGGGAGGCAGCAGTTATGGAAATCGATGCTCAGAAAAGGAATCGTGGAGAGGACTGCGTGACAGGAGCTCAGGGAAGGAACCAGGGTTTTAAATACATGATCCCAAAAATCTCCTGTACCCCTACTTCCCTCTGGCCAAATCAGATGCCAGAAAACAAGGAACCCACTGATCTCAGTAATATAGCTCACACATGAGCCTCCCAGGGCTCAGAACAGCCTGAAGACAGGTGGAGAGTAGCCCTAGAGAAACAGCTGCAGGATACCCAGCACAGGGACAAATTTAAAGTTACTATTCATGCAACACATATTTGTCGAGCACCTACTATGCGCCAGGCACTGTTCTAAGCTTTCAGCAACAGAGCTCCTGCCCTTAGGAAGCTTACATGTAATAAGCCAATGGGCAGCTACAAGATGTGTATTATCTGATCATTCTGTTGGAAGTTTTATAATAATATTATGGTATTGATGATATATTGAAGACATGAATGGGGTGGGATTCACGGGGTGGGATTTTCCTGAAAGTGTGCTTTTTGCATAAGACTAACCTTCAGAGCCCCTCTGTTGCATCTCAACACCAGTCGCCCTGCAGACGTTACCTAGTTGATTTCTTCACATGTACGAATAACTGCTACCATTTAGAGAAAGGTCACAAAGTCATAGGCAGTCCGTTTTTCCAGGCAGATATCTTAAATGAACTGAACTGGCTAATTGCAAGAAAAGAATATTCTCTCATCCTTTTATTCTTGAAAAGATTTTAAGCTTTTAGAGAAGCACTCCCCTGTTACAGATAGCCTTGGTGTTGGCAATATAATAGGAGTGGTTATGACCGGAGTGAACTAAAAGCAAATCTTTGTCAAAACAGGACTAGACTACATCTGCTCAGATCTCCCTGAATGCTGCCATGTGAAAATGTGGGCCCAGGTTTTGCCAGAACTTGTGATTTTTCAAGAAAAGACAGAAATTTGGCTTTTTTAAATATAAAGTTTTCCCTTCAGTATGGATTCACATTTTTTTTAAATACCATATGTGGCAAACAAAACACGTTTGTAGCCCAAACGTGCTGGGTAAAAGTTTGTGGCCATTGATGGAGACATAAAATGGAGATACTGGCCTTTATGATCTTGATATTATACTTACATATTTTCAGTGTGCTTCACATGTTATTTAATCTTTCATAACGGTTCTGGGAAATTGGATGCCCATTGTAGCCATGAATGGAATTCAGTAAGTCCTTTTGGTGGTAAGCTAACCCACTTGGGAATATTTAGAGCATGGAAACAAACACGTAATTATTGGTTTCCAAGCAGAATACAACAGTTACTTCATCTCTAAATGGTGATGAATTAGTGCCAATATTTTAAATGTTGCTAGGCCTTAAATGTTACAGCCTCAATTTGTTTCAGCTCATGAAAAGATTTCAGAATATTGATCTTATGGTTCATTTTTGGTATTTTGTGTGTTTGTTTTGTTTTATGCAGTGAAACAGCATAGAACTGTCAGGAACCATAGTGAAAGTTCTTGGAGTTGACTTACTAAAGCTAGTGTTCACATAAAATGTACTTAAAATATTTCTAGATAAGTTGTAAAAACCCAAGTGATTATATCCAAATGAGGATTTACTCTAAAGAGCTTATTTTGAGTTTATGTTCATTACCATTTTTGCCTAACAATAGAGTATACCCTGTAACATCTATAAAAAAGGATAATATCACATCACACAGTTTTTGTTATGAACCAGAAGTAGATGTTTCTGCTTGCAGACCATCTAATGGAGACATCTGTTATAAGGTCCAGAGCAAACATAACTTTTATTTATTTATTGCTTTGTAGTTTACGGCCAACAATCAACAAAAGTTAGTGTATTTTTATTTTTTTAAAGAAATTTATTTATTTTTGGCTGCTTTGGGTCGTTACTGCACGTGGGCTTTCTCTAGTTGCGGTGAGTGGGGGCTACTCTTCGTTGCGGTGCGCGGGCTTCTCATTGTACTGGCTTCTCTTGTTGCGGAGCACGGGCTCTAGGCACGTGGGCTTCAGTAGTCGTGGCACGTGGGCTCAGTAGTTGTGGTTCGCAGGCTCAGTAGTTGTGGCTCACGGGCTTAGTTGCTCTGCGGCATGTGGGATCTTCCCAGAGCAGGGATCAAACCCGTGTCCCCTGCATTGGCAGGAAGATTCTTAATCACTGTGCCACCAGGGAAGTCCCAGTGCATTATTTTTAAGTTAAAGAAAAGAAGCAACAATCACCGAGAATTCAGATAGAGAGATAATTGATTAATTGATTGATGTGGATATAATATATAGATACTATATATATATATGTATATATATAATATATGAATATAGTAGTATTCCAATTGACATTTTTAAATGCTTTTGTGAAATAGAGGCTATTAAATTATTTCATTAAATTATTAAATTAACATTAAATTATTATTTAATTATTTTAAATTAAACATTAAATTAAATTAAACACATTAATTTATTTCATTATTAAATTATTTCAACACACCAGGAGAATCTAGTTTTTAACAAGTAATAATCATAGTGGCTGAGATGTATGTGCAAATCTAGGCTTAGCAATTACTATATATAAACTTTAGCAAGGTCTTTAATTTTTATGTGTTTCAGAATCCATATCTGTAAATAATAATGTAACACCTGCCCCATCAATTCATTACAAGGATTTAATTCTACACTCAGCTCTGTCCTCACTCCTCACTCACTTTGTCTTCATTCCCGTCTCCCTTCTAGCAATAGAGGAAAATCTTTTTGGTGTCTCTTTCTGGAGTGTAGCAAGAGTTGAAAGTGAATCCTCTCTTCTCATACATTGACACTGGAAGTACATGTTGTTTACAATTTCTATGGAGAGCAATTTGGAAACATCTTTCCCACTACTGGGAATTTACCCTAAAGTTATACCTGTGACATAGAAATGACATATGCACAAGGTAATTCACTGTGGCAGAGGTTGTAAAAACAAAAGTTAGGAAACAACCCAAGTTTCTAACTAAATAACTCCGGGACAGCCACACAATGGAATGTGCTGTTAAAAAGAAAGAGGGAGTGAGAGAGGGAAAGAGGGAACAAGAAAGTTATCTATCTATGATATTGAAAGATTTCCAAGGTCTATTGCTCAGTATATATTAAAAAAAAAGTAAGGCAGAACAGTGTCAAAGGTGGGTAAATAAGTATATGTGTTTTTATTTCCATGTACTTGCATAAGGAAAAAACTTGGGATAGAGAGGAAAGAGTGGGGCTGAGGCACAACTTGTGTATAAATACCATTTTATATCATTCTGATTTTTGAACCATTTGAATGTCATTACAACTCAATACTAAAATTGAAGTAATAGAAAAGAGCAGGTGCTCTAAAGACAGCCTGCCTTGATTCAAGTCCCATCTCTGCCATCTATTAACTGTGTGTCTTGGGCAGATTGCATAAGCTCTCTGGTCCTCACCTGGTAAATGGAAATAATAAATCATAGTTCCATCTTTGCAGGATCGTGGTAAGAATGTTATGATTTGATGCATGTGGAGTATTTAGAATAAGGCATACCAAATAGTAAGCAGTACTACTAGCTGTTGGGATCATAAATTCAGAATGTCCAAAACTAAGTTCATTTCCTTTGCTTCACCCTGGTGCATTCCTAATTTCATTGAGAGATATCACCATCTTCTTGGTCATCTTAGGTGAAATGAAGTTACTCTTAACCTTTTTCTTTCACCTTCAATTTGAAGTTTGTCCAAGTCTTAATTCTGCTCTTACTAATTTTCTGGCATTCATCTAAATGCCTCTATCCTTGCTCAGGCCTTATTAGAATATGTACTCTAATGGAAAGTACTACTTCTCCATCATTACAACAAAATCCATCAATAATATTGTTGCCATCAGATTTCCCATAAGTAGCTTAATAAATATTTTGTTTGGTTGAATTAAATTTTCAAATCTTGTTGTGTTTCCACTTTATATAACTTTACTAAAAACGCATCACACTAGGGAATTCCCTGGTTGTCCAGTGGTTAGGACTCAGTGCTTTCACTGCCGAGGGCCTGGGTTCAGTCCCTGGTCAGGGAACTAAGATCCCACAAGCCACATGATGTGGCCAAAAAAAATCACACTGATGTTTTTAAAAGGGGATATTTTTACATATCCTTACATCAGAGAATCTGAGTTCAGTTAATTGCATGATTTTATGTTATATAAGATTTACCTTGGTAAAACTTTGTTTCCCAAATTATGCAGTATCTAATGTGCTATTGGAGCATCACATATGGGAGTAATGTCATATATCAGGTGCCTCGTTTCAATTGCCTGGTTAATTTTCAACACTGATGGAAATGGATTTTGTGGGGTTTTTTGGTTTTTTTTTTTTTTTACATCTTTATTGGAGTATAATTGCTTTACAACGGTGTGTTAGTTTCTGCTTTATAACAAAATGAATCAGTTATACATATACATATGTTCCCATATCTCTTCCCTCTTGCATCTCCCTCCCTCCCACCCTCCCTATCCCACCCCTCCAGGTGGTCACAAAGCACCGAGCTGATCTCCCTGTGCTATGCGGCTGCTTCCCACTAGCTATCTACCTTACGTTTGGTAGTGTATATATGTCCAGGATTTTGTTTATTTTAGTAAAATGAAATCTGTTAAATTAGGGGAAACTGTCATCCATTATTATTGTGTCTATTGTAGTATATTTTTTGGTTTAAAATGTTTGATCTTATGCCCTACCAGCTCCCAGCTGTTCCAGGTCCCAGCCATTTGAGCGGTCCTGGCTGAGACCCTAGACCCTGGGAACAAAGATGTTCTTTCCCACTGTACCACATCTAAATTTCAGAGCCTCAAAACCAAAAAGAAAAGGAAAAAAAAATCAAAAAATAAAATGTTTGACCTTAGATGTCAATTATTGTCTCAAACGAATTGATATGAGAACTATTATTTCATGGAATTATGTTTAGAGGTAGTAGTTAACAAAGATGTGCGTTTAAGCAAACCCAAATGTAGTAAATGTTTATTTTCCAGTAGAACTAAAGCGGCGTGCACATTGTCTCATTTTACTTCTTACATTTGAGAGAAGATCGTGCTTTCCTGTCGCCATGTATACTGCTAACAAGGCCAGGCATACAGGCAGTGGTGTAGAGCTAGCACCAGAATCACCTGAAAGGTGTGTTAAAATACAGAGTACTGGGCTGCACCTCTAGTTTGTGATTCAGATCTCAGATAAGCCCCCAATGTTCATTTCTACAAGTTTCCAGGTGATGCTCTGATCCAGGGACCACAATATGAGAACCATTTATGGAAAAGGAATATATTTGAGCTGTGCTCTGAGAGCTAATGGTGTGCATCACTTCTCACATCCAAGTTCTAAGACCTCTGTTTGATGCGGCCTTGTTGAGAGTAATTTCTGCCATAGTAATCAGCAAATGCTACAAATCCAGACTCATTCTTTTTACAGAGAGCCAGTTGTTAAACATTTGCCTGAACCCTGCTAAGAGATCTAATCAGCAGACAAAGACAACGTTAGCAGCCCAACAAGTGAATGAATGTAGAATACGGCACACATGCCTACTTGTTACAGTGCTTGGAGAATAGCATAAAGAGGGACGTGGTAGTAGTGCCATGAATGAATGAATGACAGCCCAAACTTGAAGCCAACATCAGCGGTAGTCCCTCAGACAGGCATAGAGTAACACATTATTTTCTCAATTAAGCTGTTCATTGATTGCCCTTCAAAATGACTTTCTTTTCCTCTAGATGGGCAGAAACTTTTTCAAAAATCGTTAATGACAATTGTATGCTTCTTTCTTTAGGTTCAAATTAATGTCATTTTCCAAACCAGATAGTTTCTTTGGAAACATAGTCGACTACTATTTAAAAATTAAGAAATCAGGTGCACACGTTACAAAGGTACAGTACTGTACCATGCCTTCCTCAGTTTCAGTATTCAGGGAACCTGCACAACTTCAGGGGACTTTGCCCCACAGACTGTTAGGTTGGTTGGCTACACAGTCTCTGGGTTATGCAACTTACTAGCTTATGTTAGGGAAAAAAAAAAAAAAAAGAATTAGTCTCATTGGAAAGACAGACCGTTTCCATGATAAACACTCAGCCATTCTTGACTATGCTGTACGAGAAGGCACCACTTTTTATCAGCTTCACGACTTTGAGCAATTTACCTCACCCTTTATGCTTCCATTTCACGGGGAGACTTGGAAGCAACTAATGTAAAGTGCCTAGTCGAGTACTAGGCACAGAATATAATAATTGGTAATGCTGGGGTTTAAGAAGACTCTTCATGCTTGGATACCCAGATACTGAAAAATAAATACCCAAGTGCAAATACTGTTGCCCTACATGTGACTCTTACCATATGTTCAAATGTGAAGTCTCTTTCTATTTTAGTGCATTTTTATTTAAATTACATACATAAGGTCCCCAACTTACGATGTTTCCACTTACGATTTTTCAACGTTATGATGGCACAAAAGCAATATGCGTTCAGTAGAAACTATACTTAGAATTTTGAATTTTGATTTTTTTTCCTGGGCTAGCTATATGCAGTAGGACGCTCTCTCATGATGCTGGGCAGTAGTAGCCACAGGTCCCAGTCAGCCACACGATCACAAGGGTAAGCACCCCATACACTTACAACCGTTTTGCACCCAGACAACCATTCTGCTTTTCACTTTCCGTCCAGTATTCAATAAATTACATGAGATAGTCAACACTTTGTTATAGAATAGGCTTTGTGTTAGATGATTTTGGCAAACTGTAAGCCAGTGTAAGTGTTCTGAGCATGCTTAAGGCAGGCTAGGCAAAGCTATTGTGTTCAGTAGATTAAGTGTATTAAGTGCATTTCTTTTAAATGCATTTTTGACTTACCATATTTTCAATTTACAATGGGTTAATTGAAACTTAAGCCCATCGTAAGTTCAGGAAGATCTGTAATTTGCTTCAAAATACAACTTTACTTGATAAATTATTTTATAAAACGTTCTTCTGAAAACTCTTATGCTAATACATAAATACCTTTAATCCCACTTGGCTTCCCATTCCTTCCACTCAAAGAAGTGGGCAGGGAAATTTTTTATTAGCATCCACACTTCACAAATGAAGCATCTTTAGACCAGACATATCAAAATGAGGTGGCCAGTTGAATTTGTCTAGTTTTTTATTCCTATTCTATTGCACGGAATATGCCAACAAATACTTGGCAAAAAGGCAGGAGTTCACATAAGCAAAGTGAACTATTTATCTTTACTCCACTGAAATACCTTAAGATTTACAATTGAGATAGAAATATAACAATATCATTGTTAATGAGTCCTGAAGACATAAAGACAATCAAAGACAATTTAGAGTCACTCTTCTTTTAAGCCCCAAGTTTTTAAACTCTTTTTCTATAGCAAACCAAGAGACAATTGAGTAACGGCTTTGTTTTCACACATCCATTTAGAAATC
The DNA here is from genome assembly GCF_003676395.1 of Aethalodelphis obliquidens. Lineage (NCBI taxonomy): Eukaryota > Metazoa > Chordata > Mammalia > Artiodactyla > Delphinidae > Aethalodelphis > Aethalodelphis obliquidens. The sequence continues at coordinate 28,685,776 of NW_020837950.1, read as the reverse complement.
CAAGAAAACAAAATCTCAGGTAATAGATGAGTGTAGTAAAACTGAATTACATAATAAAGGTAGTAAATGCAATTTATCTTCCTAGTGGAAAGGCTCACTGTTAAGTGGTTCACTTGCGACTTTCCTGAGTCATGGAGTATATAGTTCCCTAGGGAGTAGTGAGTGTTTGTCAGTACTTGTCAGGACCCAGAAGGATGTTACACATTGCAGGTGGATAGGTAGGAGATGACCGTGATAGACTGTAAAATCGATGATGTCTTAGTTTTATTCTGCAACAACTGGTGCGTCAATCACTGCTTTTATTTTGAAAGGGTATATAAACAAAGGACTCCTGGGCATCCCCCAGATCTCTGGCTTTAGGAGACAGCATGAAACACCAATTTAGAATACTCTTAGCTCTGCCATATTCTCTTCAGGCCCCATACACACAATACCATCTTAAAACCAAAGACTCTAAAAATATTAATTTCACAATACTTATCTGTTAAAAGCCTGGGCAAAGCCTCACTTAATTCTGAGAAATATAAACTGAATTAAGCTCAGTGGTAACTCTTACCAAGTTCTGGAATCATCAGATTAGACGTTGAAAGCTTTTGGGAGGAGAAAAGTGTAGTCAGTCTGAACGTCACTTATAATTGGGAAAAGAGAAGCCAAAAACAAGTTTCAAATCTGTATATCTCATATGCGTTCAATGATTTTTAGTAAATGTACCAAGTTGTGCAACCATCATATAAGATTTTTTTCCATAGAACTTTATTCCTGGGCTGTTTGGGAGAGAAATCATCTATTAAAGGCTGGCTACTGGTGAGAACAAACACATGCCATTTGTACAGTACTAGATACTCTTCAGGTTTTTTATTTTAAAAGTGATGGATAGGGCTTCCCTGGTGGCGCAGTGGTTGAGAGTCCGCCTGCCGATGCAGGAGACACGGGTTTGCGCCCCGGTCCGGGAGGATCCCACATGCTGCGGAGCGGCTGGGCCCGTGAGCCATGGCCGCTGAGCCTGCGCGTCCGGAGCCTGTGGTCCGTAACAGGAGAGGCCACAACAGTGAGAGGCCGGTGTACCGCAAAAAAAAAAAAAAAAAAGTGATGGTAATCGTTAAAAGCACGTACTCTAGGACCAGACACCTGGCTTCAAATCTGTTTAGCCACTGGCTGTGCCATCTTGGGTACCCTAAGTGCCCAAATTTAGAGTTGTGAGTCTTAAATGAGTTAATGCATGTGAAGTTGCCCCATAGTAGGTGCTGTGCAATTCTTTGATCTTATTACTTGCATTTCCCTAGTGAGGAAAAGAAAGCAGAGAAAAATTACCTGAAGTCACAGTAACTCAGTGTCACACATCTAACAGGAGCTAGGATAAGCTGAGCAAGACTTACCTCCCAACATTATCTTTCAGGATATCACCACTGAAAATTCCAAATATTTTAATAAAATGCATCTTTTGGATGTCCTGTCCTAAGTATGCCTGGAGGATCTTGACTATCTATAACTGTAATCCAACTAGTGTTACTAAATAAACTCTATATGTTGTTCTTTTTTTTTTTTTTTCGGTACGCGGTCCTCTCACTGTTGTGGCCTCTCCCGTTGCGGAGCACAGGCTCCGGACGCGCAGGCTCAGCGGCCATGGCTCACGGGCCCAGCCGCTCTGTGGCATGTGGGATCTTCCCAGACTGGGGCACGAACTCGTGTTCGCTGCATCGGCAGGCGAACTCTCAACCACTGCGCCACCAGGGAAGCCCTATATGTTATTCTTAATACAACTCCCCTATCTTTAATTTACTTAACATACATTTATTGAGCATCTACTATTTATCAGACACTACGGGATACATTAAGGAAGAAATAAATAATACAGGGCCCCTGATTTAAAGGAGCTTACAATTAGTGGGAGTTAAAGACATGTACTCAGGAAACAAAAAAAAAAAAAAAGGAAGAAAGAAAGAAAAAAGAAAAGAAAGGAATAAAGGAGTAGGAAGTAAAATGAGTTAATAATGAAGCTACCTACTTCCAGCTTCCCAGCTGAAACACTGCTTTAGAGTGTGCAGAACTTTAAAGGTATTAAACCTTTCAGTTACACTGCACCAAACATCATCATCAACAATGACATACCTAGATCAATTGCCTAAGACTGATGTGTGACCAAGAACCAGTTCCCTAGTACAAATGAGTCTTTTTCTTTGCAACTGTAAAGGGAAAAGGGGGGCCCATAATTAATATTTATAAATTAAATAAGGTCATTGTTCACAGAGCATTCATATAAAACCACTTAAAGAGTTGTATACGATGACAAAGGAAAAAGCAATTGACTACCACCTTCTCTATGTATATCTTTATATTAATGTTTTACTTAAAACTTCTAATAATTTGGATATGTCCCCAAAGAAGTGATTATATTTCTGCTGGTCTTTAGCATTATCTTACAATTAATATTAAAAATAAAGCCTGACTAATTTCTTCTTGAAGAAGATTCTGAAGTAGTATTGGATTATTTATATGATGACAGTGGTGGTAGTGGTAATGATACTAATATCTAGCGTTTAACTTTGCACTTTCTATAGGCTAGATGTTTTGTTCTGCATTAAAAAAAATCATTTCATAGGGATAGACCTCAAATTAACCATAGGAGGGGGGAATATTTGTTAGCATTTACTGAAGAGAAGATTGAAGTTTATTAGCAATTAAGTTACTTATCTAAGGTCAAACATTTAATAAATGCAAGACCAGCATTCAAATCCAGGCTTATCTGATTCTGAAATATGTATGTTTAACCAGTAGTTGGTATTATTTAAGACCACTAACATCTGGTATACAACTTTATTTAGAAAGTATTTTCCTTGTATATTGTTTCCTCTGTTGATTTTAGTGGTATCAAGTGTTGGGATAATTAAATGTGTAAAATGCAAAAATATTGATTGGCACATCTAACATTTATTTTTTTAAAGATGATATCTGAAACAGGTTATTAAAAATTCCTGCACACGTGGACACTTTTAACTACTTAACACCAGAGAACTTCAGGTGTTTTCACAGCTCTGCAGAATGGTTTATATTGTTGTCAAATCACAAAAACATTTTATTCCATGTTGGCAAACAATGGAATAAGATTAGACTCCTGTGGTGAGAACCATGAAGAAATATCTATACATTTTTCTGTTATTTTCCAGGCTTGACGTATTTGCAAATTTAAATATCAGTGCCTGGAAATTTAAGCAATCTTCTTGCATAGGGACTATTAGGTATTCACGATCTTCCTTATAGTATGTTCCCATATTTCCCTTTTTGAGCCCTTTTTCCAGTCTTTCGAGTCAACATCTCAGTATATTAGTTCTTTAATATTCACTATTGATCCTGTTTTCTTTGTTGCTCCTGTTTCAATTTGTCCTGTTTGCATCTTTGCCTGATGTAACACTTGTGTTAGGTTGACAGACACCCTTTAAAACCTTATAGCACCTATCTGCTAATTGCACCCAACTTCATTTTCAATTGCCGTTTTCCGTTTACCTGTTTCTTAATCTCTGTGTTTTTGTCCATTTTATGAATTTCCATAAGCCCCCTCAAATTGTTAAGAAGGCGGATGTAATGATTGTTGGACCTGTCCCTTTAAAGTCATAGAAGAGAAATTGTAGAATCATTGTCATCACTAGACTCCCTAGGCATGACTATGTTAAGCATTCTATTTAATCCATTATTCCCGCCTCTCCACTGAGTGTAATCATCTTCACAGTAATATCATTTGATGGACATCCTTCTGAAAAATGCAAAGAAAATGAGAGTATATTATCAATTAACAAATTTCAAAAAGTGCAGTGATCCTGCCAAGTTGGTTCTTCCTGCATTTATATGTGTTTGATTCTAATAAGTATTACTGTGTAGTGCTTAAGAGTGCAGAGACCAATGATCCCCTAAGATCAATGTCTAAAAAGTATATTTGGCACAGGTATCAGTTAGTTGTCTTTTGAATGCAATTTGGAGTAACAGTATCTGAACAAATGAAACTTTAGTGACATTTAAAATCAAATGCACAAATTATGCTTTGGAATTTCTACATACTGGGAGAATGTGATTGGATAATGATAAAATGTATTCATTTCCACTTCTCCCAATGGGAGAACAAACTTATTTTGTATTATTACCCAAGAAATAAAAAATGATTATATCTCCTTGAAAATATCTTTTATTTTAAAATCAACCACTGGCCTTTATCTTTATTAATGTTAAATAGGAGTATCTTTTCCCAAAAAGAGCTTATTGGAGTTTGAATTGTAACTCCTTTTCTTTAATAAATATAAAATTGGAGGATCAGTTAAGTTATCTTTTTTTTTTTAATAGCGTGGAGACGATCAATGATGGAAATTTTCACATTGTGGAACTACTCGCCCTGGATCAAAGTCTCTCCCTCTCTGTGGATGGAGGGAGCCCCAAAATCATCACCAACTTGTCAAAGCAGTCCACTTTGAATTTTGACTCCCCACTCTATGTCGGAGGTAAGCGCTTTTCCAAATTCCGTGGATTCCCAAACCCTGTGATGCTCATCACAGACTGATCCTGAAGTTGTTGATGCCTGGTGCCATGGTCATTGATCAGTCATTGAAAGATGGACAGCAAGGATAGAAAAGAAAGAGCCCTAAATGGGTGATAAGAGACCATGTTGTAACCCTGGCTCTGGGTCTAACAAAATGTGTGGTTGGAGTGGAGAAGGACATTAATGTTTCTTTTGTGTCTGTCACATACTAGGTGATTTAAACATCATATAATCTAATCTTACTGTTCTGGTGTATAGGAAAAAGAAAGCTGGTTAGAGGTCAAATACAGACAATGAAGAAGATGGGGAGTCAAGTGTGATGCAAACTGAGGAGCGCATGACCCACCCCAGCACTATTAAGGAGGCGAACACTACCAGCTTCAGTTAAATGTCGCTATGCTGGAATGCCTCTACTGTCAGCTGTGAACTCATGTACAGGATAGGATAATTATTAATGAAATCAAATGAATGAATGAACAAATTAAACGTACAACTTGTATCGGGGCAGCAGGAAGTACTTCTCTTTAGCTAAGACCTTATGGTGAATGGACAAGGGAGACGGTCAGAAAGGTGGATTAGGGCCTGGAATGACAGAGTGAAGACTAGACTTTATTTTTAAGCTGCATGAAGGCAGATGAGTAAATAGATGAGGGATAGATCTGAGCAAACTTCTGAAGGAGCTCCGAGGAGAAGACCTGTGATGGAGAGAGCTTGTACTTTTACCTCTATCTGGAGGAGTAAATATATACTGGAGACAGAATTTCAACTTTCAGGCAAAGGACCAAGAAAGCATATGATTTTGAATTGAGTTGCACTGAATTAAATTACATTGAATTGACTGATAAAATTAACTCATTTTACAGATAAATAAGCTAAAGTTTCTGAACAGGTCAATGTAACCAATTTCTTCACCATGACAAGTATTTTCATGAACTTCACATCATTATTTTCACAGTAACGACCTTGGGATGCTGCATAAGTTTCTTAACCCCTCAAAGCCTTCCCTAAAAGCATTTTGGGAAATTTCCTGAAATTCCAGAGCACTTCTGTTTTTAATAATTTCAGCAGTAGAAAATCTGAACACTGATAGACTTTTGATTTTTTTTAAAGCAGTTAAAAGTCTTTGGTTCATTTCTGTAAATATTTATTGAGGGAGGTGTCCCATAAGCTGAGAACTAAATTAATAGGTGCATGAAGAATACAAAACTGAAAAAGAAATATCCCTTCTGTGCCAGGGGAGTGGGGAAGGCAGTCACATCTTCATGAAACCATAATACATTTGTAATAAAAGTATCTCATATTAAGTCCGTGCAGCAAGTTGACTGATCTATTTGCTTCCTGGGAATCACACTGTGGGACTCATTAACAGGCAAATGCCGTCCATTCTTGCCTGCATTACCATGAACGGCAGTTGCTTTGGCATGGGTGAAGTCACAGATGTTACCTGTGGTTGGAGAGAAAAGAAATTATATTTACTAAGCACATGCTGTGTGCTCAATGCAATGCTGCTTTTACAGTCTTAACCCTCAGAGACTTTAGGAAGTAGGTATGATATTTTGTTTTATAATCCCTAAGGGACTTCATGGAATATGTCCAAGTTGATAGAGACCTCGTTTGAGTTCAGGTCTGTCTAACCCCAAAGCCACCTGCATTGCCACTCACCTTCTTAACATGGAGCAGAAAAGGAAGCAGTCTAAGTTCTGTGGCTTTTCATTTATTTCTGGACTTGTCCTTCACTTGATTTTATTATGTTTTCATTAGAAATCATTTCGTTAAATCTTTTAAGACCCCTTTAGAATGTGGAGAAAATAATAAGTACAGAATGGGAGTGCTTGGGCCAGAACATTTTTACAAAAAGGGGGAAAAAGTGTTTTAAATTAGTACTGAGAAGTGCTAATCCTTCTAAGGGTAGAGGGCCTGGAAGAATCCAGATGGTGCCTCTTTCCACTTCCAACCAGCCTCACTGCCAGAGAACACACTGGGCTCATTTCCTTCCCACTCAGGGTAATTCGGATTTTAAAAATACAATGCAGTCCTAAGACTGCAGCCCTGAATTCTTTATGGTAAAGGCAGGAGAACCTGAATTAGCAAAGGAGAGCAAGGTAAACAAGCTCTCCTTTTTCTCAAAGTCTGCAAACAGGAACACTCCCCAAGGAAGATGGCCCAAAGGTGATGCATTCCATGCCTTAGGCCCTTGCAGGAGTATTTTCTAGCAAAACAGGGAGGCAGGTTTCCCTACCTTTGGGTTTTCAACTACCCATGATATAGGCTTTACTTGATGCAAAGCAATGTAATCTTTATGTTTTTCTGTATAATTGTCCAACCAGAATATACATTACTTAAAGGGGTTTTTTTTTTTTTAAAGTAAAGACCTGCACATAGAGACCCCTCCGTGCATCACAAATCTTCTCCTAATGCCCCCATTGTACAGAAGACATCAGTGTTGACACTTGGTCTGTTTATTGTCATTTTGAAATATGTAGAGCTTGTTAAGGCTAAAAACCGTCCACTAAGTTACCTATTGTTTGATAGATTGAATTCCAGCTATGGTCCATGGCATAGAGGAAAGGCTAAAGGAAAACAAACATGGATCTACTTCTGTTTTTCAGTTAAGACTTAGTTCCCTGGTCAGAAGTCTACCAAGCACCTGAAAAGGTTGAGTTAAGATAGTTCTTGACTTCATGATATCCTACTGAAAGTAACTATATGTGTGATGTATCGACATTTCCATTTAAAAATTACTACAATCAAAGCTAGACCTTTATCATTGTTAGTTTGGGAATAGAAGGAACACATTTACTAATTGCTTCTCCCTGCTGTGGAACTTCATGGGTCTGTAGTTAGTCTTGACACGTGCACATATGTGTGTTGCGTGACTAATTGAAAATAGTCTTGGAAGAAGTTCTTTTTTAACCTCTGAAGAAAGGACCTCTGAAGAAAGGACCGATGCAGGGGACACAGGTTCGTGCCCCGGTCTGGGAAGATCCCACATGCCGTGGAGCGGCTGGGCCCATGAGCCATGGCCGCTGAGC